>NC_091203.1:32463989-32758989 GCF_040958095.1 Procambarus clarkii | reverse complement strand
GGGGGTCCTGTCAGTTGGACAATTTACCCCGTCTCCGGAGAATTTACGCATCACCGGCGGTCTGCCAGCACCTGTGGGGTCTTCCTTCGTTCATGTGTTGGACCAGAGAGGGAATTGACGGAATATTGAGCAACAAGTGCTCCAGAGACAGGTGTTGTGCAAGAGTGAAGTCTAGACAGTGACGTCTGATAGCTTCACAGTGACGACGTAGCAGCTGGGCCAATCCACCGGTAAGCAGTGAAAGAAGAAACTAATTGGGAATCAAGACGACTGCAGCCGAGAAGTAGGTTAGCAGCCGTAGTTGGGAGGAGAAGTCGACGGCCGGGAGACCGAATCCAACCCTACAAGACGTTGTGGAGGAGCACGGACCTGTGGAGGACAGAACACGGAGACGACGCGTTTATTGTGGGACGTTGATTGGGTTCCTGGAGGACGCATCAGTGCGTGTGTGGGGGCGTTCCCTACAATGAGGTGAGGGCCTGGACCAGGAGCTACAATTCAACTCTCACCAGAGGATAGGTGGAAGTAGGTGATTCTAGTTTCCCTCCCAGTTCCCCTTTAGTCAGCTATATATTTAGCCAGAGTATCTTTCATGTCGTGAGCAAAGCTCACTTATGTCTATGTCACAGTAAGGCACAGTTGTGCAGAGTGAGGCTGTACAGAACTCTCACGGTATTTATATATGTGGTGTGTGCAGGCACCTGGAATTATTGAAGAATTTATTGTGTCGTTGACGATTTCTTTCATGTGACATTAATAGGATAACTTATGCTAGAGAATATATATATAAGTGAACCAGTTCATGGTGTTAGGCTGTGTGCCCAATATTTATCTCATTATTATTGATATTGATGAATTTATCCCTGTATATGTATATGTTGGTGTGATGAATAATATTTCCATGTGTGAAGTGATAAATTGTGTTATCGCCTTCGAGAGGAATTACTGAATCTAAGAACAGTATCGTGTTTAATTGCATTCATTGTAATTATTATTAAGTACAGTGCAACGCTATTATAGTGAAATATCATGTTAAATTGCTGTAGAAATGAGTTATTGAACTTGAGATCAGTGTGGTGATTCATTGCGTTCTATCGCCGTTATAGAAATATTGTGTTGATGACAAATATAGATATTCCTGCGAATTTAAAGAAACAGAGCGCGTAACGCCAGGAAAACAAGTACTAAGCATTCACGCGAGAGGGGCGCGGCTCAGCTGATTATGACATTGACGTGAGGGGGAAGAGTGTTACCCTCTAGGTGCGCCTCAGATATATGAAGAGAGAGTGAATTTCTGCAGTGTACTTGATTGTTTGGTTGTTGATACGGATATAATACCTTGAAGTTTTTAAGTAAAATACAAAATACCTTTGCGTTTATATTATCCCTCCATATATCTTGATGCTATAGAACAGTTCCATAGAGAGAGAGAGAGTATTAGAGACATATACCTGCCTGAGACCAGATCTAATGAGTGAGCTCTCTGCCACTAGTACCATAATTCCACAATACCACTGACGTGTTACTGGACACGTGTAACACCAGTTGGCGACCTTGCAGTTAGTAGTAGAGCCCTTATCGGGGCGGGCACACGGTTGGGAGAGAGCAACCGTGTTCCCACTCATTCTTTGGCTATTAGGCCGGCCGGGGATCGACTGGGATACTCTTCTGGCGAACAGTGGCGCCACGAGGATTGAGTGAAGACCCGCAGGGCTAAGGTGAGTAACAGTTATCGCTAATACTACTGGGTGGTGTCCATGTAGAGAGAGACACCCCCGACGTTGGCGACCATTGACAGGATAAAGTACTTGGATATCTGGTATACTGTTACTTGCCCCTCGTCAAGCGGTTGACGATACCCCGACATTGGCGACCTCGCCAGGATCTCGATCAAGATAAAGGTTGCAATTGTGGTACTTTACAGTGGTATTAGGTATCAGGTACAGGTTATCACTCGTAGCACAAGATGGAGGATGATAAGGTAGCGAGGTTCATTGACACTAGAGATGAGCAGGTGCTGGAGGAGTGCACCAAGGCACAGCTGCAATCGATAGCCGACCACTTTGGGATAAAATTGAGATCTTCAAATGTGGGAGAGAGAAGGCTGGAGATCATGTCACAGCTCAGGGCCCGAGATGAAGCTTTGGGGGAGGAACGGCCACAGACACCTGCTAGTGTGGGAGAACACTTGAGCAGTAGTGGAAGCAGCAGGGGATCCAGCGGCAGCAGGTGCAGCGTCAAGCTGGAGATATTGAAGCTGCAGCTGGAAGCGCAGCTGAAGCGGGAAGAACAGGAACGAGAGGTACAGCTGCGCCGAGAAGAGCAAGAGGCACAGCTGCGCAGGGAAGAGCGAGTGGCACAGCTGTGCAGGGAAGAGCGAGAGGCACAGCTGCGCAGGGAAGAGCAAGAGGCACAGCTGCGCAAGGAAGAGCGAGAAGCAGAGGCACAGCTGCGCACAGAAAAGCGAGAGGCACAGTTGCGCACGGAAGAGCGGGAGACACAGCTGCGCAAGGAAGAGCGTGAGCAAGAAGCACAGCTGAAGCGGGAAGCACAGCTGAAGCGTGAGGAACAAGAGCGAGAAGCACAGCTGAAGCGAGAAGCACAGCTGAAGCGTGAGGAACAAGAGCGAGAGGCACAGCTGAAGCGTGAGGAGCGCGAGCTAAAAGCTAAGCTGAAACAGCAAGAGGTCGAAGCAAACAAGGAGGTTGAGCTGGAGCGAGCTGAGCTAGGGCTAGCTCCACCTGTTCCGCCACAGCAGGAAGATCGCCGACTGAGGGAGCGAGATTTGCCGGTCTTTGTACCAAACGAAGCTGAAGGTTTCTTTGACCACTTCGAAAGGGTCGCTACCTTGAAGAAGTGGCCGAGGGCGGAGTGGGCGGAGCTGATTCAGAGTAGACTCACCGGTGAAGTTCATGAAGCCTACTACATGTTCTACCTCAGGGAGTGCACCAACTACGATGCTGTAAAGAGAGCTGTGCTCCATTCTTTCAAGCTCACACCGGAATGTTACAGGAAAAGATTCAGGGAATGTACCCGTTCGTCAGGAAAATCTTATGCGGAGACGGCGAGGGACATGGAGAGAAAGTTCCTGAAGTGGCTGGAATCCGAAGGAGCGAAGTCGGCTGAGGATGTCAAGAGGTTTATGGTCATGGAGAAGTTTATGTCCGTGCTCTCTCCTGAGATCAGGGTTAGAGTAAAGGAGGCGGACATTAAGGACCTGAGGGCCGCGGCCGACCGAGCTGACATGCTGGAAGAAGCCCTGCGACCACGTTGAGAGGAACAGCACCGACCGCCCGTATACTCCGGATATGGTAGAAGCTGTAGAAGGACGGACGTATGGAGGACAGGAGCGAGTTCTCCCGAGTCCCACCTCTCGAGTGGAGACAGTAGAGGATCAAAGAGTGCTGTGTTGCTGATAAAGAAGTCCTAAGCTGAGAGCTCAGGAGCTGTTGCTGAGACGCAGGAGTCGACGGATGGCACGCGGAAGATCCACAGAAGAAGGATTCGCTACTACCACTGCGGAGTATTCGGACACGTCGCGCGGGAATGCAGACGCCCTAAGCAGCGGGGGAACGTTGCTTTCGTGAGGGTCGAGGACCGGATGGCCGAGAGGGTGCGGGATGGACCCATACGGAGTGGGGAGAAAAGAGTTCATCCATTCGTGAGTGAGGGAACCGTAAGGATGGGGGACGCAGACCCCATTCCGGTGAAGATATTGAGAGATACTGGGGCAGATTTTACCCTGGTGAGCAAAACCCTGTTCCCCAAGGGTTACGAGAGTACCAGTGTGGGGGGTGGCAAGTGTGACCACTGTGGGAGGCCCAGTGAGGATGCCCCTACACCAGGTGGCTCTGAATTCTGATTATGGTTGCCAGACCCTAGTGGTGGGGGTCTGTGCATCAATGCCCAAGATGGAGGCACAAGTCATCTTCGGAAATGACGCATGTGGAGGATGTGTCCTCCCTAACCTCGTGAAGGGCGAAGAGTGCTTGGAGCACTATAAGGAGGAAGGCGGAGTGTTGGACGCCTGTGGGGACGAGAGGGGAATTGCCGCAGTGGCGTTCCCTGTATGCGCTGTGATTCCGAGGCGGTGCGACGGACACGGAGGGAGTGGATCTGATAGGGCTGAAGAGGAGACGTCCGACAGCCTGGGAATCGATCACCTCTTCATGGAACCCAGAGAACGAGTGGAGGGCGAAGGCAGCCTGGATGGTGAGTTCCAGGTGACCCTCGCCAGTTCTCTAGGGGTAGACCACACTCGTCTTGGGGAGCTGCAGCAGATAGAGTTCCCCGAATTAATTCATGAGGCCAAAGGAGGACGTGTTGGTCCTGAGAGGGCCACTCATTTTTACATACAGGACGGCATGCTGATGAGACAGTGAAGGCCTGTGAGGATGGAGGCCGGAGAAGAATCTCTAGGTACGAGACACTAGGTAGTGTTGCCGGCCCAGTCCAGATTCCAGTCCAAATGGTTCAGACAGACCGTGACAAGTTGGGGAGTGACTCAGATTCGGTCGTCGCCTTACCGACCGCAGTCGCATGGGGCGATCGAAATATTTCACTCCACCTTGAAGACCGTTCTGAGAGTGTTCTTCACGGAGCAGGGAGCTGAGTGGGATGAGGCAGTATACCATGCGTTGTTTGCCATATGTGACGCAGTGATAGAATCGTTAGGTTTCTCACCTTTCCAGCTGGTGTATGGACATGGGGTGCGAAGTCCTCTGTCCATTTCTCTTAACAAGATAAATGTTGAACAAGAATACCTGTATACTAGATAAAACCCAAGATGCAAGAAGATTACAAATTCTTCAAGCAATTCACATAAGAATAGAACAACCTACCATGAACACCCAAATCACGGAACTATTTACTCTACCCACCATGGGAGTAAGGACAAGACCAGAACATAACGATGCCAACACAGAAGATAATGTTCAACATAACAGGCCAATTACACTTGATTAAATCTTTGTATGTAGATAGAAGCTGCCTCGTATGGGCCAATAAGCCTTCTGCAGTTACCTCTATTCTTATGTTCTTATGTTTCACCCCACATTTATCCCTTATGTATCCCCCCATGTTTTCACCTTTATTGTCTTATCACCTGACCCAGTGCCGGTATAAAATCAACCAGCCATGTAAAATCGCGTCACTTGAGAATGAACTATGGAGGTTCGAAACGTTGTGCAAATTGTATAGATAAGTGGATGGAGATTCTAGTAAATCACATTCTATAGTAAATCACTTCTTTTCTTCACCTTAAAAGCACGAAAATGAGTTTTGGAGAACTCCTATTTCAACTAAGCCCTGATGCTAAGAAAATAGTTAAAGGGATAGAAGCCCTAAACCAGAAAATAATAAATACAGAATATGCTCTCATATTCAATGAAACATGTTTGAAAGAAAACCTGCTGCCAGTATACACCAATATATATATATATATATATATATATATATATATATATATATATATATATATATATATATATATATATATATATATATATATATATATATATATATATATATATATATATATGCGAACAAGCCTGAATGGTCCCCAGGACAATATGCAACTGAAAACTCACACCCCAGAAGTGACTCGAACCCATACTCCCAGAAGCAACGCAACTGGTATGTACAAGACGCCTTAATCCACTTGACCATCACGACCGGACATAATGAGGTGATAGCCTAAGCTATTTGAACCACCCCACCGCCGGCACTCGGATAGTAATCTTGGGCATAGCATTTTACCAAATCACCTCATTCTTTGGGGCACACGTGAGGAACACAAATGCGAACAAGCCTGAATGGTCCCCAGGACAATATGCAACTGAAAACTCACACCCCAGAAGTGACTCGAACCCATACTCCCAGAAGCAACGCAACTGGTATGTACAAGACGCCTTAATCCACTTGACCATCACGACCGGACATAATGAGGTGATAGCCTAAGCTATTTGAACCACCCCACCGCCGGCACTCGGATAGTAATCTTGGGCATAGCATTTTACCAAATCACCTCATTCTTTGGGGCACACGTGAGGAACACAAATGCGAACAAGCCTGAATGGTCCCCAGGACAATATGTAACTGAAAACTCACACCCCAGAAGTGACTCGAACCCATACTCCCTAAGATACAAAGCCGGTGTTCTCAATGCTTATATTCGTCGAGCGCTTACCCACTGCTCTGAATGGAGCAACGTGAGTAGAGAGTTTGAAAGAGTAACTCAGGTATTGGTGAACAACGGATATAGCAACGCAGAAATAAACGCTGCTATAAGAAGACACTTGGACCGTTGGTATAAATCAGAACCTAGAACAGAAACCACAACACCCCCAATAAAATTATATTACAAATCAACCATGCACAGTGAACATATAAAAGAGGAAAGAATAATGAAAGAAATAATCCGTAAAGGAGTAAAAAGCACTACTCCTAACCAAAACATAAACCTGATAATATTCTACAAAATCAAGAAGACTTCCGAACTCCTTATCAAAAACAGCCCGAAGCCGACGGAGAACCCTCTACAGCAGTCAAGCGTTGTATACATGTACACTTGCCCCCACGAAGGATGTAACCTTCAATGTAAGTACATAGGTATGACGTCGACCAAGCTGACGAGGCGTTTGACATGCCATCTTCAATCTGGTGCCCCTAGGAATCACATGAGACAAGCCCATGACATTACTCTAACAAGAGAAATGTTGAACAAGAATACTTGCATAATAGACAAAACCCAAGATTCAAGAAGATTACAAATTCTTGAGGCAATTCACATAAGAATAGAGCGACCTACCATGAACACCCAAATCACGGAACTATTTACTCTACCCACCATGAGAGTAAGGACAAGACAAGAACATATCGATGCCAACACAGAAGACAATGTCCAACATAACAGGCCAATTACACTGGATTAATCTTTGTGTTTGGATAGGAGATGCCTCGTATGGGCCAATAAGCCTTCTGCAGCCCCTATGTTTATCCCTTATGTATCCCCCCATGTTTTCACCTTCATTGTATTATCACCTGACCTAATGCGGGTATAAAATCAACTAGTATTGTAAGATCTGTTCACTTGAGAATGAACCATGGAGGTTCGAAACGTCGTGCAAATTATACAAATAAGTGTAATACACTCTATAGTAAATCACTTCTTTTCTTCACCTTAAAAGTACGAAAATGAGTTTTGGAGAACTCATATTTCAATTAAGCCCTGATGCTAAGAAAATAGTTAGAGGGATAGAAGCCCTAAACCAGAAAATAATAAATACAGAATAAGCGGTCATATTCAATGAAATATATATATATATATATATATATATATATATATATATATATAACTGAAAACTCACACCCCAGAAGTGACTCGAACCCATACTCCCACAACTGGTATGTACAGGGACGCCTTAATCCGCTTGACCATCACGACCGGACATAAGGAAGTGATAGCCGAGGCTATATGAACCACTTCCCCGCCGGCACTCGGATGGTAATCTTGGGCATAGCATTTTATCAAGTCACGGTTCGAGTCACTTCTGGGGTGTGAGTTTTCAGTTGTATATAGTCCTGGGGACCATTCAGGCTTGTTTGCATTTGTGTTCCTCACGTGTGCCCCAAAGAATGAGGTGATTTGATAAAATGCTATGCCCAAGATTACCATCCGAGTGCCGGCGGGGAAGTGGTTCATATAGCCTCGGCTATCACTTCCTTATGTCCGGTCGTGATGGTCAAGCGGATTAAGGCGTCCCTGTACATACCAGTTGTGGGAGTATGGGTTCGAGTCACTTCTGGGGTGTGAGTTTTCAGTTGTATATAGTCCTGGGGACCATTCAGGCTTGTTTGCATTTGTGTTCCTCACGTGTGCCCCAAAGAATGAGGTGATTTGATAAAATGCTATGCCCAAGATTACCATCCGAGTGCCGGCGGGGAAGTGGTTCATATAGCCTCGGCTATCACTTCCTTATGTCCGGTCGTGATGGTCAAGCGGATTAAGGCGTCCCTGTACATACCAGTTGTGGGAGTATGGGTTCGAGTCACTTCTGGGGTGTGAGTTTTCAGTTGTATATAGTCCTGGGAACCATTCAGGCTTGTTTGCATATATATATATATATATATATATATATATATATATATATATATATATATATATATATATATATATATATATATTTATATATATATATATATATATATATATATATATATATATATATATATATATATATATATATATATATATATATATATATATAAATATTTATATATATATATATATATATATATATATATATATTTATATATATATATATATATATATATATATATATATATATATATATATATATATATTTATATATATATATATATATATATATATATATATATATATATATATATATATATATATATATATATATATATATATATATATATATATTTATATATATATATATATATATATATATATATATATATATATATATATATATATATATATATATATATATATATATATATATATATATATATATATATATATATATGTCGTACCTAGTAGCCAGAACGCACTTCTCAGCCTACAATTCAGGGCCCGATTTGCCTAATAAGCCAAGTTTTCCTGAATTAATATATTTTCTCAATTTTTTTTCTTATGAAATGATAAAGCTACCCATTTCATTATGTATGAGGTCAATTTTTTTTTATTGGAGTTAAAATTAACGTAGATATATGACCGAACCTAACCAACCCTACCTAACCTAACCAAACCTATCTTTATGGGTTAGGTTAGGTTAGGTAGCCGAAAAAGCTAGGTTAGGTTAGGTTAGGTAGGTTAGGTAGTCGAAAAACAATTAATTCATGAAAACTAAATATATATATATATATATATATGATAATATATATATATATATATATATATATATATATATATATATATATATATATATATATATTTATATATATATATATAAATATATTTTATTAAATATGACCGAAAAAGTAAGATTAATAATTCTAACACGAATTTTCTCAATCTTTCGTACATTATGCTTCACTGTTGGAGGTAAATCAAAAATCACTTCTCCAAAATTCATTTTTATTTCTAGTCTGACGCGACACGGGCGCGTTTCGTAAAACTTATTACATTTTCAAAGACTTCACAAATACACAACTGATTAGAACTTGCGTTTCCCTGATTTTATATCTACATTTGAGTGAGGTGGGAAGGGTGATGTGGCATTACATTTGAGTGAGGTGGGAAGGATGATGTGGCATTAGAGGATATTAATAGGGTATTAAAAGTATCAACACAAGACAGAACACAAAACAATGGATATTGAATAGAAGTGTTTGTAGAAAGCCTATTGGTCCATATTTCTTGATGCTTCTATATTGGAGCGGAGTCTTGAGGTGGGTAGAATATAGTTGTGCAATAATTGGCTGTTGATTGCTGGTGTTGACTTCTTGATGTGTAGTGCCTCGCAAACGTCAAGCCGCCTGCTATCGCTGTATCTATCGATGATTTCTGTGTTGTTTACTAGGATTTCTCTGGCGATGGTTTGGTTATGGGAAGAGATTATATGTTCCTTAATGGAGCCCTGTTGTTTATGCATCGTTAAACGCCTAGAAAGAGATGTTGTTGTCTTGCCTATATACTGGGTTTTTTGGAGCTTACAGTCCCCAAGTGGGCATTTGAAGGCATAGACGACGTTAGTCTCTTTTAAAGCGTTCTGTTTCGTGTCTGGAGAGTTTCTCATGAGTAGGCTGGCCGTTTTTCTGGTTTTATAGTAAATCGTCAGTTGTATCCTCTGATTTTTGTCTGTAGGGATAACGTTTCTATTAACAATATCTTTCAGGACCCTTTCCTCTGTTTTATGAGCTGTGGAAAAGAAGTTCCTGTAAAATAGTCTAATAGGGGGTATAGGTGTTGTGTTAGTTAGTTAGAATTATTAATCTTACTTTTTCGGTCATATTTAATAAAATATGTCTACAGGAAAGACTGCTACCAAAATATACTAATATAAATATATATATATTATATATATATATATATATATATATATATATATATATATATATATATATATATATATATTTTATTAAATATGACCGAAAAAGTAAGATTAATAATTCTAACACGAATTTTCTCAATCTTTCGTACATTATGCTTCACTGTTGGAGGTAAATCAAAAATCACTTCTCCAAAATTCATTTTTATTTCTAGTCTGACGCGACACGGGCGCGTTTCGTAAAACTTATTACATTTTCAAAGACTTCACAAATACACAACTGATTAGAACTTGCGTTTCCCTGATTTTATATCTACATTTGAGTGAGGTGGGAAGGGTGATGCGGCCATATACTGCAGGTATGTTGACGACATTTTTACACAGGTACCTGATGTCAGACATCTGCAGGAGCTGAAGGAGGCATTTGAGCAGAGTTCCGTGCTGCGTTTCACTTACGAGACGGAAAAGGATGGGAAGCTGCCTTTTCTAGATGTAACAGTCATGGAAAAGGGCGGAGGTTTCCACACTGCAGTCAACACAAAGGAAACAAACATAGGAATGTGCCTAAATGCCAACAGCGACTGCCCTGACAGGTACAAGAGGAGTGTTGTTAACGCATACGTCGACCGTGCTCTCAGCCACAGCTCAGAATGGAAGCAAGTCGACGAAGAACTCTGTAGGGTAAGGCAGGTTCTAGTCAATAACGGCTTCTCCAATGGTTTCATCGAAGACATCATAAGAAGGAAAGTGAAAAGCCATGCAACCTCCGAAGAGACAACTAACACAACACCTATACCCCCTATTAGACTATTTTACAGGAACTTCTTTTCCACAGCTCATAAAACAGAGGAAAGGGTCCTGAAAGATATTGTTAATAGAAACGTTATCCCTACAGACAAAAATCAGAGGATACAACTGACGATTTACTATAAAACCAGAAAAACGGCCAGCCTACTCATGAGAAACTCTCCAGACACGAAACAGAACGCTTTAAAAGAGACTAACGTCGTCTATGCCTTCAAATGCCCACTTGGGGACTGTAAGCTCCAAAAAAACCCAGTATATAGGCAAGACAACAACATCTCTTTCTAGGCGTTTAACGATGCATAAACAACAGGGCTCCATTAAGGAACATATAATCTCTTCCCATAACCAAACCATCGCCAGAGAAATCCTAGTAAACAACACAGAAATCATCGATAGATACAGCGATAGCAGGCGGCTAGACGTTTGCGAGGCACTACACATCAAGAAGTCAACACCAGCAATCAACAGCCAATTATTGCACAACTATATTCTACCCACCTCAAGACTCCGCTCCAATATAGAAGCATCAAGAAATATGGACCAATAGGCTTTCTACAAACACTTCTATTCAATATCCATTGTTTCGTGTTCTGTCTTGTGTTGATACTTTTAATACCCTATTAATATCCTCTAATGCCACATCATCCTTCCCACCTTACTCAAATGTAATGCCACATCACCCTTCCCACCTCACTCAAATGTAGATATAAAATCAGGGAAACGCAAGTTCTAATCAGTTGTGTATTTGTGAAGTCTTTGAAAATGTAATAAGTTTTACGAAACGCGCCCGTGTCGCGTCAGACTAGAAATAAAAATGAATTTTGGAGAAGTGATTTTTGATTTACCTCCAACAGTGAAGCATAATGTACGAAAGATTGAGAAAATTCGTGTTAGAATTATTAATCTTACTTTTTCGGTCATATTTAATAAAATATGTCTACAGGAAAGACTGCTACCAAAATATACTAATATATATATATATATATATAATATATATATATTTATATATATATAAATATATATATATATATATATATATATATATATATATATATATATATATATATATATATTATCATATATATATATATATATATATATATATATATATATATATATATATATATATATATATATATATATTTAGTTTTCATGAATTAATTGTTTTTCGACTACCTAACCTACCTAACCTAACCTAACCTAGCTTTTTCGGCTACCTAACCTAACCTAACCCATAAAGATAGGTTTGGTTAGGTTAGGTAGGGTTGGTTAGGTTAGGTAGGGTTGGTTAGGTTCGGTCATATATCTACGTTAATTTTAACTCCAATAAAAAAAAATTCACCTCATACATAATGAAATGGGTAGCTTTATCATTTCATAAGAAAAAAATTAGAGAAAATATATTAATTCAGGAAAACTTGGCTTATTAGGCAAATCGGGCCTTGAATAGTAGGCCTAGAAGTGCATTCTGGCTACTAGGTACGACATATATATATATATATATATATATATATATATATATATATATATATATATATATATATATATATATATATATATATATATATATATATATGTCGTACCTAGTAGCCAGAACGCACTTCTCAGCCTACTATGCAAGGCCAAATTTGCCTAATAAGCCAAGTTTTCCTGAATTAATATATTTTCTCTAATTTTTTTTTTTAAGAAATGTTAAAGCTACCCATTTCTTTATGTATGAGGTCAATTTTTTTTTATTGGAGTTAAAATTAACGAAGATATATGACCGAACCTAACCAACCCTACCTAACCTAACCTAACCTATCTCTATAGGTTAGGTTAGGTTAGGTAGCCGAAAAAGTTAGGTTAGGTTAGGTTAGGTAGGTTAGGTAGTCGAAAAACAATTAATTAATGAAAACTTGGCTTATTAGGCAAATTTGGCCGTGCATAGTAGGCTGAGAAGTGCGTTCTGGCTATTAGGTACGACATATATATATATATATATATATATATATATATATATATATATATATATATATATATATATATATATATGTCGTACCTAGTAGCCAGAATGCACTTCTTGGCCTACTATTCAAAGCTCGATTTGCGTAATAGGCCGAGTGATTTTTTTTATTTTCAATAATTTTTTTTGCAATTAGTTCATTTTAATTATTATTATTATATTATATTAGGAACATAATTTATTGACGTAGTTGTGTTAGTTTAGGTTAGGTTTAGGTAGGTTAGGTGAGGTTAGGTAGGGTTGGTTAGGTTCGGTCATATATCTATGTTATTCTTAACTCAAATTTAAAGAAATTAACTTATACATAATGAAATAGCCAGATTTATCATTTCATAAGAAAAAAAATAGAAAACTATATAAATTCAGGAAAACTTGGCTTATTAGGCAAATCGGGCCTTGCATAGTAGTCAGAGTACGACGTTCTGACTACTAGGTACAACATATATATATATATATATATATATATATATATATATATATATATATATATATATATATATATATATATACAACTTTAGAACACTTTCCCACCAGGAGACTCGAACCCTAGCCAGCACAGAAGCCTTCCAGCAACTGGCATAACAGGTACGCCTTAACCCTCTGCACCACCGCTCAGACCCTTAAAAGAGATGGTAATTTTGGAGTATTTAAATACCCCAAAGAACAACACCTCCCAAGAGCACCAGAGCAAGTGAGGGGTCATTTAGACGTTAATTTCATCAAGTCCCTGTTAATATGGGAAGACACAGTGTCTCTGCTTAAGGCACAACTCTCCTAAACACGAGAGTTAAGTATACAACTTTAGATATATATATATATATATATATATATATATATATATATATATATATATATATATATATATATATATATATATATATATATATATATATATATATATATATATATATATATATGTCGTACCTAGTAGCCAGAATGCACTTCTCAGCCTACTATGCAAGGTCAAATTTGCCTAATAAGCCAAGTTTTCCTGAATTAATATATGTTCTATAATTTTTTTCTTATGAAATGATAAAGCTAACCATTTCATTATGTATGAGGTCATTTTTTTTTATTGGAGTTAGAATTAACGTAGATATATGGCCGAACCTAACCAACCCTTCCTAACCTAACATAACCTATCTTTATAGGTTAGGTTAGGTTAGGTAGCCGAAAAAGTTAGGTTAGGTAGTCGAAAAACAATTAATTCATGAAAACTTGGCTTATTAGGCAAATCGGGCCTTGCATAGTAGGCAAGGCCTTGCATATATATATATATATATATGTCGTACCTAGTAGCCAGAACGCACTTCTCAGCCTACTATGCAAGGCCCGATTTGCTTAATAAGCCAAGTTTTCATGAATTATGGTTTTTTCGACTACCTAACCTAACCTAACCCAACTTTTTTGGCTACCTAACCGAACCTAACCTATAAAGTTAGATTAGGTTAGGTTAGGTAGGGTTGGTTAGGTTCGGTCATATATCTACGTTAATTTTAACTCCAATTAAAACAAGTTGACCTCATACATAATGAAATGGGTAGCTTTATCATTTCATAAGAAAAAAATTAGAGAAAATATATTAATTCAGGAAAACTTGGCTTATTAGGCAAATCGGGCCTTGCATAGTAGGCTGAGAAGTGCGTTCTGGCTACTAGGTACGACATATATATATATATATATATATATGCAAGGCCTTGCCTACTATGCAAGGCCCGATTTGCCTAATAAGCCAAGTTTTCATGAATTAATTGTTTTTCGACTACCTAACCTACCTAACCTAACCTAACCTAACTTTTTCCGCCACCTAACCTAACCTAACCTATTAAGATAGGTTAGGTTAGGTTAGGTAGGGTTGGTTAGGTTCGGCCATATATCTACGTTAATTTTAACTCCAATAAAAAAAAATTGACTTCATACATAATGAAATGGGTAGCTTTCTCATTTCATAAGAAAAAAATTATAGAAAATATATTAATTTAGGAAAACTTGGCTTATTAGGCAAATCGGGCCTTGCATAGTAGGCTGAGAAGTGCGTTCTGGCTACTAGGTACGACATATATATATATATATATATATATATATATATATATATATATATATATATATATATATATATATATATATATATATATGTCGTACCTAGTAGCCAGAACGCACTTTTTGGACTACTATGCAAGGCCCGATTTGCCTAATAAGCCAAGTTTTCCTGAATTAATATGTTTTCTCTAATTTTTTTCTTATAAAATGATAAAGCTACCCATTTCATTATGTATGAGGTCAATTTTTTTTTATTGGAGTTAAAATTAACGTAGATATATGACCGAACCTAACCAACCCTACCTAACCTAACCTAACCTATCTTTATAGGTTAGGTTAGGTTAGGTAGCCGAAAAAGTTAGGTTAGGTTAGGTTAGGTAGGTTAGGTCGTCGAAAAACAATTAATTCATGAAAAGTTTGCTTATTAGGCAAATCGGGCCCTGCATAGTAGGCTGAGAAGTGCGTTCTGGCTACTAGGTACGACACATATATATATATATATATATATATATATATATATATATATATATATATATATATATATATATATATATATATATATATATATATATATATATATATATATATATAATATATTAGTATATTTTGGTAGCAGTCTTTCCTGTAGACATATATTATTAAATATGACCAAAAAAGTATGATTAATAATTCTAACACGAATTTTCTCGATCTTTCGTACGTTTCTTTTCACTGTTGGTGGTAATTAAAAAATCAATTCTCCAAAATTCATTTTTATTTCTAGTCTGACGCGACACTTGAGCGCGTTTCGTAAAACTTATTACATTTTCAAAGACTTTAGTTTACACATACACAACTGAATAGAACTTACACATCTTCGATTTGTTTATATCTACATTTGAGTGAGGTGGATGGGGTGAGGTGGTATTAATAGGGTATTAAATTCCTAAACACAAGACAGAACACGAAACAATAGGTATTGAATGGAAGTGATTGTAGAAAGCCTATTGGTCCATATTTCTTGATGCTTCTATATTGGAGCGGAGTCTTGAGGTGGGTAGAATATAGTTGTGCATTAATTGGCTGTTGATTGCTGGTGTTGACTTCTTGGTATGTAGTGCCTCGCAGACGTCAAGCCGCCTGCTATCGCTGTATCTATCTATGATTTCTGTGTTGTTTACTAGGATTTCTCTGGCGATGGTTTGGTTGTGGGAAGAGATTGTATGTTCCTTAATGGAGCCCTGTTGCTTATGCATCGTTAAATGCCTAGAAAGAGATGTTCTTGTCGTGCCTATATACTGGGTTTTTTGGAGCTTACAGTCCCCAAGAGGGCATTTGAAGGCATAGACGACGTTGGTCTCTTTTAAAGCGCTCTGCTTTGTGTCTGGAGAGTTTCTCATGAGTAGGCTGGCCGTTTTTCTGGTTTTATAGTAAATCGTCAGTTGTATCCTCTGATTTTTGTCTGTAGGGATAACGTTTCTATTAACAATATCTTTCAGGACCCTATCCTCCTTTTTATGAGCTGTGGAAAAGAAGTTCATGTAAAATAGTCTAATAGGGAGTATAGGTGTTGTGTTAGTTGTCTCTTCAGAGGTTGCATGGCGTTTCACTTTCCTTCTTATGATGTCTTCGACGAAACCATTGAAAAAGCCGTTGTTGGCTAGGACCTGCCTTACCCAACAGAGTTCTTCGTCGACTTGCTTCCATTCTGAGCTGTGGCTGAGAGCACGGTCGACATAGGCGTTAACAACACTCCTCTTGTACCTGTCTGTGCAGTCGCTGTTGGCATTTAGCCACATTCCTATGTTCGTTTCCTTAGTGTAGACTGCAGTGTGGAATCCTCCGCTCTTTTCCATGAATGTTACATGTAGAAAGGGCAGCTTCCCATCCTTTTCCATCTCGTAAGTGAAACGCAGCACGGAACTCTGCTCAAATGCCTCCTTCAGCTCCTGCAGATGTCTGACATCAGGTACCTGTGTAAAAATGTCGTCAACATACCTGCAGTATATGGCCGGTTTCAAGTTCATGTCGACTAAGACTTTTTGCTCGATGGTTTCCATGTAGAAGTTTGCAAATAGGACACCTAGGTGAGAACCCATGGCGACCCCATCTACTTGCTTATACATGTGCCGATCCGGGCTCAAGAAGGGTGCCTCTTTAGTACAAGCTTGGAGTAGTTTCCTTAGAATATTTTCTGGTATGTCAAGAGGAGTACAGGCCGGATCACGATACACTCTGTCCGCTATCATCCCGATTGTCTCGTCCACAGGTACGTTGGTAGCAACGTACCTGTGGAGACATATATATGTATATATATATATATATATATATATATATATATATATATATATATATATATATATATATATATATATATATATATTTGTAGGCATCCTTCAGTCTCGGGAGACTATGGAGTTGCGCCCTAGTTGTCAATCCTGGTGCAGCGTCTGATGTGACTGATGAGGCCAATCCGAGAGTGGCAGTCTATCCCACACCGAGCACAAACGAAGTCCGATTCTGGTCTGTCTTCCTGGCTGCCGGCTTTCCTTCTCTGTCTCTTTGCCTCCGATTCCTTGGCAAGTGATTCCTCAAACTTGGAGAGACCTCTTTGAACAGACTGCCCCCAGGCTGAACGGTCTGCAGCCAGTGTCTCCCATATAGCAAGATGGACGTCAATGGCTTTCAGTTCTCTCTTGCATATGTCTTTGTACCGTACCTGGGGCTTGCCTGTTGGACGCTTTCCCTGCATCAGCTCTCCGTACAGGAGATCCTTGGGGATCCTGCCGTCGCCCAATCGCACAACGTGCCCGAGCCAGCGCATTCGTCTCTGTTTCAGCATTGTGTACATGCTGGTGATTCTTGCTCTCCCCAAGACGTTGTTATTTGTCACCTTGTCCTGCCAGGTGATGTCCAAGATGTATCGAAGGCAGCGCATGTGGTAGACATTCAGTTGTCTTTCCTGATGGGCGCGGAGTGTCCAAGACTCACTGCCATAAAGAAGAGTGCTCAGGACACAGGCTCTGTAAACCTGAATCTTAGTATACTCAGTTACCCACACCCTCTTTGTCAGTCTGGAAATGGTAGTAAATGTCTTACCGATGCGTTTGTTTAGCTCCGTATCAAGAGAGAGGGAGTCAGAGATTGTGGAGCTCAGGTACACGAAGTCGTGAACGACTTCCAGTTTGGAATCGGAGATGCCGATGTCAGGTGGGGAGTCCACTCCTTGTCCCATGACTTGTGTTTTCTTCAGACTGATGATGAGTCCGAGAGCCTGAGAGGCATCGCTGAAGCGGGTTATGAGCCGTTGGAGGTCTTCGGCTGAGTGGGCAGTGACTGCTGCGTCGTCGACAAAAAGGAAGTCGCGCAGACACCTCAGCCGAACCTTCGTCTTGGCTCTCAGCCTGGCGAGATTAAAGAGCTTTCCATCCGACCTGGTCCGGAGGTAAATGCCTTCCGTGACAGATCCGAAGGCGTGTCGCAGCATAACTGCGAAGAAAATCCCGAATGGGGTTGAAGCCAGTACTCAGCCCTGCTTTACTCCACTTCGGATGTCAAAGGCGTCTGATGTTAGGCCATCAAAGACCACAGTGCCCCTCATGTTCTCATGGAAAGATCTGATGATGCTGAGGAGCCTGGGTGGGCATCTAATCTTGGGGAGGATCTTGCACAGACCATCTCTCCTGACGAGGTCGAAGGCCTTCGTCAGATCTATGAGGGCTACGAAGAGTGGCTGCTTCTGTTCCCTGCATTTCTCCTGCTGTTGTCTGAGGAAAAAGACCATGTCGATGGTGGACCTGCCAGCGCTGAATCCGCATTGTGATTCTGGATAGACTCTCTCTGCAAGTACTTGGAGCCTCTTCAATGCGACTCGAGCAAACAGCTTTCCGACAATACTGAGGAGGGAGATTCCACGGTAGTTGTCATAGTCGCCCCTGTCACCTTTATTCTTATACAGCGTGACGATGTTGGCATCCCTCATGTCCTGTGGCACCTCTCCTTCTTCCCAGCAGAGGCAGATAATTTCATGCAGCTCCATGAGCAGGCTACCTCTGCAGCACTTCAAGGTCTCAGCAGAAATGCCATCTTTGCCAGGAGCTTTACCAGAAGCAAGGGAGTCTAGGGCATCGCTGAGGTCTTCCAGGGTCGGTTCGCTGTCGAGCTCCATTAACACAGGCAGACACTCAATGGCGCTCAGGGCGTCTTCGGTGATCATATTGTCCCTGGCGTATAGCTCAGAGTAGTGCTCGACCCAGCGCTTCAGCTGCAGTGTCTGGTCCTGAATCACCTCGCCAGTAGCAGATTTCAGAGGAGCGGTCTTCCTCTGGATTGGGCCGAGGGCCTGCTTGATGCCGTCATACATTCCCCTTACATTGCCTGTATCCGCTGCAGTTTGTATGTGGGAGCAGAGCTGGAGCCAATAGTTGTTGGCACATCGCCTGGCGCTCTGCTGCACTTTGCAGCGGACGGCCCAACGGATCTGTAAGTTGTGCTGACTTGGGCAGGCTTTGTAGGATGCCAAGGCGTTTCTCTTCTCTTCGATGACAGGTGTCATCTCTTCCGAGTGAGCCTCGAACCAGTCTGCCGACCTGCTGGCCTTCTTGTCAAAGGTGGAAATGGAAGCGTTGAACACAGCGTCTCTGAAGTGCTCCCATCTTTTACAGGCAGTGGCCCCGGCTGGGTCAGGGAGAGCTTCTTCGAGCACGCGTGCAAAATCTTCCACGTTGTCCTGGTTGCGGGTCTTGGTGGTGTCGATGCGAGGTCTGCCCGCCTTTTTCGAGTGATGAATCTTCTTTGGTTGCATCTTGACCCTGCTACATACCAGGGAGTGGTCGATGTCAGAGACAGCACTCTGGTAGCTACGCGTAATCTTGATGCTGGGTAGACTTGCACGCCTGGTAAGAATCAGGTCAAGCTGGTGCCAGTGCTTGGATCTGGGGTGTCTCCAAGATACTCGGTGTTGAGGCTTTGTGCCGAAGAACGTGTTGGTGACAAAGAGACCATGAAGGCAGCAGAGTTCTAGCAGATGCTGCCCGTTCTCATTCATCCTCCCTATGCCGAATTGACCCAGACAAGTGGACCAAATGTTGTGCTCGGCACCCACTCTGGCGTTGAAGTCGCCGAGGATGTACAGTGGCTCCTTTACAGGGATTCTTGCTATGACTCTGTTGAGGTCATCGTAGAATTTTTCCTTTGCCTCTGCTGGAGAAGTCAGGGTTGGTGCATATGTACTAATTACATTGACTGATCCTGTTTGGGAGTGCAGTTGCAGAGACAGAATTCGTTCGGTTTCCCACATCGGTGGCATAATGTGTCCCAACAGTGCATTCCTGACGGCAAATTACACATCATGTTCTCTGGTCTCATCTGGAGGTTTTCCTTGCCAGAAAAAAGAGAAGGTCCTCTCTCTCACAGATCTTGATCCAAGGAGCCTGGTCTCTTGGAGAGCAACAGTATCCATCTGCAGTTTGCTCAGCTCCCTATCGATGATTGTTGTTTTTCGGGCGTCATTGATTTCTTGCAGGTCGTCAGAGAAATCTGGTGTCAGTGTCCTGACGTTCCATGTACCCAGCTTTAGGGCAGTAGACATTTTCTTCTTTGGTTTGGTATTGCTTGGTGTAAAGTTGTCGGGCCGCTTGTCGGTTTTCACCCTAAACCCCATGCGCCCAGTGAGGTTAACGGACTGTGGCGAGGCAACACCTTATTAGCTGGGGTTTGCCCAGCTTGAGGCGGGCGGTAGCTGCCCAGTGGGGCGCGATGACCCCTCCCACCGTCGGAAGCAACCCCTGGCGTCACACTCTTCGTCAATCGAACAGAAGACTTAAAACCGGTAGACTGTCGCTTCCCGTGTTGGTTCGACGCTGTGAGGCAAAGCTGGAGTGTCCTCTCCAGGGCGCAAAGCCTTGGTATGTAGATACGGAGGAGAAGCTGTTACCCATGCAGCAGGTCCCCCCTTTCCACGTTGCTGAAATTATCCAATAGAAAGGCAAATGCCAATACACATGGTTCCAGCAACGTCGCAGGAGCTGCCAGAGCAAGGTCGACGTCAACAAGGAACTGCCTTAGGGGTTCCAACTCCGGATTTTTCCTCGAGGTTGACTCCTGAAGCCTTTCCCAAAAAAGGGGTATGGCCGCAAGGCAGCGGAGGTTTAAAATCAGGGTTTTCCCTCCCCTAGATTGTCTGCCTTCCCAGGTTATCGCGTCCCATCTACCCGGAGCAGCTGGTTTTAAGGCGCCAGAGGCACGCTCTCGTCCCTTCTCCTGTCGGTAAAAGCAGTTCCGCCAGATTTAAGGATTAAGCCACCCGTGCAGGCCAGGAGTTGGACTTGGTTGTCAGAGGCTATTTCAGACGCATGCCGTATAGGAGCATTTTATAGGTCATGGGAGCTCCTCCCCCATTACCACTCCCTGGCTATGACAACCCCATGAAACCATATATATATATATATATATATATATATATATATATATATATATATATATATATATATATATATATATATATATATATATATATATATATATATATATATATATATATATATATATATATACATATATATATATATATATATGTATATATATATATATATACATATATATATATATATATATATATATATATATATATATATATATATATATATATATATATATATATATATATATATGTGTGTGTATATCACGAAAATAAACACGTGATTAAAAATGTGACAATGTCAGACCACGGAGGAAAAATGAAACAGGAATTTCCTTAAGTACTTTCGTATATTAATACATCTTCAAAAGGAGTCTCCTTTTGAAGATGTATTAATATACGAAAGTACTTAAGGAAATTCCTGTTTCATTTTTCCTCCGTGGTCTGACATTGTCATATATATATATATATATATATATATATATATATATATATATATATATATATATATATATATATATATATATATATATATATATAGTGAGACGCTTGTCTCAGTGGTCACTATACAGTGACAGCCTCAGTGGTCACTAGACAGTGACAGCCTCAGTGGTCACTAGACAGTGACAGCCTCAGTGGTCACTAGACAGTGACAGCCTCAGTGGTCACTAGACAGTGACAGCCTCAGTGTCCCCTGTCTCACCTGCCTCACTGAGAGCGCCATCACCTGCTGTTTGAGTGTTGTAAGACCAGTGTCGTCTAGTTCTCAGTATCAGGGACAATTGGGTTGGCTTATCTCTCACAAGACATGTGTGCCAAAGGGCGGCCGCTCAGGTAAGCTAACATCTGCTTCACTGGTTCCTGTGCCCTTCATGAAGCAAGAAGCTTATCAAATCATATCCAGTAAAAACTTTGTTCGTAATTGATTGTATACTTTTAAGCTTATAATTGATTTAATTTACCCTCGTTGGGGAGGATTGGGCTCAGTCTATTGATGATGATTGGGGGATCTTTGTCCATCACACTCCTCAGGAAGCGGCAGTAAGTATAATAGTTAGATGGGGTGATCCACCATCTTTTAATTTCCACATATAAGACTGTCGCTGGTGTAAGGATCGATTTTCTGGCCAAACTAAAGATAGCAGAGAGGGAAGAATCACACCATACGAGATAACTGAATGAGACTTAATAACACTATGTTATTAATTAATAATGCAGAAATGAATACAACAGGGTCATCACCTTCGGAATAAAACCTGCTAGTCAATCAAGTTACTATTTCCTTCAGTAAGTCTAATTAGGCTACCACCTCAAATATACAGTGAAATGAATCTTACTATAAACATTAACATCAAAACCTTCATAAAAGGGTTTGCAAGCCCTGCTCTCTGGAAGGTATGAGGTGCTCTATTGGGCTTCAGTTTTCTCCATTACCTTACTTGCTAAATTAAGTTCGTGTTTTTTCCTGGTCACTGAAGAGTCAAACACCATTCTGAATATGTCAACTTCAACATGAGCTGGAGCTTCAGGAATGAAGTCTCCGTGGTGCAGTTGTAAGACACTAGCCTGGCGTTCCGCGAGCGCTTTGTCATGGGTTCGTATCCTGGCCGGGGAGGATTTACTGGGCGCAAATCCTTAACTGTAGCCTCTGTTTAACTCAACAGTAAAAGGTGTACTTGGTTGTAAAAACGATTCTTCGCGGCGGGGATCGTATTCCAGGGACCTGCCCGAAACGCTACGCGTACTAGTGGCTGTACAAGAATGTAACAACTCATATATATATCTAAAAAAAAAGTGTAGTAGATCATTGAATTACACACTTCACAGCAAAAGGTCAAGCACACTACACTATGATACACTGCCACCATTTATAGTAGCACTACTCTTAAGAGTCTATTCTTGAAGGTAGTCCCTTATTAGCTGCATGATTGAGTCAGAGATACCTGTTGCTTGAACCTTTACTAGTACTCCAGAGTACAACACCCGATCAACAGCATCTGTAATGTCCAGTATATAAATACAGCTTATCTTGGACTCATCTAGTCACCGATGTCACTTACTGGAGAGATTTAGCAAGAGATCAGCACTAGAAAGACCTTTCCTTAAACCACATTGTAGATCACATTGCAGCCGATGATGGTAAAAAATTGTCATTTGCTGACGGATTAATGTTTCGAAATTTTGTTAGTAATTGAAAGCAGTGACACTTGTATGTACAGTAGTTACTACAACTAAACGACGCTTCTTTAAGGCCTTCTTTGTGTGTTTTGGAACAAAATATGCCTTCTTCCATAGGACTGGGCAAATTCCTTGAACTAGGCCTTGTTGTTTGTGGTGTATAAGAGTCGGGGGCAAAAATATCCGCTAAACTGCATCATAATCTTTGACATACATTATCTGGCATTACAGCTGTACATTGGTCGAATGTTTAGCGCGATGGTGAACGGTAACCTGTTGAATAAGCACTTCAATCGACTTGGACACTGTACTTGGAATAAGATGTGAAGGCCTTACAGGATCTCAGGGACTTGCATCTTAACAGCAAAATGGTTTGCCAGCAGGTCAGCCTTTTCCAGATGACTGGTTGTAACATTGCCATCTTCCCAGCTTAGTGGCAGGACTGTGTCCAGATGAGCTTCAGGAAGCTCATCTCTTCAGGAAGCTCATCTCTTCAGGAAGCTCATATCTTCTTTAAGCTCATGTCATCAGGAATCTCATATCTTCAGGAAGCTCATATCTTCAGGAAGCTCATATCTTCAGGAAGCTCATCTCTTCAGGAAGCTCATCTCTTCAGGAAGCTCATATCTTCAGGAAGCTCATATCTTCAAGTAGCTCGATAATGATCTCTGCCGTTCATTAATTTAACGAGTGACGACCAGACTTTGGAATCAACTCTTTCTGATGCAAGTTTTCTTCCAATTTCTGATTTTCATCGGGATATAGACCACGAAACTGGTGAGATCGCTCACATTGGCGATGAAGCCCTAACGTTGGTAGACATAATGCTAATGGATTGACTCATCATATTAGCGCGTTATTGGAAAAAGGCAGATGTTTATGGTGGCTGCTGTTCTAGCTGGTAAGGTAGTAGTGTGTAGCTCTGCTGTGCTGAGAATGGCAATAAACTACCTGCAAAACTTGGGCATGGGTAGCAAAGTTGCTGTTTTTCTTTGACAGATCTGAGATAACGTGTCAAAACATTTGTTCCTGCCATTCCAAATCTTTTTTTGATTCGACCAATATCCTTCTGATACCCTCTTCGGTGGCGGCAGGGATTAAGCAGACTATGAGTCACATTAACGTGCATGATAATAAGGTGACCAAACCACACACCAGAAGATGAAGAAACGTCGTTTCTTCATCTTCGGCTGTGTGGTTTGCCAATGATTACATTTGAAATCTCGCTGGCAATCTTCAGCAGTATGTCTAGTACGATTGGATTTAAAGTAGGGCCTATCAACTGAGCAGGGAGATTTGGCCAGACTGATCACTACCTGAACTAAGTCGCCAGTTCGACATTTGGGTCACTTGTTGATACTGCTGAGGTTGTCGTTATTCAGGACGTTGCTAAGATTGGTGATGCAGCGCCTGACTATGATGGCGATTTTGCAGCATAGTGGGTGGACGCTGAGAATGCTGGTGAGGGTGTCTACGCCTGCGTCCAGCACTACTGGGTCTATTTTGGCTAGTAGAGTTTAGATTTTACTCTTGTACAGATGCAGTGGGAACGTCTTCATTGTCAGCTGTAGGCGCAAGAGGCTGTGTCTCTGAATAGACAGCTGTAGAGGTCGCTCTGGATGATACATTTAGGCTATCATATCCATGTATTACCACTGTTTGTGTGACAGAAGGTATTGTCAGCGACACAGAGACGACGCTGGAGTTGTGTGTAGTCCTTCACAGCTATACAGCTATAGTCCTTTGTTGAGGTAGGTTCTGATTTTCACACGCTGACTTGAAGCAGTCAGTGCACCCCAGAAGGTCAATCAGAGCATAACTGTGTTGAAAAAAACTTCGGAAAATTTAAAGAATCGAATAAAAGCAGCCTGGAGAATCGGATGCTTGGATAATTTTCCCTCAAGTCCTGCTGCACTGCACAGTCTGTCACGGTTCATATATTCCACGAGATCAACAGTCTTTTTCACAATCCTGAGATCTTCCACTGGGCACAACAGAAGTCAGCATCTACCTTGTAGGACGGATGACAGATGCCAGGGGCAATCTTCCAGCTTGTACTGTACAGAATCTCTGTTTCTTATAATATAACCCTGACCTCAGGAGTAAAAAACCGGATCTAGCTCTTGTTCCGTATATCCTGAGACGTAACTCTTGATCCATATATCCTGAGACGGATCTAACTCTTGTTCCATATATCCTGAGACGGATCTAACTCTTGTTCCGTATATCCTGAGACGGATTTAACTCTTGATCCATATATCCTGAGACGGATCTAACTCTTGTTCTGGTATCCTGAGACGGGTCTAATTCTTGTTCCGTATATCCTGAGACGGATCTAACTCTTGTTCCGTATATCCTGAGACGGATCTAACTCTTGATCCATATATCCTGAGACGGATCTAACTCTTGTTCTGGTATCCTGAGACGGATCTAACTCTTAGGATTCTGGGGTCCTTTTTGGTCGAAGTATCAGCTCAGAAGTATCCGAAAGAATCAATATTTTCAAACACTTCATCTAAAAACACTTATTTAAATTCTTAGCTAACAATTCGAAGAGCTCTTAGATTCATAGGCGAAAATTAGTGTTTAACATTATATCTGTGCCCAAATATAATGTTAAGAATTACTAATGATATAATGTTTAAAATATCTCCGGCAACACGTATATGATTAAACAATCTATTAATTTATTCTATGTATCTAAGAGCTCTTCTAATTGTTAGCTCAGAGTTCTTAGATTTAACATCTGAAAATATTAATTAATTTACATTCTAGTACTGCTACCCAGTAATTTTTTAAAAGTTTCCAATAGACGACTTCAGCGTAAATATTGTAAAAAATCTTCACATGTTAAACTTGCCATTTTTTTAGGGTCAAAAATATTGTTAAGGCCTTGAAACTTTTTAATCTACATGTGGTGATTAATTATGAAAATACAGCTTGTAAATTATTAGTTGACCTTGTTTCTCACCGTCACAATATTTCTCTCCAACGTTTTCTAAACCGTGACTATTGTTAATTCGGAATATGATTCACTCAACATCAGACAGATGGTAACGTATGGGACACTCAACATCAGACTGATGGTAACGTATGGGACACTCAACATCAGACTGATGGTAACGTATGGGACACTCAACATCAGACTGATGGTAACGTATGGGACACTCAACATCAGACTGATGGTAACGTATGGGACACTCAACATCAGACTGATGGTAACGTATGGTTCACTCAGCATCAGGCAGATGGTAACGTATGGTTCACTCAGCATCAGGCAGATGGTAACGTATGGTTCACTCAGCATCAGGCAGATGGTAACGTATGGTTCACTCAACATCAGGCAGATGGTAACGTATGGGACACTCAACATCAGACAGATGGTAACGTATGGGACACTCAACATCAGACAGATGGTAACGTATGGGACACTCAACATCAGACAGATGGTAACGTATGGGACACTCAACATCAGACAGATGGTAACGTATGGGACACTCAACATTAGACAGATGGTAATGTATGGGACACTCAGCATCAGACAGATGGTAACGTATGGGACACTCAACATTAGACAGATGGTAATGTATGGGACACTCAGCATCAGACAGATGGTAACGTATGGGACACTCAACATTAGACAGATGGTAATGTATGGGACACTCAGCATCAGACAGATGGTAACGTATGGGACACTCAGCATCAGACAGATGGTAACGTATGGGACACTCAACATTAGACAGATGGTAACGTATGGGACACTCAACATTAGACAGATGGTAACGTATGGGACACTCAACATCAGACAGATGGTAATGTATGGTTCACTCAGCATCAGGCAGATGGTAACGTATGGGACACTCAACATTAGACAGGTCGGAGTTTGTAACTGTAAACATTACCGAGGTTCCCTTAAGTGCTTCAACCTGCTCGAATATTCCGAGTATCAATATTGATGTGAAGTACAGTAGTTCTAATTGCACAGTCCATTCAAATACTTTATTAACTTTCAGATGGTTGATTCTTAAAGGCATGACCTTCCACATCATAACATATAACATGTCTGGCACATTTATCTCATTGTCTACACTGAACATTTATTTTTAAACGTAAAAATTACAACTTCAGAAGTGTTCACGATAATTATACGAGTAAGTATATACATACAGCTGTGCCTTGGGAAACAAAATAAAGCTCACGAGGATAATAAAATGTAATATTTTTTCATAAACGGTGAAAGCTTCCACCTGGTCTTGAAGGATTTATATGTAATTATGAATATTCCGCTTAAAGAAGAAGGAAAACAATATTATCAGTGATAAAGACCCATTGTCACCCAGGAAACTTCTAGTCCACTGAGAAGTACAACAATCTTACAAAAGTTTTTTATCAAACTAGATAAAACAACAACATCTTGGATTCCCACACTTAGAGCCAGGAGGGTGATTCTACAGCAGCTCTTGAGTAATCTTAAACTCTGGGTGGCTCTAGGCTTAGCTATCACTACGAGTAAAGTAATTCATGACAATTTTTATATACCTAAGACCCCTATGAAATATTCCAATTTCAATCTTCACTTCATGAGAAAACACAGTTTTTGTCCCATACTCCACCAGTTGCACAAGTACACATTATGACGCGGCAAGTTTACAGCAGGAAGCATATTACAAGCTTGATTGTGTACCTTTGGAGTATACCATGGGTATACTGGTACACTGGTTGACGTCCTCAGTCGCTTATCGCTCTCCTCTATCTGTTGACCACATGCGTCGCTCCCATATTAGGTACATCAACAGTGATGAACACACATTGATGAACACAGTGATGAACACACAGTGATGAACACAGTGATGAACACACAGTGATGAACACAGTGATGAACACAGTGATGAACACAGTGATGAACAGTGATGAACAGTGATGAACACACAGTGATGAACACATTGATGAACACATTGATGAACACACATTGATGAACACAGTGATGAACACACAGTGATGAACACAGTGATGAACACACAGTGATGAACACACAGAGATAAACACACAGTGATGAACACAGTGATGAACACAGTGATGAACACACAGTGATGAACACACATTGATGAACACAGTGATGAACACACAGTGATGAACACAGTGATGAACACACATTGATGAACACAGTGATGAACACAGTGATGAACACACAGTGATGAACACACATTGATGAACACAGTGATGAACATACAGTGATGAACACAGTAATGAACACAGTGATTAACACACAGTGATGAACACAAGACCGCCCTTGGCATACTTCACGAGAGAGATGACTATGCACAAGAGCTAGCAATGGTGTATAGAGGTAACACACGAGAGCTGACAGTGATGTATAGTGTATAGAGGTAACACACAAGAGCTGACAGTGATGTATAGTGTATAGAGGTAACACACAAGAGCTGACAGTGATGTATAGAGGTAACACACAAGAGCTGACAGTGATGTATAGAGGTAACACACGAGAGCTGACAGTGATGTATAGTGTATAGAGGTAACACACAAGAGCTGACAGTGATGTATAGAGGTAACACACGAGAGCTGACAGTGATGTATAGTGTATAGAGGTAACACACAAGAGCTGACAGTGATGTATAGAGGTAACACACAAGAGCTGACAGTGATGTATAGTGTATAGAGGTAACACACGAGAGCTGACAGTGATGTATAGTGTATAGAGGTAACACACAAGAGCTGACAGTGATGTATAGAGGTAACACACAAGAGCTGACAGTGATGTATAGAGGTAACACACAAGAGCTGACAGTGATGTATAGTGTATAGAGGTAACACACGAGAGCTGACAGTGATGTATAGTGTATAGAGGTAACACACGAGAGCCTACCATACAATAAGATAAGACCTCCCAATCTTCATTACTAATATATGTAGTTTAATACTGTAGTTTGATTGGCTGATACAGATTTGATTAATATATATATATTTAATATATATATATATATATATATATATATATATATATATATATATATATATATATATATATATATATATATATATTAAATATGACCGAAAAAGTAAGATTAATAATTCTAACACGAATTTTCTCGATCTTTCTTATCTTACTTTTCACTGTTGATGGTAATTGAAAAATCAATTCTCCAAAATTCAAAATTCGTTTATATTTCTAATCTAACGCGACACTTGAACGCGTTTTGTATTAACTTATTACATTTTCAAAGACTTTTAGTTTACACACACACAACTATTACCTGCAAACACTAAACAGAGTTCTTACTTATGCTATGATTTAAACAGCTTTCATTTTTAATTTTATACCCCGCATTTTGGTGAGGTGATATGTTACAACAGTTTTTTGGATGAGGTGAACAAAACTTTCAACACAGGATAGAACACGAAACAATGGGGATTGAAGGTAAGAATGGAAGTAATTGCAGAGGGCCTATTGGCCCATATTTCTTGATGCTTCTATATTGGAGCGGAGTCTTGAAGTGGGTAGAATATAGTTGTGCATTAATTGGCTGTTGATTGCTGGTGTTGACTTCTTGATGTGTAGTGCCTCGCAGATGTCAAGCCACCTGCTATCGCTGTATCTATCGATGATTTCTGTGTTGTTAGAAATCGCTATCGCATCGATAGATACAGCGATAGCAGGCGGATTGACATCTGCGAGGCACTAATTATATATATATATATATATATATATATATATATATATATATATATATATATATATATATATATATATATATATATATATATATATATATATATATGTCGTACCTAGTAGCCAGAATGCACTTCTCAGTCTACTATGCAAGGCCCGATTTGCCTAATAAGCCAAGTTTTCCTGAAATAATATATTTTCTCAATTTTTTTTCTTTTGAAATGATAAAGCTACCCATATCATTATGTATGAGGTCAATTTTTTTTTATTGGAGTTAAAATTAAGGTAGATATATGACTGAACCTAACCAACCCTACCTAACCTAACCTATCTTTATAGGTTAGGTTAGGTTAGGTAGCCGAAAAAGTTAGGTTAGGTTAGGTTAGGTAGGTTAGGTAGTCGAAAAAACATTAATTCATGAAAACTTGGCTTATAAGGCAAATCGGGCCTTGCATAGTAGGCTGAGAAGTGCGTTCTGGCTACTAGGTACGACATATATATATATATATATATATATATATATATATATATATATATATATATATATATATATATATATATATATATATATATATATATATATATATATATATATATATACCCCGTAATGTGCAAGGAGTCGATTTGTGAGAATATTGCAGAAATACAGTCCGCTTAAACCTCATACAAATTGCTATCGAAATATGTAAATTAACGTAAATATAAACACTATCTAAATTCATATAAATTATATAAATATAAATCTCACAGGTCGGTTCCCCCACAACTATTACTAGTACTAGTACCAGTAGGACTACTACTATTACTACTACTAGTATTATTACTACTAGTATTATTACTACTACCGTTACTAATAGTACTACTTCTGTTACTAGTACTGGTACTAGTACTACTACTAGTACTACTACTACTATTACTACTACTAGTACTACTACTAGTATTATTACTACTACTAGTACTACTACTACTACTATTACTACTACTAGTACTACTACTAGCATTATTACTACTACTAGTACTACTACTACTACTACTACTACTATTTCGACTGCTGCAACCAGTTCCCCTACTACCATTACTACTATTGAAAGCATTAGAGGTGTCAAGTCAGGACTGTTGAGTACACTATAGTCCACTTAGGAAATGTTTAGGTCAAGAATAACGACAAGGAAATGCATGCTGAAATTGTTTTATTAAAAGATGTTGCTTAAGGTGATTATACATTTATTACCTCAGCCCGTCCTCCAAAAATGGGGAGGTAAATGTAACAGAACCATAAGTGCAATTATGTACTATGTATGACAGTCAGGAATTGTACTTATTTTCACTTAGTATTAAACCGTACTGTCAAATATATTGTGAATATTTGAGTTTACCTGAAAAGCTGAATAGAAAACCACGACCTAACCTAACCGTCTTAGTTTTGAAGATAAGCATTTTATTGCTTCCTAATTACAATTACTACTTAACCTATAGCTATATTGATATTACAGTTTTATAAAACAAATAAAACAAAACTAAAGCACCTATATTAATATGGGTAATTGCCTGATAACTTATTTTAGAGTAATTAGACGATAGAATGTAGAGATCTATCTCCTTTATTACAGACCTGGCTCAATGTGGCAGCTTTCCATCCTGTGGGATTCAAAGAACTACAGAAATAATTGATCTATTAACATAATTTTTTAATAGACCGTTGTGCCTTTCTTTATTTGTTTAAGTTCTTGAAAATATCTCAGAAAATAATAAAAAACTATTTCACTGCATTAGAAAATTCTGACCTCATTTTCTCAACAGAAATGTTAAGAGAATATTATCTATAGTAAATACATAGAGTTACGAAATGAATAAGATGTTAGTCTGTTAGAAGTAGTAGTAGGCATCCATCAGTCTCAGGAGACTATGACAGTTATGGCATAACATTTCTCGAAGGAAATGGGCATTCACTTGGGGCTACGCACTCCAGTGTCAGAGGATTGAGAACGTGGGAGTTTATGCAAGTCATCAGTTCTGCAGGTTCACCAATTTGACTGCAGTAGAAATAATGTCGATCACAGGCTCTTTTACACTTAGGAAAATACCCAGTTTCTGAACATGTAAGTTCTTCGTAACAGCCATATAAGTTTTGGCAGTAGTGAGATGAACAGTCGGCAGAATTTGAACATTTCTGGTTGAGCTGGTCAAAATTGCCAGTTGGGCAGTGTCCGTGGTACGTCTCGTCTGCTATCCCAACGACATAACATATGTAGTAATTTGTGCAGTTAGCAGTGTCTGCAATCATGCTAACTGGATCAACGTCTTGTTCGGTGCACTCTGCTTTGCATGAACAACAGTTTTGTTGATCTGTCTGGCAAGTGAAACCATCAAAGTATGGAGCGTCTACACCACATATGTGTGTGCCTCCTATTATTCCGCCATTACCATCACATTCATAATATCTTGAACAATCACCTGGAAATGCTGCTCTGTTAATAGAGCCAGGAGAACAACTAGTGCTGCACCTCTCACATGGTGGTGTACACGTAGCTTGATTTGAACATACATTGTTTACTATATTAAAATCTTGTCCGTCAGGGCAGGCCACTGGATTTGGATTATAAGTTGTCGGTGAGGTGCACATATAATAATTATGACAATCGAGAGGGTCTGCAGTTTGATGTACTCCGGCATTGAATCCTTTACAGTCTATGAAACATTTCGCCGTCTGAGAGAATACCCAGCTCACCAATACCACCTGCAAATGGAAAAAAACAAATTTAACTTGCATCATGATTTTTAAATGCTGAAAAATATTTGCATATATTTCATTCACTTTGTCCATCGGAGCCTTGAACCACATCGGGAGCCCGCAACTCCAACCACTACAACCACTGGCGTGTGTTATCATCCTGTGGGGTGTGTTATCAGCCTGTGACGTGTGTTATCATCCTGTGACGTGTGTTATCATCCTGTGGGGTGTGTTATCAGCCTGTGGCGTGTGTTATCATCCTGTGACGTGTGTTATCATCCTGTGGGGTGTGTTATCAGCCTGTAGCGTGTGTTATCATCATGTGACGTGTGTTATCATCCTGTGGGGTGTGTTATCAGCCTGTGGCGTGTGTTATCATTCTGTGGGGTCTGTTATCATCCTGTGGGGTGTGTTATCATCCTGTGGCGTGTGTTATCATCCTGTGGCGTCTGTTATCATCACGTTGCGTCTCTTATCATCCTGTGGCGTCTGTTATCAGCCTGTGGCGCCTGTTATCAGCCTGTGGCGTGTGTTATCATCCTGTGGCGTCTGTTATCATCATGTGGCGTCTGTTATCATCCTGTGGCGTCTGTTTTCACCCTGTGGCGTCTGTTATCATCCTGTGGCTTTTGTTATCATCCTGTGGCGTCTGTTATCAGCCTCTGGCGTCTGTTGTTAACAAAGATAGTCACAACAAGTGTTGTATATATATATATATATATATATATATATATATATATATATATATATATATATATATATATATATATATATATATATATATATATATATATTCAAAGACTTTAGTCTTTGAAAAGAGGTCTGTACTCCAGAAATGGAGTACAGGCCTCTCTCAAGTGGCCTGTACTTGACATACCAGAAAACACTCTAAGGAAACTACTCCAAGCTTGCACTAAAGAGGCACCCTTCTTGATCCCGGATGGGCACATGTATAAGCAAGTAGATGGGGTAACCATGGGTTCTCCCCTAGGTGTCCTGTTTGCGAACTTCTACATGGGTACCATCCAACAAAAGGTCTTAGTCGACATGACCTTGAAACCAGCCATATACTGCAGGTATGTTGACGACATTTTTACACAGGTACCTGATGTCAGACATCTGCAGAAGCTGAAGGAGGCATTCGAGCGGAATTCTGTGTTGCGTTTCACTTATGAGATGGGGAAGGATGGGAAGCTGCCCTTTCTAGATGTAACAGTCATGGAAAAGAGCGGAGGTTTCCACACTGCAGTCCACACTAAGGAAACAAACATAGGAATGTGCCTCAATGCCAACAGTGACTGCCCAGACAGGTACAAGAGGAGTGTTGTTAACGCATATGTCGACCGTGCTCTCAGCCACAGCTCAGAATGAAAGAAAGTCGATGAAGAACTCTGTAGGGTAAGGCAGGTCCTAGTCAACAACGGCTTCTCCAATGGTTTCGTTGAAGACATCATAAGAAGGAAGGTGAAACGCCATGCAACCTCTGAAGAGACAACTAACACAACACCTGTACCCCCTATTAGACTATTTTACAGGAACTTCTTTTCCACAGCTCATAAAACGGAGGAAAGGGTCCTGAAAGATATTGTTAATAGAAACGTTATCCCTACAGACAAAAATCAGAAGATACAATTGACGATTTACTATAAAACCAAGAAAACGGCCAACCAACTCATGAAAAACTCTCCAGACACAAAGCAGAACGCTTTGAAAGAGACTAATGTCGTCTATGCCTTTAAATACCCACTTGGGGACTGTAAGCCTCAAAGAACTCAGTATATAGGCAAGACAACAACATCTCTTTCTAGGCGTTTAACGATGCATAAGCAACAGGGCTCCATTAAGGAACATATAATCTCTTCCCACAACCAAACCATCGCCAGAGAAATCCTAGTAAACAACACAGAAATCATCGATAGATACAGCGATAGCAGGCGGCTTGACGTTTGCGAGGCACTACACATCAAGAAGTCAACACCAGCAATCAACAGCCAATTATTGCACAACTATATTCTACCCACCTCAAGACTCCGCTCCAATATAGAAGCATCAAGAAATATGGACCAATAGGCTTTCTACAAACACTTCTATTCAATATCCATTGTTTCGTGTTCTGTCTTGTGTTGATGAAATTAATACCCTATTAATACTCTTGTTCTGTCTTGTGTTGATGAAATTAATACCCTATTAATACCACATTTTGTTCTGTCTTGTGTTAATGCCACATCACCTCTTCCACCTCACTCAAATGTAGATATAAAATCGGGGATACGTAAGTTCTATTCAGTTGTGTATTTGTGAACTAAAGTCTTTGAAAATGTAATAAGTTTTACGAAACGCGCCCGTGTCGCGTCAGACTAGAAATAAAAATGAATTTTGGAGAATTGATTTTTGATTTACCTCCAACAGTGAAGCGTAATGTACGAAAGATTGAGAAAATTCGTGTTAGAATTATTAATCTTACTTTTTCGGTCATATTTAATAATATATGTCTACAGGAAAGACTGCTACCAAAATATACTAATATATATATATATATATATATATATATATATATATATATATATATATATATATATATATATATATATATATATATATATATATATATATATATATATATATATATATATATATATATATATATATATATGATAATGTACAGGTAGATATTTCTGCGAGTGAGGGGTTCCACACTTTAGGTTTGAAATGACAATATAAAGTGAAAGATATGGTAATATGTGTAAAGCAAATCCAATCTAAAGTCTGTGTGCAGTAGGCGTCATCAGAGAACACCTGTCTCCATCTTCGATAATTTGCCAGAAAATATTTGAAACCTGGGAGATAATTGCAAATTTCTGTTGGAGTTACTGGATAAACCTGTCTGCGAAATCTATGTGCCAATTCAGATTATGAAGACACCTCATAGATCAGTGATCAACACACGACTTGATAATGGTCAAGGACGGATCAAAATGTATCTCCCTCTTCTGGTGTGTGATTTGGTCATCATATTGACAGTCATTTTATTGTGACTCATCGTCTACATATTGATCAGGCAGTCACCAAGAAAAGTCGGCCAAAGGCTAAGATAGGAAACGATACATCGAAATCGTGAAGGAAATTACACAGGTATTCACTATAACATTATCAAGACGCACTGCAAATCACACATGTTCTTTCATCTCAAGCACGTTTTCTCATGTCACAATATGTCACCATTGATTAAAAAGTCCATTTGTTGATAAAACCCACCATAAGAGATGACCTGGACTTACCAAGATGAAGGTCACCGTAATGGGGAGAGAAGAGACCATCTTGAAAGCTGAGGTTTAAGGACTTAAGCTTGGAAGACACCTACAACCTCTCTAAAGATTCGGGAGCAAGTGCCTCTGGTGGTGGAGGTGAATTATTTATATTATATATATATTGAGGTGTCTTGCATATCACATTGATAACAGCAGTTGTTATCCCACATTTTTCAGGAGTATTTTCCCAGCTGTAATCTGTAAAAGAGTTAATAACTTTTATAAAAATATATATACTCTATAGAAGCTCCCAATATATATATATATATATATATATATATATATATATATATATATATATATATATATATATATATATATATATATATATATATATATATATATATATATATATATATATATATATATATGTCGTACCTAGTAGCCAGAACGCACTTCTCAGCCTACTATGCAAGGCCCAATTTGCCTAATAAGCCAAGTTTTCATGAATTAATTGTTTTTCGACTACCTAACCTACCTAACCTAACCTAACCTAACTTTTTCTGCTACCTAACCTAACCTAACCTATAAAGATAGGTTAGGTTAGGTTAGGTAGGGTTGGTTAGGTTCGGTCATATATCTACGTTAATTTTAACTCAAATAAAAAAAATTGACCTCATACATAATGAAATGGGTAGCTTTATCATTTCGTAAGAAAAAAATTAGAGAAAATATATTATTTCAGGAAAACTTGGCTTATTAGGCAAATCGGGCCTTGCATTTTAGGCCGAATACGACGTTCTGGCTACTAGGTACGACATATATATATATATATATATATATATATATATATATATATATATATATATATATATATATATATATACATATATATATATATATATATATATATATATATATATATATATATATATGTCGTACCTAGTAGCCAGAACTCACTTCTCAGCCTACTATTCAAGGCCCGATTTGCCTAATAAGCCTAGTTTTCCTGAATTAATATATTTACTATAATTTTTTTCTTATGAAATGATAAAGCAACCCTTTTCTCTATGTATGAGGTCAATTTTTTTTTATTGGAGTTAAAATTAACGTAGATATATGACCGAACCTAACCAACCCTACCTAACCTAACCTAACCTATATTTATAGGTAAGGTTAGGTTAGGTAGCCAAAAAAAGCTAGGTTAGGTTAGGTTAGGTAGGTTAGGTAGACGAAAAAACATTAATTCATGAAAACTTGGCTTATTAGGCAAATCGGGCCTTGAATAGTAGGCTGAGAAGTGCGTTCTGGCTATTAGGTACGACATATATATATATATATATATATATATATATATATATATATATATATATATATATATATATATATATATATATATATATATATATATATATATATTTATATGTCGTACCTAGTAGCCAGAACGCACTTCTCAGCCTACTATGCAAGGCCCGATTTGCCTAATAAGCCAAGTTTTCATGAATTAATTGTTTTTCGACTACCTAACTTACCAAACCTAACCTTACCTAGCTTTTTCGGCTACCTAACCTAACCTAACCTAACCTATGAAGATAGGTTAGGTTAGGTTAGGATGGGTTGGTTAGGTTCGGTCATATATCTACATTAATTTCAACAATATATATATATATATATAACTAATATATATATATATATATATATATATATATATATATATATATATATATATATATATATATATATATATATATATATATATATATATATATAAGCCTATACTTGCATAAACCACAAGTGAAGATAAACAATCTTTGGACAACACCCACCAGTGGGACTCGAACCCAGAAAGCACAACTACCTTCCAGTAGCTGGCATAACTAGTATGCTTTAACCCACTACGCCATCAGACCTTACAAAAGAAGTAGATAGTTCGAGATATATATATCTCAAACATCTCTACCTCCCGAAGGCACCAGATGAGTGAGGGGTCAGTCTGCAATTTTCGTCAAGCCACTGTCAATGTGAGAGAACTCGTGTCCAGCTTATAAGCCTATACTTGCATAAACCACAAGTGAAGATAAACAATCTTTGGACAACACCCACCAGTGGGACTCGAACCCAGAAAGCACAACTACCTTCCAGTAGCTGGCATAACTAGTATGCTTTAACCCACTACGCCATCAGACCTTACAAAAGAAGTAGATAGTTCGAGATATATATATCTCAAACATCTCTACCTCCCGAAGGCACCAGATGAGTGAGGGGTCAGTCTGCAATTTTCGTCAAGCCACTGTCAATGTGAGAGAACTCATGTCCAGCTTATAAGCCTATACTTGCATAAACCACAAGTGAAGATAAACAATCTTTGGACAACACCCACCAGTGGGACTCGAACCCAGAAAGCACAACTACCTTCCAGTAGCTGGCATAACTAGTATGCTTTAACCCACTACGCCATCAGACCTTACAAAAGAAGTAGATAGTTCGAGATATATATATCTCAAACATCTCTACCTCCCGAAGGCACCAGATGAGTGAGGGGTCAGTCTGCAATTTTCGTCAAGCCACTGTCAATGTGAGAGAACTCGTGTCCAGCTTATAAGCCTATACTTGCATAAACCACAAGTGAAGATAAACAATCTTTGGACAACACCCACCAGCTACTGGAAGGTAGTTGTGCTTTCTGGGTTCGAGTCCCACTGGTGGGTGTTGTCCAAAGATTGTTTATCTTCACTTGTGGTTTATGCAAGTATAGGCTTATAAGCTGGACACGAGTTCTCTCACATTGACAGTGGCTTGACGAAAATTGCAGACTGACCCCTCACTCATCTGGTGCCTTCGGGAGGTAGAGATGTTTGAGATATATATATCTCGAACTATCTACTTCTTTTGTAAGGTCTGATGGCGTAGTGGGTTAAAGCATACTAGTTATGCCAGCTACTGGAAGGTAGTTGTGCTTTCTGGGTTCGAGTCCCACTGGTGGGTGTTGTCCAAAGATTGTTTATCTTCACTTGTGGTTTATGCAAGTATAGGCTTATAAGCTGGACACGAGTTCTCTCACATTGACAGTGGCTTGACGAAAATTGCAGACTGACCCCTCACTCATCTGGTGCCTTCGGGAGGTAGAGATGTTTGAGATATATATATCTCGAACTATCTACTTCTTTTGTAAGGTCTGATGGCGTAGTGGGTTAAAGCATACTAGTTATGCCAGCTACTGGAAGGTAGTTGTGCTTTCTGGGTTCGAGTCCCACTGGTGGGTGTTGTCCAAAGATTGTTTATCTTCACTTGTGGTTTATGCAAGTATAGGCTTATAAGCTGGACACGAGTTCTCTCACATTGACAGTGGCTTGACGAAAATTGCAGACTGACCCCTCACTCATCTGGTGCCTTCGGGAGGTAGAGATGTTTGAGATATATATATCTCGAACTATCTACTTCTTTTGTAAGGTCTGATGGCGTAGTGGGTTAAAGCATACTAGTTATGCCAGCTACTGGAAGGTAGTTGTGCTTTCTGGGTTCGAGTCCCACTGGTGGGTGTTGTCCAAAGATTGTTTATCTTCACTTGTGGTTTATGCAAGTATAGGCTTATAAGCTGGACACGAGTTCTCTCACATTGACAGTGGCTTGACGAAAATTGCAGACTGACCCCTCACTCATCTGGTGCCTTCGGGAGGTAGAGATGTTTGAGATATATATATCTCGAACTATCTACTTCTTTTGTAAGGTCTGATGGCGTAGTGGGTTAAAGCATACTAGTTATGCCAGCTACTGGAAGGTAGTTGTGCTTTCTGGGTTCGAGTCCCACTGGTGGGTGTTGTCCAAAGATTGTTTATCTTCACTTGTGGTTTATGCAAGTATAGGCTTATAAGCTGGACACGAGTTCTCTCACATTGACAGTGGCTTGACGAAAATTGCAGACTGACCCCTCACTCATCTGGTGCCTTCGGGAGGTAGAGATGTTTGAGATATATATATCTCGAACTATCTACTTCTTTTGTAAGGTCTGATGGCGTAGTGGGTTAAAGCATACTAGTTATGCCAGCTACTGGAAGGTAGTTGTGCTTTCTGGGTTCGAGTCCCACTGGTGGGTGTTGTCCAAAGATTGTTTATCTTCACTTGTGGTTTATGCAAGTATAGGCTTATAAGCTGGACACGAGTTCTCTCACATTGACAGTGGCTTGACGAAAATTGCAGACTGACCCCTCACTCATCTGGTGCCTTCGGGAGGTAGAGATGTTTGAGATATATATATCTCGAACTATCTACTTCTTTTGTAAGGTCTGATGGCGTAGTGGGTTAAAGCATACTAGTTATGCCAGCTACTGGAAGGTAGTTGTGCTTTCTGGGTTCGAGTCCCACTGGTGGGTGTTGTCCAAAGATTGTTTATCTTCACTTGTGGTTTATGCAAGTATAGGCTTATAAGCTGGACACGAGTTCTCTCACATTGACAGTGGCTTGACGAAAATTGCAGACTGACCCCTCACTCATCTGGTGCCTTCGGGAGGTAGAGATGTTTGAGATATATATATCTCGAACTATCTACTTCTTTTGTAAGGTCTGATGGCGTAGTGGGTTAAAGCATACTAGTTATGCCAGCTACTGGAAGGTAGTTGTGCTTTCTGGGTTCGAGTCCCACTGGTGGGTGTTGTCCAAAGATTGTTTATCTTCACTTGTGGTTTATGCAAGTATAGGCTTATAAGCTGGACACGAGTTCTCTCACATTGACAGTGGCTTGACGAAAATTGCAGACTGACCCCTCACTCATCTGGTGCCTTCGGGAGGTAGAGATGTTTGAGATATATATATCTCGAACTATCTACTTCTTTTGTAAGGTCTGATGGCGTAGTGGGTTAAAGCATACTAGTTATGCCAGCTACTGGAAGGTAGTTGTGCTTTCTGGGTTCGAGTCCCACTGGTGGGTGTTGTCCAAAGATTGTATATATATATATATATATATATATATATATATATATGTGTGTCGTACCTAGTAGCCAGAACGCACTTTTCAGCCTACTATGCATGGCCCGATTTGCCTAATAAGCCAAGTTTTCATGAATTAATATATTTTCTCTAATTTTTTTCTTATGAAATGATAAAGCTATCCATTTCATTATGTATGAGGTCAATTTTTTTTTATTGGAGTTAAAATTAACGTAGATATGTGACCGAACCTAACCAACCCTACCTAACCTAACCTAACCTAACCTATCTTTATAGGTTAGGTTAGGTTAGGTAGCCGAGAAAGCTAGGTTAGGTTAGGTTAGGTAGGTTAGGTAGTCGAAAAAGAATTAATTCATGAAAACTTGGCTTTATAGGCAAATCGGGCCTTGCATAGTAGGCCGAGAACGACGTTCTGGCTACTAGGTACGACATATATATATATATATATATATATATATATATATATATATATATATATATATATATATATATATATATATATATATATATTGTTACGATAATCTCCTTCAAGAGAGATTGGACCTGCTCTTTCCTATCGTCGTGTTACTTCAGTACATCTACAACATCTAGATACTACAAGCAAATGTAGTACATATTTAGTCAAATACGTTTTGCCAAGCGTATACACACACACGTATACACACTCGCTCTCCACCTCCCCCCTCCCTCGTCGCCGATCACCAAACTAGCATTTCCAGCCTGCCCGATTCTGATTGGTGAATCGACGTTTGCACCACTGCACTTCTGCACCTCAGCGCCATCTACCTAGCCGATGTCTGGGGCTGCACCAGCCATTGGAGTTAGAATATCCTGTGCTCTCAAGCTGAAACAACCATCTGATATTGGCTCTGTCTATTAGTGGATGTTCTCAGCCAGCGCTTTATTCTCAGCACCTGTTAATTTCATTTTGTCTTTATCAATTTTAGAGTAACGTCACCACTATATTATTTTATGTTAATTTTTGAATTTATAATCTTGTGAGTTGCACTGTACATTGCCAAGGAATTGTCTTATTCTAAAGTACTCAGGACACACGGAACCAAGTTACTTATGTTGTCCAAGTGTTTAACGAGCCTAAATGTTACCTTAATTCCCTTGACACTTAACCATGGCTCATCAAACAAAAACAATTAAGTTTCTTTCTTGGAATATTCGTAGTGTTTATCTTCGGATAAATGACGTAATATTGTATGCTAAAATGAGAGACGTGGATGTGATCTGTTTACAGGAACCATATACGTCAGCAACTATCAAGAAGGTCCCACCCAGGATACCTGGGTATATAGCATACAACAACAGTATTGGAACTGGTTTACTAACGTATATTAAGAGTGGATTAATCTGTAAACTAATTAAAAATCACAGGAGTGATAGTATACATTATCAAAAATTCAAATTACAAACTGCAAATAGCCATTTCCTACTGTATAACATATATGGACGATGTAGTGTACTTAAAGCAGACCTGCTACCGACACCTACAGGTAACACAGGTATGTTATGTATGGGTGACTTTAATGCTCGTCACACTGCCTTTGGTGATGTTCAGTGTAACAATAATGGAAGGGTCTTCTTGAAATACCTTAATGATCATAATATTACTGTGTATGATACTGATAAACAGACCCATTTATTGGGGGTAGACTGGATTATGTGATTGGATACAGCCTAGTAGATAGCAACGTCAACGTTAAGCTCATCCCAGAACTAGTAAGTGATCATTTTGCAATATATTGTGAATACAATGTGGCGGATATTAGGTCCAGTCCTCATCCTAGAGTTAAAATTAACATTCCAGACAATCTTAAACAGCATTTTAAGGCTTATGTACATAAGTGGTACACTGGGTATACACCTGTATCAGTGGACCACTTTTACAATGATCTTGTCAGTATCATTACCAGTTATTATGATACCTGGGTTAAATCAAGGAAAAAAAAGAACACTCGTTCTTCCTCATGGACAGAGGATCCTATTATTATTGCAGAGCGAGCTAAAGCGCTTCAGCTGCTGACTCTTATAAACGAGACAAAACAGCTGACAATTTACTTGCATTCCTTAATGCCAACAGAGATTTTCGCGAGCTTAAGGGTCAAGTTAAGAACACATATTGGGAACAATTCCTACAAGGTATCAATAGAACTACAACATTATCAGAAATGTGGAACAAAATTAAAAACATTACCAAACCTTCAGCCCCAGTTCAGCTTCATCATACTCCTACAGAATATGCTGACATGCTTCTAGCTCAATGGTCTAGTGTCTCACAAATTTCTTCCTTAACCCCAGATATACAGCAGCATTTAAGACATACCAACATTAACAGAAACTTTAATATTGAAATAGCACGCTCCTCACCAGATTTAACAGATCAGTTTCCTATAACCCCCTTTGAATTAAGATCAGCATTAGGAAAACCTAAGCAAACTGCCCCTGGTGAGGATGGTATAACTTATAACACCTTGAGCTTACTGAATGATGTCCCTAGCCACCCTCTGCTTGACCTCTATCAAATGAGTCTCTCACAAGGTATTTTGCTACAGAAATGGACACAAAGTCTCATAATACCAATTCCTAAACCAAACTCTCAAAAATTCAGACCCATTTCCCTTACATCTTGCATGTGTAAAGTCTTGGAGAGAATTGTTCTCAATCGTGTCATGTTTCAGGTCAAAGAAAAACTGGCCCCAAACCTATATGGGTTCATGCCCAAGTATAGCACACAAACATGCTTTGCTAAATATTTTGTAAACTCTCAGGATGGGACACAGGCAGCCTTTATTGACCTAAAGTCAGCTTTCGATGTAGCGATTGACGAAATAATATTAGAGCAACTTGCAGAATTTGGAATCAAAGGTAATCTTCTGAGTTGGATAAAGAGCTACCTATCCAACAGGCGTGCTAGTGTCCTATTTAAAGGAGTTAAAAGTACAAGAACAGATGCATTCGAACTAGGCACACCTCAAGGTGGTGTCCTAAGCCCTATGCTCTTTAATATACTTATGCACAAACTTACCCATGACATACCTGTACAACCTACGGAAACTGTTATATGTTATGCTGATGATATTTATATTATGGCACACAGTAAACCAAGGCTACAAGTGTTACTTGATGCATTCTCCAAGAAAGTAGTAGAATGTGGCCTCATAATCTCTGTTGATAAAACAAGGGTTCTTATTCCCCATTCTCTTCATGTTAACTATACTATTAATGGAGTGCCTGTGGAGACTTGCGAGTCTTATAAATATCTTGGAGTCGAGGTTAATGATACAAATCTCATCAGCAACCTGCGCAAAAAACTTGTTGAGCGAATTAAACCTCTCAAAACTCTTGTTGGCAAAGGATTTGGCATTAACATAAAATATGCTCGTAGTTTTTATATTGCCTTTATATGATCTGTTGTTGATTATTATGCCTTGCATCTTCTTAATTTTTCTCCTAAACAATTACAAGGCCTAGATGTAGTATAGAATGATGCCATGCGCATCATCTTGGTTTGTCCTAGAACTGTCAGAATTGTTAACATGAGAAAGGAACTAAACTTACCTTCCATTTACGAAAGAATAGTTCTACTTAGTACTATGGTTTGCGCCAAAACTTTGAAAAATAATGGTCCCCCCAGCTCTATTCAAATTAAATTGAGATCCATTCTAAACAATTCTGACTGTTCCCTCAATCCGCCGCAAAAAGCTCCCTACAGTGTGTGGCTCAGTTGTTGTGTCTATAATCTTCAGAAACTGAATGTGTCTCTTAATCCTGATAAAACTGTTCACTATATTCCCCCTTGGAAAGATGTGGAGGTCTCTCTGCATTATACCCCCATCAGTGTAAAGCAAATATATAACACTGACATTTTGAGATGTATAACATTAGAAGCTATTGACAGTCATCTTCAAATTCTCAAACCGACTGAATCCTATGCCTTTACTGATGGCTCTGTGCAGTTAGGCACTGGTAGAACAGGTTGTGCATGTGCAGTGTACAAAGGGAATGAAATGATCATGACTAGTACACAGAGATTGAACAACTGGGCAAGCACGACACAGACCGAGGTATTGGGCATTTATCTAGCCACTGAATACCTTAAGCTCAATGGTGGTGGAGTTATTTTCTGTGACTCTAAAAGTGCTCTGCAGTTCTTAAATAACCCATCACAATGTATGTCGGAAGTAGCTTGTAATATTAAATGGAATGTAATTTTTGCCAATGATAATAACTCTTGTATAAAATTTGTGTGGATCCCATCTCATGTTGGAGTTGGAAAACATGACTTTGTAGATCAATTGGCCAATGAGGCTTGCAGGAAAGAAAGCACTGATTATGACTTTGGACTATCTAATGTAGTTATTAGAAACATACAAATTAAAGAAATTAATTCAGATTTAGAAGAACTAAGAAATGCCCAGAGACCTGGAAGCTGCAGTATTAAAAGTTATGACAAGTTTTGTAATAATAGGTATTTGTATGGTCAGCACAGTAACCGAACCAGGCAGTGTGATGTAGTCACTGCGCGAATTCGCTTTGGCTACAGACACATCTGGCAGGTTAGTGAGGCTGAGCCACTACCAGAATACTCAGATTGTAAACTGTGATAAACCTTTAATGCATTCACTAGAACACTATATTGATGTATGTGAAGTCGTAAAGGACTTTAGACCTCCTGGCCTCTTGTACCACCAACTGTGTAACTATTTTATTGACTCAGGTGTTCTGGACGACATCCTAACAATTTATCCAAAATTTGCTTGTCCATTTTAAAGAATGAAAAACAATTGTTATTTTTATTTATATTACTTCTAAGCTGCATCACTTATGAACCCATCCCTGCCCTTGTGTGGCAGTGCGCAGTAGAAAGTTGTTTTCACATATCCATACATTAAAACATTGATTGTAGCCATGATATATATATGTGCTTCAGCCTACAGTTTAGACCTATTGTCTTATGTATGACCCTCTGTCCTGCGTGACAGTGAATACCAGCATTATCCTCACTTTAATAAGACTATCAAAATCTTCAGATTAGGCAAAATTGTAATTAATTTTGTCAATAAAGATGTTAATAATAATAAATTCATAATTTGTATTCAATTTAATTAAAGTTTCATTGTTCATACTATTTGTTTTGCTTGTTTTGCCTTACTTTGCCACAGGACACAACAGCTACGCAGTCATCTTTTTTTTTATATATGTGATAGGCATGTAGTTATTGTAGTTATTGTCCTTGTATATAAGTCACCGGAGGCAAACCCTCAGCAGTTTAAAGACCAACTAATGAAAATAGAACACTGCTTGGAAAACCTCACAAATCCAGCTCCGAACATCATCCTGCTTGGGGACTTCAACCTACGGCACCTGAAATGGAAGCACCTGGCTAATACAGTAATATCAGAAAGAATACCAGGAAGTAGCCTAAATGAACAGGCACATGCAAATGACCTGCTACGGATGTGCGACAGGTTTGCCTTAAACCAGCAAATAGTAGAACCAACTAGGAAGGAGAACACGCTGGACCTCATTTTCACTAATAATGATGAATTGATCAGGAACATAATGATTACAAATACCTGTTACTCAGATCACAACATAATTGAAGTTATGACAACTATGGGGAGTAGACCTTCAAAACCAGTCCAGATTCCCGGTAGAGGAGATTTCAGCAAATTCAACTTCAATAATAAACAAATAAACTGGGAGCAAATAAACCAGGACTTCACAGAAATAAACTGGGAAGAACAGCTAGAAAATGCAAACCTGAACCAGTGCCTGGAAAAAATAAGCTCAGTAGCACTAGAAATATGTTCAAACCGCATACCTCTAAGAAAGAAGAGGAAGAGATGCTGATTGGAACGGGAACGTCGTTCCCTATATAGGCGAAGAAAACGAATCGCGGAACAACTTGAGAGTCGCACCCTATCTCAAGAACGGCGAAGAAGGTTAGGTAGAGAAATAGAAACAATTGAACGGAAGCTACAAGAATCATACAAAACCCAGGAGAGGCAAAGAGAGCAAAAGGCCATCAGTGAAATAGAAAGAAATCCGAAATATTTTTTCTCCTATGCAAAATCAAGATCAAAAACCACATCTAGTATCGGGCCCCTGCGAAAGGGAGATGGAACTTTCACCGATGACAACAAAGAAATGAGCGAGCTACTGAGGACGCAGTACGACTCTGTTTTCAGCGAGCCATTAAACACACTAAAGATTGATAACCCAAATGAATTTTTCATGGATACGATACCAACATCAAATCATATATCAGACGTCACCCCTATCCCCACTGGATTTTGCAGAAGCCATAATCAGTATGCCTATGCACTCTGCACCAGGCCCGGATTCTTGGAACTCCATATTCATAAAGAACTGTAAAAAACCACTATCGCAGGCCCTCCACATTCTGTGGAGACAAAGCCTAGATACTGGCGTTATTCCTGATATACTAAAAACAGCAGAGATAGCACCACTTCATAAAGGAGGAAATAAGGCAGAGGCAAAAAATTACAGACCGATAGCACTAACATCGCACATCATAAAAAATTTTGAGAGAATGCTAAGAAGTAAGATCACAAAATACATGGAATCACAGCATCTCCATAACCCCGAACAACATGGTTTCAGAACAGGGCGCTCTTGCCTGTCGCAGTTGCTGGACCACTATGATATGGCATTAGATGCTATGGAAGACAAACAAAACGCTGATGTAATTTACACAGATTTTGCAAAAGCTTTTGATAAATGTGACCATGGTGTTATTGCACATAAAATGCGTTCAAAAGGAATTACCGGAAAAATAGGCAGATGGATCTACAATTTCCTGACCAACAGAACCCAATGTGTAATAGTCAACAAAATCTCATCATCTCATCTCTTCTCATCCTCATTTCGGACATAGACAAGAACACAACCTATAGCACTGTATCATCCTTTGCAGATGACACTAGGATCTTCATGAGAGTAGGCAACATAGAGGACACGGCGAACCTCAAGTCAGATGTAGATCAGGTCTTTCTATGGGCTACAGAAAATAATATGGTGTTTAACGAAGATAAATTCCAGCTCATGCGCTATGGAAAAAATGAAAATATAAAAACGGAAACCACGTACAAAACTCAGGCAAATCATAACATAGAACGAAAAGGCAATGTAAAGGATCTGGGTGTACTCATGTCGGAAGACCTTACCTTTAAAGAACACAATAAAGTAGCCGTCACAGCTGCAAGAAAAATGACAGGTTGGATAACAAGAACTTTTCACACTAGAGATGCTATACCGATGATGACACTTTTCAAACCGCTAGTCCTCTCTAGAGTGGAGTACTACTGCACAATGACAGCCCCTTTCAAAGCTGGAGAAATTGCTGACCTGGAGAGCGTGCAGAGATCCTTTACTGCTGGAATCCACTCAGTAAAACATCTAAACTATTGGGTCCGACTAAAGAGCCTAAAACTGTACTCCCTTGAGCGCAGGCGGGAGAGGTAGTGTTATGATCTCGGCCTACAGGAGAAACGAGTCTCCCTCCTTGAGAGTTATTCGTCAAGCCTGACCTAACTAGAAGGTCTAGCAAACATTGAGGTGATAACCCATATGAAAAATGGCTGGTTGGATATGTAAAACAATTTAAGATTATGGGCAGTAAGTAAGGAAATAGATAAATGACTGGCTAGGAGATGTGGACACTTTGCTGGAGGCGTGAGGCTCGCTTCCGGAGGACCTTGACCTCACTTGAGTGCCAGACATCGCAGGGGGAAGCCGCGCTCCGTTTGAGCTCCTGTCAGAAGGGAACCCCTAGTGATATATCTCGAAGAGAAGAGAAGTGTGCGGACGTACCAGCTGTGGAATCGAGCTGGGAACGTTGTGGTCTCAAGTCCTGGTCGACGAGCAGATATTAAATCGCCCAGAAGCATTATTGTGGGCTGTGTGGAGCGCCCTGACCAGACGCCGTCAGAGGAAAAGCGCCCTCGATCAGTTAATCTGTGGTAAGCACGATATACGCCAGTTCATAGTGATCGCTTGTAGTTTGGTCGTGTGCCCAGCGACAGTAGCAATGTTTATTTATAAGTTAGACATGTTTTAATAAGGCAGAAGGCCTGAAATAAGAGAGTGGAGAGGGAGGAACACGGAGCGACGTCCGCCCCCTCTGAGCGCTGGCGGAAGACTGAGGGAGCCTGGCTCTTGACGGAGGAAGACCCTCCCAGTGAGTGAGGTCCGCCGCCAGGCGAGGTGGAGTATGGACCCGCCCAAAACGGGGGAGTCCACTCTCACTGTATGTAGAGAACAGATAGAGGTTTGAGGCAAGCATATTGTGTGGTTATTTTTGTTTATGTGTTAAAGGGGAACATTTTATTGGAACGTCGATGGGTTGCAGGTTTGTCTTTGGGGAAGAAGTTGCTGAGAACTTCGAAGCCAGCAGATGATGTAGCTGATGAGACTCCAAGGTAGTGGAGCAGAGGACCTCGAGCTGTGAGGAGAAGCAGCAGTGAAGAGGAGTGTCACGTGCTTCTGTAGAGGTGGTGTAGCAGCCAAGAGAGCTGTGGAAGAACCTAACAGAAGGGTGAAGCACCGTAGTTGCACAAGGAAACTTCATGATAGCAGCCTGGAGGAGCTGCAGAGGATCCTGGTAGTGAAGCCCGGAAGAACCTAAGGATATTAGGGTTGTGAACTTCCAGAGGTGGAAGGGGAAGTTCTGGTGGATTACTAGTAGGGAGTTGATAGTGTTTGGTTGTCATTAGCGTGCAAGACGCAGTGAGAGGTGAGTGACTGTTGGCATTCTTATGTCAAGGAGTTTTTATACTGAAGTATCAATGAACATTTATACTGGTATATGTTATTGCATTCAAATGCTGATTTTCTATATATATATGTTATCTTGCTGATGGTGCAACAGTGTGTAGGCTTGACCAACTTGAGGAGGTTAATAGTATCAGGTGGTGAACCAGGAGATAGGATACCACTTGATAAGCTGATAATAGAGTTCTGATGGTATTGGAGTGCAACCTGATTGTGATATTATAGAGTATAGGATTCATTATTATTATATGTGTGTATGTATCGTGTATGTGCTTTGTCCAGTAAATGTGTCACAATTTGCTGGTGTTTGCCCTTGTCCTAGTGAGGCTTCCCAGGAGGTAGTAAAGAAGGAGAGAGAGAGAGGAAGAACCATGAACCACTGCTGTGGACAGGGTAGGAGGTAATACTAGTAAGTCATAGGGGGATTGAGGAGATCATATCTCATAAGGAGAGAGTGGGGAGTCACAGCGGCTCGAGTGGGTGTGTGCACGTGACAACGAGGCTAAGTGTTGGAGCCGCATCCCCTAAACGTGTGACGTTGAGCCCCTCTCCAAGAGCCAGAAGCGCCAAGGGTGATCTCCTAGTATAAGCACTCTGCCGAGTTGTGGGTCGGGTTGTCCATAGAGAAGGATCGACGACGACAACACCAACCAACCCACAGTCTATAATAAAAATTGGGGGCCCGTCCGGGAGAGTGAACTGACACACCCACACCCTGTCCAAGAGTGGATTTGTACACCCCTGCTGAGATAAACTGTGTGACCGCAGGTGTATACTCTCTCTCTTGGGAAGACTCACAGGACAAAGATGGATAAGGTGCAAGCATTTGTGGAGTCAGGCAAGCCTGAGGACTTGGAAGGTTGCACGAGGGATCAATTGAAACAAATAGCAGAAAAATGTGGCATCAGGTTGAAAGCATCTAAAGTAGCTGGGATGAAGGATGAGATCCTGAGGCAGTTAAGAGCCAAAAATGAAGCGGCAGAACAAGGAGCCCAGAAAGGAGCTGAAAGTGGAAAGGAGGATGATGGGCAGGATGAAGTGAGATCCCAGGGATCGAGTAGGAGCAGCAAGAGTAGCCGCAGTAGTAGAAGTAGCCGAAATAGGAGCTTGGAGAGATTCCAGTTAGAGCTCCAGATCCAACAACAGCGTGAGGAGAGACAGTTCCAGCTGGAAAAGATGAAATTAGAACTCCAGATGAAAAATGAAGCCGAGAAGGAAAAAGAGAAAACCAGGCTGGAAGTAGAAAAAGAGAAAACCAGGCTGGAAGTAGAAAAAGAGAAAACCAGACTGGAAGTAGAAAAAGAGAAAACCAGAGTAAGAGAACTGGAGTTGGAACAGGAGAAAGAAAAAGAGAAAGCAAGACTAGAGGTCGAAAAAGAAAAAGCCCAGGTCGAAAAAGAAAAAGAGAGAACAAAACAAATGCAGATAGAAGCGAATAGAACCTTGGCTGAGCAGAGGATTGAACATGGGTTGCCAGAGAGCACCACCCAGGTATCACACCCACCAGATGTTAGGGTTAGGGAGAAGGACATTCCCTTGTTTGTGCCCGAAGAGGCAGAGAGCTTCTTCGAGCATTTTGAGAAAGTAGCCAGTATCAAGGAGTGGCCACAGGAGGAATGGGCCCAGCTGGTCCAGTTAAGATTGACCGGTGCAGCCAGGGAGGCATACACCCAATTGTCACTGGAAGAGTGCCAGGATTATGCCACAGTAAAGAGCAGCATATTGCGCTCGTTTCAGTTAACCCCAGAAGCTTATAGGAAGCGCTTCAGAGAGATGGTGAAAGTTGGAGCGTGTACGTTTGCTGAGACAGCAAGAGATCTGGAAAGACGATTCCAGAAGTGGATTGAGGCTGCTGGAGTTGGATCTTACGCTGACCTGAAGCAACTGATGGTCATGGAGAAGTTCTTGGAGATGATGCATCCCGAAACAAAGTTCAAGATCCAAGAAGCAGGGATAATGGAGGTGAAAGATGCCGCAGATAGGGCGGATATGATTACTGAAGCGTACAAGAGCTTAAGGGAGAACAGAGTGAGAAGCGAGGCGAGACGCAGCAATGGCAGATCCAATGGAGTCTGGGGAGGAAGAAATTATGAAAGACCCAGAAGAGTCTGGGGTGAGAAAAATTTTGATAAATGGGCAGATAAAAGTAAGTACCCTAAAACTCAGAAGAGTAGGTCGCGCACTTCATCTGAAAGTGAGGATGGAGGAGCTAAACGAGAAACTAATCGTGATCCAGGGAATCAAGAATCCAGTAAAGCTCAACAGAGTGCAAGTAGTGTACCTGGCCCGAGGAATTCTCATGTGAGTGGGCAGAGTCAGAGCTACTCTGGTACATATAGAAGAGACTTTACCCAGATGAGATGTTACAATTGTAACGGATTGGGTCACGTGATGCGAGATTGTCGGCAGGGCAAGAGAGTTGTGACCCTGGCCATGTGTGACCCCCGAGGTAAATATACTAATGGGTTCCAAGACAAACCACAGAGAGCGAACTTAGTGAACGAGAGGTATAGGCCGTTCATGAGCAAAGGTTGGATCAGTGTAGGAGGCCAACCTGAGGTAGAAGTTGGTATCTTAAGAGATACCGGAGCTAATCAGAGCTTGATTGCGAGAAGCCTGATTGGGAATGATCGACGGTTAGCTGGCAGTGGGAAGATGAAAGTATATGGGTTATTGTCGGAGAGTGACATGCCCATTTGTACTGTCCAGCTAAGGTCGGAATATGTGTCGGCAGAGGTGATGTTGGGAGTATGCCCCGACATACCTGTTCCAGGAGTCCAAGTGATCCTGGGGAATGACTTGTGCGGGACAAAGGTGTTGCCAAGAGTCATAGCGGAGACTGTGCCAGAGGAGTGCCCAGAAGGCCATGGCACGGGTGGGACACCTGAGAGTGTGAACCTGACTGACATCCGAGGAGATGAGTCAGGAGACCGCCAAGCCATTGAAAACCCTGTCTCGGTAGTGAGGAAGGCAGAGGTGGCCGACGAGGAAGACACTGGAGAAGATGATACAGTGTCGATTCAACCAGTGGAAGATATCGATGTAGATATAGCATGGCTGTTTGACGAAGGTCCAGCCCAGAAAAATGAAGTCTCGGTGAGGTCAAAAGTGAAGATGGCCCAGCCGAAGAAGAATACTGTGAAGGAAGTTGACCTGAGTAGAGCCCAGACTGCTGAAACTAAGAGTCGGAAGGTGAATGCAACTGTGCTGAGTATGAATGAGGAAAGATGTGGACATACTGAGGACGGGAGTAGAGCGTCACGTTGTCCACGAGCACAGAGGCATAGGGATAGTGGAGTTAAGTTGTTTGAGATGTCAGGAGTCGACATGTTTCACAGAAAACGTGGCGGAGAGATAGTGAAGAAGAGTAATAGCCGAGATAATGAAAGGAGAAGAGACAGTATGTGTGGAGAGATGCCTACGAGCACTCTAGGAGAGGTAAAGCGATATGTACGGTCGAGTGCTGTTGGATGTAGTACAGTGCCCGAAGAAACTTTTAGGGAACGAAGAAGAGTTGAAGGAGAAGAAATGGAGTGGTATAGAGGTGAGAAGTGTGGGAAGAGGATGATGATGCAAGCATGGATGAATAGAAGAAAGCCGAGGACTCGATGGAGGTCAAACAGGATGAGCTCTCGGATAAAGGAGGAGACGGAAGGGAGGATAGTTGGTGAAGACGAGGGAGTGAAGTATGATGACAGGAGACGAAAGTATAATGGCAGTAGATGGAAGAGTGAAGACGACAGAGGAGGTACAGACAGTGGATGTCTGACTCTGGACGGGAAGAGAAGAAGACGAGGAAACGGAGGGTGGAGACAGTAAGTAGAGTGGGCCAATGGATTGCAGGCGTCCAAGGAGGACAGCCTAGCTAAGAGGTGTCAGAGAAGTCAAATCGTTTGTGAGAAGATCATATTTCTGGCGAGTTGTGAGCCAGATGTTGCAAGGAGCAACGAACTAGTTGTAGACTCCTACGGGAGTATGTAAACAGACTAACCGGTCGAACCAATCGGTTGAAGAACGAGACAGTGTGGTGGCGGATGTATTATCCCGAGCTTTGCCACTGGAATAACTCTCAAAAATAAGGGGAGGGGAGTGTTATGATCTCGGCCTACAGGAGAAACGAGTCTCCCTCCTTGAGAGTTATTCGTCAAGCCTGACCTAACTAGAAGGTCTAGCAAACATTGAGGTGATAACCCATATGAAAAATGGCTGGTTGGATATGTAAAACAATTTAAGATTATGGGCAGTAAGTAAGGAAATAGATAAATGACTGGCTAGGAGATGTGGACACTTTGCTGGAGGCGTGAGGCTCGCTTCCGGAGGACCTTGACCTCACTTGAGTGCCAGACATCGCAGGGGGAAGCCGCGCTCCGTTTGAGCTCCTGTCAGAAGGGAACCCCTAGTGATATATCTCGAAGAGAAGAGAAGTGTGCGGACGTACCAGCTGTGGAATCGAGCTGGGAACGTTGTGGTCTCAAGTCCTGGTCGACGAGCAGATATTAAATCGCCCAGAAGCATTATTGTGGGCTGTGTGGAGCGCCCTGACCAGACGCCGTCAGAGGAAAAGCGCCCTCGATCAGTTAATCTGTGGTAAGCACGATATACGCCAGTTCATAGTGATCGCTTGTAGTTTGGTCGTGTGCCCAGCGACAGTAGCAATGTTTATTTATAAGTTAGACATGTTTTAATAAGGCAGAAGGCCTGAAATAAGAGAGTGGAGAGGGAGGAACACGGAGCGACGTCCGCCCCCTCTGAGCGCTGGCGGAAGACTGAGGGAGCCTGGCTCTTGACGGAGGAAGACCCTCCCAGTGAGTGAGGTCCGCCGCCAGGCGAGGTGGAGTATGGACCCGCCCAAAACGGGGGAGTCCACTCTCACTGTATGTAGAGAACAGATAGAGGTTTGAGGCAAGCATATTGTGTGGTTATTTTTGTTTATGTGTTAAAGGGGAACATTTTATTGGAACGTCGATGGGTTGCAGGTTTGTCTTTGGGGAAGAAGTTGCTGAGAACTTCGAAGCCAGCAGATGATGTAGCTGATGAGACTCCAAGGTAGTGGAGCAGAGGACCTCGAGCTGTGAGGAGAAGCAGCAGTGAAGAGGAGTGTCACGTGCTTCTGTAGAGGTGGTGTAGCAGCCAAGAGAGCTGTGGAAGAACCTAACAGAAGGGTGAAGCACCGTAGTTGCACAAGGAAACTTCATGATAGCAGCCTGGAGGAGCTGCAGAGGATCCTGGTAGTGAAGCCCGGAAGAACCTAAGGATATTAGGGTTGTGAACTTCCAGAGGTGGAAGGGGAAGTTCTGGTGGATTACTAGTAGGGAGTTGATAGTGTTTGGTTGTCATTAGCGTGCAAGACGCAGTGAGAGGTGAGTGACTGTTGGCATTCTTATGTCAAGGAGTTTTTATACTGAAGTATCAATGAACATTTATACTGGTATATGTTATTGCATTCAAATGCTGATTTTCTATATATATATGTTATCTTGCTGATGGTGCAACAGTGTGTAGGCTTGACCAACTTGAGGAGGTTAATAGTATCAGGTGGTGAACCAGGAGATAGGATACCACTTGATAAGCTGATAATAGAGTTCTGATGGTATTGGAGTGCAACCTGATTGTGATATTATAGAGTATAGGATTCATTATTATTATATGTGTGTATGTATCGTGTATGTGCTTTGTCCAGTAAATGTGTCACAATTTGCTGGTGTTTGCCCTTGTCCTAGTGAGGCTTCCCAGGAGGTAGTAAAGAAGGAGAGAGAGAGAGGAAGAACCATGAACCACTGCTGTGGACAGGGTAGGAGGTAATACTAGTAAGTCATAGGGGGATTGAGGAGATCATATCTCATAAGGAGAGAGTGGGGAGTCACAGCGGCTCGAGTGGGTGTGTGCACGTGACAACGAGGCTAAGTGTTGGAGCCGCATCCCCTAAACGTGTGACGTTGAGCCCCTCTCCAAGAGCCAGAAGCGCCAAGGGTGATCTCCTAGTATAAGCACTCTGCCGAGTTGTGGGTCGGGTTGTCCATAGAGAAGGATCGACGACGACAACACCAACCAACCCACAGTCTATAATAGTACATAATAATTTACACGTGGAAAATATTAGAGGGGCTGGTCCCAAACCTGCACACAGAAATAACATCACATGAGACCAGAAGACATGGCAGAATGTGCAGAATACCCCCGTTGAAAAACAGAGGTGCAACTGGTACTCTGAGAGAGAACTCTATCAACATCAGAGGTCCGAGACTGTTCAACACGCTTCCACTACACATAAGGGGCATAACTGGCCGACCCCTCACAGTGTTCAAGAGAGAACTGGATAAGCACCTCCAGAGGATACCTGATCAACCAGGCTGTGACTCATATGTCAGGCTGCGAGCAGCCGCATCCAACAGCCTGGTTGATCAGTCCGGCAACCAGGAGGCCTGGTCGACGACCGGGCCGCGGGGACGCTAAGCCCCGGAAGCACCTCAAGGTAACCTCAAGGTAGGCATTGACACCAGCCATTAGGAGGACTGCCGAACACCTACATTTCTTTTTCCATCACATTTAATGGGGGCCTGTCCGGGAGCTTCACTCAGGTACTAGTACTAGAACATCCATTTGTGGTAAGTGGACTTGGCTTTGATACAGTTGCTTTTCAATATTTTCATTACTTTTAATATTTATATGGTGCTGTGTATTTTGTGCTTTTTGAAGGTAGCATATTATGAGTGTTGGATAACTGTGGATTACGTGGTGACTGGAGGCCTCAGTCATTCTCTTAATTGGTCATCCCTCCCTCAGTGTTATTACTCGTGTATTCCACCCTTATCGTCCCTAGGATATTTCTCAAATTACGGCAGATCATCATTTTGGTACCCTGGTACTTTGATTTGTCTTTGGGCCAAAGCACCCAATCTTCTGCAATCCGACCACAGGAGGATACAGAGGGCCATAGTTCCTCTAGCACGGACTACGCTGTTGAGTTGGGACCTCAACAACAGTTCTCGTCACCAGTTGACACTCGCACCCCTATACGTCGGTCAGAGATGATGATATTTACTCAGGTAAGGAATTAGCTTTCTTTTTTCAGAGCACAAGGAACGCTAATTCTGTAAGTATCATATAATTAAGTAGGAAATCCCTTGCCTCTGTCCTATAGAGACTCGGCAAGATATCCCTACATTCTTGGACTACCTGTTCATTTTTGAAAAAATTACAAGTTTCATTTGTTTTCGAAAATATCGGTTTCATTTATTTAGTAGGATTTTCTTGCCTTTATTCTCTTACATTGAGTACCAGGTACAAGATTTCCTGCGATTTTGATTGACTAATCATTTACCATACTAATATTAACGTTAATTGTTAACGATTAAATTTCCACAGGATAGTTACCAGTTGCCACGTCATCCTGTTACTGACACTTACAATATCACAAGTATATTCGTTGTACACTTATTTGCTATTTCAAAATGTTTCGTCTCTCAGCATTTCGTAATAATCCAGCAAGTGAAGTAGGGAACTTAAGTCATGCCAAGAGGACCGAATTACAAACTCTTGCACACGAGTATCAACTAGATGCTCCCCCTGGAGCCAACAAAAATGACTTGCACAATATTATCTTGGATCAACTCTTAGATGAAGGAATTATAGACTCTGAAGCTCACGAAAACTATTCTATTGCAGATAAACATGCTCTGGCAGCTATGAAGCTAAACCTCGAACTAGCAAACCTAGAGCGGGAACAACGAAAGAAGCTCTCCAACAACAAAAAGATGCTCTCCAGATATAGAAAGAAGAGGCTGCCCTAAGGAAGAAAGAACAGGAACGTGAGGCTGCCCTACACCAAGAGCGTGAGCGAGTACAGCTTGAAGCAAGAAAATGTCACCTGGAGATGCAACGTGAGCATGATAAGAAGCAAGCAGATATGGCTCTAGCATGTCATCAACAAGAACTCACCTTGGAAACTACACACCACACTCAGCGCGAACAAGCTACCGCTAGTCTCCCAGTAAGCTTCAATGTCTCCCATGCAAGTAAGTTAATGCCACCATTCGTTGTGACAGAGATAGATGTGTTTTTTACCACTTTTGAGACGCTAGCTAAAAAACTTAGCTGGCCTGAAGATCAATGGTCTACCCTTCTCAGAGTGCAACTCACAGGTAGAGCTGTGGTTACTCTCAGTACCTTAGCGTCTGAGAATGACTACCAAACCCTGAAGCAAGTAGTTTTAGACGCCTACCTTCTCTCCACCGAAAGCTACAGACGAAAATTCCGTGATTATCTAAAGGCAAGTACCACCACCTTTTTAGAATTTGCCAATACAAAGAAAAGATATTTCATGAAATGGCTGGAAGCAGCACATGTCTCTACATTTTCAGAACTCGTCAACCTCATTCTAGTTAAGGAATTCTTAGACGTGTTTGCCCTTCCATCCGTTTATATTTAGCAGACAAAGAAGAAACCGACTATATCAGATGTGAGAAGTTGGCTGACACCTACAGCCTCATACACCGGCTAACACCAGACCCACCTTCCAGTAAGAAGTCTTAGTATAGTTATGACAAAGTGAGTACCGATCAAGCGAGCTCCCAATTGTATTGTAAGTATTGCAAGCTCTATGGACATACCATAGATAAATGTGGAAAAGCTCAATACAAAGGCTATAGTGAAACTCCTAAACCCAAACCGACTCCTCCAAAGTCCGGTAAGCCTGTGATGAATGTTGGTGTTCCTGTTAATGATCTTTCTCTCTCTTCAGCAAACACCTGTATCCTGGAACTGTCTCTGCCAACAGTGCAGATTCGGAGGGACGTTTCAAATTGAAGATCTTGAGGGACACAGCGGCTCTTCAGTCAATAATATTTAAATCGGCTGTGCCTAACATCACCTACACCGGGGAAACCGTCCTTATCTCCTTATCACTGACCTCACTGCTACCACTCCGTATCCACTCGCCAGAGTCCACCTGGATTGTCCTTTCGTGACCTGTGAAATCCAAGTCGCCATAAGGGAAAAGCCTTTTCCCATATCTGGAGTGCAACTTCTCCTGGGCAATGACTTGGCCGAAGATCTGCAACCTTCCAACCTGATCATCATGGACAAACCCCAGGTATGTGACTCTGTAGTGGACAACCCCATCTTAAAGTATGTTCCAGCAGAGGTTCAAGAAAGTGATGAAGTTTCTCCTCCAGTTTTGGTGACCACCCATACACAAGCTGCACGCCCGCAACCAGCTGACTCTACTGCTACCGCTGTCCCTCAAGACCATCAGAATCTTACTATGTTGGAGTTCCGTAAGGTACAGAGGGAGGATCCTTCATTAACACCATTATTCTTCCAGGCTGAGACTCAACCTGACAGTATCCCTGGGTTCTTCCTAGAGAATCAGTTGCTCTCCCGCAGGTACAGACCCAGTAAGCTGACGGAGGATGACGATTGGGCAAATGTCGAACAACTAGTGGTTCCCACCAGCTTACGGCCCGATATTCTACACGTGGCCCACGGAGCAGTTTCTCACTATGGTTTTAACAAAACCTATCACGGAATCAGACAAGACTACTACTCGCCAGGTATGGTTAAAGACGTCAAAAGTTACGTGCAACAGTGTCATACATGTCAGATGGCAGGTAAACCTAACATCCCGACTCCCAAGGCTCCATTAATTCCCATCCTGGTGCCTGCAGAACCTTTCCACAGACTCATCATAGACTGTGTTGGTCCTTTACCCCGGACCAGTTCTGGCAACGCTTATATACTAACCATCCTGTGTCCAATCACCAGATTCCCCATAGCAGTTCCTGTAAAGAACATTACGGCTGCTACGGTGGTAAAACAACTATTGAAGATCTTTACCCAATACGGATTTCCACGGGAGGTTCAAAGTGACTGTGGCACCAACTTCACCAGTGATCTCTTCAAGAAGACACTGGAAGAGTTCAACATCACACAGGTATTGTCCAGCCCCTATCATCCTGCTTCACAGGGTTCTCTTGAACGTAGTCATCAAACGATTAAATCACTCCTAAAGAAATTTTGCAATGAAACCATGGAAGACTGGGATAAACAACTTGACCTCATCATGTGTATTTTCAGAAGTCTCCCAAATGAGTCTCTAGGAGTATCTCTACTCCTTATGAGATGCTCTACGGACATAAGTGCCGTACTCCTCTCAAAGCTTTTAAAGACTCTCTATGTAATGCCACCTTCAGAAATTGAAATTGAAATTGAAATAAGTTTATTGAGGTAAAATACACACAAAGGGATGAGGTAGCTCAAGCTATTCTCACCCCATTCAGTACAACGTGTTAATACATACATAGACACACATCACAAATAAACATATTACCAAACATTCTGAGAGATAAACATATACATTTCCTCCTTCACGAGTAGTATGTTATCAGACGTACACACAAATACTTTTATGACCTAGGTATACTGTATAGACAATTTGCAAGAGACATGCAGATAATTCAACAAAATATTACAGTCTTGGTGCAAAATTCTTATATCTCTCAAGAATATCATCAACCTTTCCGTTGTGACACATCCAGGCTATTTGTTCAGGAACAGTCCTTATCTCAGTGTTTCTATATACATTAATCAACGGACAATCAAGAACATAATGGGCAAGGGTGTGAGACCTTAACATACCACATAGTTTACACTTCGTGTCATTATCATGAACACCTATCCCATATTCCCAGTAATATATGTACCCAAGCCTGAGCCGCATGTACACAGAGTCACTCCAAGCATTTCTCCTTTTACCATGGGTGAAATGGGTGTTTTGACTCACATACATGTAGTGTTGCATGGTTTGACTTCTCTCATACATTATCTCTCTCCTCTCCACTCCTGCCTGTGCCTGAATATTTCTGATTTTGCTTCTTACTTGTCTCATTGTGAATTCACATTCAATGTCAACTTGTGGTTTTGATGTGGCACGTTTGACCAAGTCATCCGCCACCTCGTTGAGCACTATTCCAACATGAGATGGAATCCACATGAATTTCACACTATAACCTTTCAGCTGTATCTCAGTTATTCTTCTCTTACAGTCATCAACTATAGACATGAAGACTGGGTTTCGACTGTTTAAGGACTCCAGTGCTCCTCGGCTATCGACAAATACAAAAACATTTTTGTCGTCATGACGTACTTCCTCCAAACACGCCAGAATGGCCTGCAGTTCAGCTTGTGTGGATAATATATAATTACTAAGCCGGAGTTCAATTATCCTGTCCACAGTCCCATACTCCGTAAATTCCCTTATTAGGACACCACACCCTGCCCTGCCATCCTGCGCCACCGACCCGTCGCAATATACATGTAAACTGTTGCCTCTTGGTAACCCAGATATGCTTCCATACAAACACCGTAATTGTCCCGGTTCATGATGAATCTTTTTCACCTTGAGGGGTACAATTTCGACGTCTATTTTCTGTACTTTCCAGGGAGCAGACCTATTACACTGTTGAGAAGGTTTACAGCAGTCAAGTACATCGTATTCCCTGAGGTCATGAGCTAATCCCCTCGTGTAGCGTGTCTCCCTCAGTTTCCTGGAAGTGTGTACGTCACTCAAGCAGGTCTGAACGCTCTCAAACAGCTTATTCCCTCCTTTTCTCCGCATGAAACGAATAGATACTCTAGTGTTAATGTCACGGACTCTATCACACACATTCTGTAAATTTAATTCCATTCTCATTATTTCAATCATTGCATTTCTTTGACATCCAAGAATAATCCTCATAGCCTCGTTCTGTATCAGCTCTATTTTTTGAATTCTGCCTTGGCCTGTGTAAGACAATACGGGTGCTGCGTAGTCTATCAGGGACCGAACAGTACTTATGTATAACGTCCGCAAGATAGGTACCCCAACACCTTTACCAGAAAAAGTCAGTGCTTTCAGAGGATGCAGACGGGCTTTACATAAGGTGCTGATATGATTTATTTCAGCATTTTTACTCTCACATGTGTATCCAACATACACGCCCAGATACTTGTACTTCTGAACACGGCTCAGTTCCACACCATTTAGAGTAAGTGTTATATTTCTTCGTTTCCTATACTCGTATTTGGTTTTATCTGCATTTATAACTAAGCCTAACTTGTGACAGGTTGTACCAAGTATGTTAAGAGCAGTTTGAATTTTGTTCCCAGAAGTGCCTTGTATAAGAAAGTCATCAGCATATATGATCGTCGTGACCCCTGGAGGATACATCTTTGATGTTGCTAATCTGTTCATTAATACATTGAATAAGGTGGGGCTTAATACTCCCCCTTGTGGGGTACCTAACTGAAACCTCCGTTCCTCAGACATATATCCCTGGTAATACACCTGACCTTTTCTGCCTTGTAGATAATCCCTTATCCAGTGTAGCAATCTCCCTGTTATTCCCAGATTGGCTAATTCGTATAAGATTACTTCCCCATTGGCTTTATCAAATGCTCCTTGTAGATCAACAAAAACTCTACAATTGTCATCCACATTAGACAAACACTTTAAGAGACAATCCGCAGTACTTTTGCCTTTGATAAAACCAAAGAGATTACTGTACATGTTATCACCTACAAGGTAGAGTAGCCTATTTAACAAAATCCTTTCCATCATTTTACAAAAGCATGATATTAAGGAGACAGGTCTGTAGCCCCCGTCTGACTTAGGGATAGGAATGATGACAGCCCTCTTTCCATTTTCTTGGTAACTTTCCCTCTCTATAACTCATATTAAACAAATCAAGTAAGGGACTAGGTTTCATACCGGCTAAATAATTAAGAATGTCATACGTTACTCCATCTTTTCCCGGAGCAGTAGAGCTGCCACTTTTTATAGCATCCAGTAGCTCATCGTGAGTTATCTCAGTGCATGTTATAGATCTTGTATTAAGGCACATAAAGCTACTCCATTTTTAATATTTTCCCATGACTCAATGGCGATTCTCGTGTCTGCAGGTAAGGACTCCATACCAGCAGCACTTGCCCATTTATCTACTAACTCATTAGCAACTTTCCCTGGATCTGAGTGAGCAATGAATTTGGTCTTACAACCACTGATTTTGTTTACTGTTCTCCATATGTCTTTAAGGTTCTTAGTATTACCAATGGACTGAGCAAAGTCTTGCCAGTATCTGTCCCGCGCCTCCTTCCTCACCTGACTGCATTCCCTAGCCACTTCCAACATTGTATTTTTCTCTTCATCCCTCATTCCATTTTTTAACCATTCTTTATGTGCACTCCGTAGCATTCTCTCCCACCCCTTGACTTGCTGATCATTGGAATATTTAAATTTCTTAGGTCCATGCGTCTTGCTTCCCCTGCCCCCGTTATTTTCCCTCTGTACTAATTTCTCTATGTTCTCGACCATGGCCTCGTAAAAACTATCAACGCAGAGCGGCGTGTATTGTTGATACCAATCTCCCATATTTTGAATAAAATAATTTTTCAATTCTTTATTAATATGTTGCCTTTTCCTTTGAAAGTGGACTTGTTTTTTCCCCCAGTGGTAATTCAACGTTCAAGGCAAAGTGGTCACTAAGTAGTTCCCGAACAACCCGAGCCTCCCCCATAATCCCCTGAGAGTTTAAAATGCAGGCATAGTCAAGCCGTCCTCCCCTGATGTGAGTTGGTTCATTGTTTCCCAAGAGACAGTTATCTGGATGATCTTGTAGAAACTGTAACCACTTGACCCCATTAGCATTAATACTACCCACTGTCCCAAGGCTGGTGTGCCGAACATTAAGGTCCCCAATGACCAGTGAAGGATTAGTATAAATGCAGTCAGGTAAATAGTTAGCGTCGAAGCAGTTCCTGGATACATACAAATTAACTACAATAAATTCCCCTTCCCTTAATGATAATTTAACACAGACACTCTCTATACCTTGCGTTTTTTATGGCGGTTCTACTAACTCTGCTGGTATGGAGTTCTTAACATAAATCGACGTGCCTCTGATGTTATTTGCGGCGAAGAGGTTAAACCCTTTATAGCCATTTAATTTCAATAATCCTTCATTCCTATCCCCTGTCTCCTGGAGAGCTACAACATCAATAACATTTCCCATCACATAACAATGAACATCTGTAACCCTGTTTCTTAAACCATTAACATTCCATGACAACACTTTCAGTCTAGGGTGATCTATTATTAATCAGTTCACCGCCTTAGTCATCCCCAATAAGTTCACTAAATGATAGCCATACCTTGTATAACATCTCCCACCTCCTCCCAAGATCACCAGTAAAAGCGACTTTGCGATTCTAAAGAGATTTTTTCAGCCCTGTGACGTCCATTATTGGCCCAAATGATTCCTTCATTTTATGTGTAATTATAGGGTTCTTCCTTTCCCTACGACTATCATCATTCACACACACTTCACTTTCCTTCATTTCATCACTCAATATTTTATTATTGCCCTCAACCACTATATCCTGATTATCCTTCACCGTTTTGTGATTTTCCTTGACCTCCTGAACATTTAATTTCGCCTCGATGGACTCGATTCTCTGCCCAAGATTTCGGAGGAACTCACCAACTTTTCTAAGTTCAGCCCACACTTCCTTGACCATATCATTATGGCCCTCCTTCTGAGCCACAGTAGCCACTTCACTCACCGTTACACTGTCACTGCCGGAGTCCTGAGTGGTGGCGTGGCTGCTTGTTGCTTGAGCCTGACGAAGTAAAGGTGACTCCTTTACCCACGCATTCGTCCGGTTCACTGGCACTGTTTGGGGCAGACTGTTTTGCTGTGCTCCCGGTGTCTGGGTAAGAGCTCTTGCTTGCTCTGTAACATTCACCGGACGGGGAACACTCATACTCGGCCTCTTGCTACACACAGCCGAGCTGGCATTGTGAACACCTCCACAGTTGTAGCATCTGGGAACTATTTTCTCACCCAGATTAAGTCTGTTTCTACACACAGTAGAGGGGTGAGACTTTCCGCAGAAACGACATCGTGGATCATTTTGACAGCTCCAGGATTTATGCCCCCATTTGCAGCATTTCAGGCATATTATGGGCTCTTCCACATACTTTGCTACATGCCTGTAGCCAGCCCCGGTGATGAACACTTTCTCGGGTACTTCACCTCTCACTAGAGCCACCACCTGACTCCTAGCTTCACCTTTAATAAGGTGACGCTTGGCCCACACAAATCGTTGGTCGTCGAGGATGAACTCGGGGTCCAGAATCTAAGGGTATTTGTAGATAATTACCTTCGTCAGCTTCTCGTTCCCCTCCGGTATTTCCATAACAATTCCATCATATCCTTGCTGGGTAAGATACTCCACTGCCTCCATAGAACCTACCGTTAAGTAAGGTCTGTTTACACCTTCCTTCAGCAGGGGCTCGAACTTGCGGTGTTCTCTTCCAAGTTTGACTGTCCACAGCAGCTTCTGATGATAGGCCAGTGTGCATGAGGCAGGGAAGAGAAGCCTCCATCTCCGCTGACCCTCACCTTCCTGACATCGTTCCTTCCGTTCGTCGGCATCAGTCTCGGCGTCGTTCTTCATTCTCTTGTCGTTTCCGTTAAGTGTACTATCACTGTCCACACTACGCCTTGCCTCCTGTCTTCTTCGTTTCTTCTGTTGCCTTGTTAGAACTTCTTGATACTCGCCCTCCTCGACTGACTGGCTGCTTTCAGAGTCCATGTTAATATTGCCGTGGGAAGTAGCCAGTTCTTCTGGTGACTGAGTCTCCATCTCAGTACCCAGCATGACAACCTCTGAAGGCCTTGGCATGAAGGGATTTGGTAGCTAGGTTACCTTCAGTGACCCTCAGAATGTGCCCCAGTTTCTTTAAAAACTTAAAACACATTCTAGAGAGAGTACGTAAATTTGCTAATGACAATCTATTGAAAGCTCAAGAGAGGATGAAGACTCATTTTGACCAACGCAGCAAAATCAGGAAATTTAAACCAGGAGACTTTGTGTTGGCATATTTTCCTATCCCAGGTTCTCCATTGCAAAATAAGTTTTCAGGACCCTACCGCATCAAGGAGTGCAGAAACAACCACAACTACGTTCTTGAGACTCCAGATAGGCGGCGGAGGACCCAGTTGTGCCACGTCAATCTACTCAAGGAGTATAAAGGTATTCCCCCTACTGTGCTAATATCACTCTCAACTTTCTAAGATCCATACCTCCACAGTGAGACCTTCCCTGCTTCTCCTCCAGAAAGCACTGACTCTGAGTCAGTGCCTTCCAACTCGGAAATCCTTAATGATCTTCCTACCTATTTACAGGACAGTAATAGTGCTCCTCTCATCAAAGTTCTTCATGAACATCAGAAGTTGTTCAACGATGATCCCCAGGAGTGTAAGGTGGTTCAATACGACATTCAGCTGCTTCCTGCTACCCGGCCGATTCGTCAACCCTTCTACCGTATCAGCCCGTACAAAAAGGAAGTTATGCGTGCTGAACTACAATACCTTCTGGATCATGGGCTGGCCACACCTTGTGAGTCCCCTTGGGCCTCACCCTGCATCTTGGTGCCGAAACCGCACGGTAAAGTACGCCTTTGTACCGATTATAGGAAATTGAATCTTGTGACCATCAAGAATGCTTAACCTTTACCACGTATAGATGATATCCTTGACGCCATAGGTAATGCCAAATATTTATCCCAACTTGATTTGTTAAAAGGCTATTACTAAATAAGCCTGACAGAGAGAGCTAAGGAAATATCTGCCATCACCACTCCTTTTGGCCTATACAGATATGAACGCCTTCCTTTTGGACTGTGTAATGCCCCGGCCACCTTCCAGCGAGCAGTCAACCGCGTCATCTACGGCCTATATCACACCTACGCCTACTTGGACGACATCGTTGTGGCAACCAACACTTGGAGCGAACATCTGCTCCAGCTGCAACGACTGTTCTCCAAGCTCCTGACAGCCGGCCTTACCATCAACTAAGGCAAGTCCACATTTGCCAAAGGTAAAGTGCGTTATCTGGGTCATGTGATAGGGAGTGGCAGCATAGCTCCTTTAACAATTCACACTGAAGCCATTCAGCATTACCCACAACCTACGACCAGGAAGCAGCTCCTGCGCTTCCTTGGACTTGCTTCTTACTATCGTAGGTTTGTGAAGAATTTTAGTACGGCAGCGACACTATTGATTAATCTGACCAGCCCCAAGCAACGGTATCATTGGACTAATCAACAGACCGTTGCCTTTGAACAACTTAAATCTCTGCTATGTTCTGATCCCATTCTCGCCTCTCCAGATATCACGAAGCCCTTCATCATCAATGTCGACGCCAGTGGTATCGGCATCGAGGGCGTCCTGATGCAACAACGAGGCGAGAAGGTTCTTCCTGTTAGCTACTACAGCTACAGGTTGAAGCCTCACCAGAAGAACTACAGCACTATCGAAAAGGAACTCCTCTCCATCGTCCTGAATCTGCAACATTTCGAACCTTACCTATAGGGGAATCGGTCTATTACCATCTACTCAGACCACAATCCCCTGCAGTTCCTACAACAGGCCCAATTCAGCAATCAACGTCTTCTACGCTGGGTCCTGTACTTGCAGAATTTTAATCTGGAGACCTTCTACATCAAAGGTTCGGACAACATCATATCCAACGCCCTCTCCAGAGTCTACGAGGTAGAGACAGATATTCCTACCTCTACAACAACAACTGAAGTTACTTAACCCGTAAGAGCAGGCTTCAGGGGAGAGCCGTTACGATAATCTCCTTCAAGAGAGATTTGGCCTGCTCTTTCCTATCGTCATGTTACTTCAGTACATCTACAACATCTAGATACTACAAGCAAGTATAGTACATATTTAGTCAAATACGTTTTGCCAGGCGCAAACGTATCACACACTCGCTCACCACCTCCCCCCTCCCTCATCACCGATCACCAAACTAGCATTTCCAGCCTGCTCGCTTCTGATTGGTGAATCGACATCTGCACCACTGCACTTCTGCACCTCAGTGCCATCTACCTAGCCGATGTCTCGGCCTGCACCAGCCGTTGGAGTTAGAATGTCCTGTGCTCTCAAGCTGAAACAACCATCTGATATATGCTCTGTCTATTAGTGGATGTTCTCAGCCAATGCTTTATTCTCAGCACCTGTTAATTTCATTTTGTCTTTATCCATTTTAGAGTAACGTCACCACTATACTATTTACATCACCTCAGCACCGAAACCAGGATAATCAAGAAACTAACAACATTATATGGAAGACCTATGGCAATTCCACGACCGAGAGAAGGCTTCCTGAACCTTGCAGGAATCAACCTCACTGAGGACCAAGTCACTCTCCTAAATCTGGGCATAAACTGTCACGTTATGTCCAGACCAAGTGAGATGGCCCGGAAAGTGGAGTTGGAAATCCTGTTGGACGACATATTCGACCTCGAGACACAAAAGAAGATCACCACCAAGGACACCTTACAAGCAGAAGTTATCGCAGAAGGAAGAAAGAATCGAGGCAACTACAGAAGCACCATACTGTCCCCTGAGCTCAAAGCGGCAGCTAAGAGCCTTCGTGAGAACAAGGGAGATAGTCGTCAGGAGAGGTGACAAGTCGCCAATGTACGTCATTCTTAAAAAAGACGAATATCTGGCGAAAATGAACCTCATACTCTCTGACCAAACTAAACTCCAAAGGGTAACGAAGGACACTACAGCCGAATTGAAAGTAAAGGTCAAAAACTGATCGAAACTGTGAACGCCAAGAAATCCGGGCTCCACCTGCCAAAGATTATTGGGGAATATAAACCTGGATACGCGTATGGAAATGTCAAGACACACAAGCCTGGAAACCCACTTCGGCCAATCATCAGCCAGATACCCACACCTACGTACAGACTGGCGAAGCGACTCAACGGCTTGCTGACTCCTTATGTCCCTTACGCCTTCAGCCTGAAGTCTCCAAAGGAATTTGTTGACTTACTGCGGGGAACACGGGACACAGGGATAAGAGCCTCGTCGGATGTAGAATCTCTGTTTACCAACGTACCTGTGGATGAAACAATCAGGATGTTAGTGGACAGAGTGTATCGTGATCCGGCCTGTACCCCTCTTGACATACCAGAAAACATTCTAAGGAAACTACTCCAAGCTTGTACTAAAGAGGATCTTTCTTGAGCCCGGATGGGCACATGTATAAGCAAGTAGATGGGGTCGCCATGGGTTCTCCCCTAGGTGTCCTGTTTGCGAACTTCTACATTGGTACCATCCAACAAAAGGTCTTAGTCGACATGAACTTGAAACCGGCCATATACTGCAGGTATGTTGACGACATTTTTACACAGGTACCTAATGTCAGACATCTGCAGGAGCTGAAGGAGGCATTTGAGCGGAATTCTGTGTTGCGTTTCACTTACGAGATGGAGAAGGATGGGAAGCTGCCCTTTCTAGATGTAATAGTCATGGAAAGGAGGGGAGGTTTCCACACTGCAGTCTACACTAAGGAAACAAACATAGGAATGTGCCTCAATGCCAACAGTGACTGCCCAGATAGGTACAAGAGGAGTGTTGTTAATGCTTATGTCGACCGTGCTCTCAGCCACAGCTCAGGATGGAAGCAAGTCGATGAAGAACTCTGTAGGCTAAGACAGGTCCTAGTCAACAACGGCTTCTCCAATGGTTTCGTTGAAGCCATTATAAGAAGGAAGGTGAAACGCCATGCAATCTCTGAAGAGACAACTAACACAACACCTGTACCCCCCTATTAGACTATCTTACAGGAACTTCTTTTTCACAGCTCATAAAACGAAGGAAAGGGTCCTGAAAGATATTGTTAATAGAAACGTTATCCCTACAGACAAAAATCAGAAGATACAATTGACGATTTACTATAAAACCAAGAAAACTGCCAACAAACTCATGAGAAACTCTCCAGACACAAAGCAGAACGCTTTAAAAGAGACCAATGTCGTCCATGCCTTCAAATGCCCACTTGGGGACTGTAAGCCTCAAAGAACTTAGAATATAGGCAAGACAACAACATCTCTTTCCAGGCGATTAACGATGCATAAGCAACAGGGCTCCATTAAGGAACATATAATCTCTTCCCACAACCAGACCATCACCAGAGAAGTCTCAACAAAAAACACAGAAATCATCGATAGATACAGCGATAGCAGGCGGCTTGATATCTGTGAGGCACTACACATTAAGAAGTCAACACCAGCAATCAACAGCCAATTAATGCACAACTATATTCTACCCACTTCATGACTCCACACCAATATTGAAGCATCAAGAAATATGGGCCAATCAAGGAGCATATAATGTCCTCACACAACCAGACCATCACCAAAGAAATCTTAACAAGCAACACAGAAATTATCGACATATGCAGCGACAGCAGGGAGTATAATACACTACATATATGGTAAATATGATATGATTCCATTTTAATGTTTCCGATTACATTGATGAATTGAATTTTCATAGATTTCAATTTATTTTCATTTTGATTTAATTACTTTGTGTGACATTGCGTTTTAATTGAGCTGTGTTGTTTACCATACCATTCATTTCATGAGTATAGTTTATTTTTTTATTTTTTCCTTTTTTTTCATTTCATTTTTTAACTGTTTTTTTTATATTTCAGTGATGGGAACATCAGATCATTTGATGTTCGATTTTTCTGATGGGGACATCAGATCATTTTGGAATGCATCGGACGAGGGAGTGGGGAATGGTGGGGAGGACGATGGGACAGGAGTGGGGGATGGTGGGATTGCGTTGCTGAGATTTCATCACTGCCTGATTATAAATAGAGCTCCGCCACCCATGGGAGCCAGTCTCTCCCTGGTGCTCCTGGGGTCTGCTACCAGTCTGCGTCGTGTGTTGGATACTGTGGTGGTATGGTGGATATCTTCAGCTTACCAGTATCTTATTATTGCTATATTGTTTTCATTCCACTTTTTATTCATGTTAAACGATGTCATATTCCATTGTTTTAGTTTTGAATGGTATGCTTGCCAAGTGTTCTCAGGTACCACTTTCGTTCATTGATATTACAGTACATTGTTTTAATTATATATCTCATGGTTTTCTTTTGTTTCTGCCTTCAACGTACACACTGCAAGGGCCAAAGCAACATTTTTTTGTTTTTGTGACTGAGAGCCACACCACTTTGGCCCAGTATTGCTGCACTACTGCATTATGTCACATAGAATTGGGGCCTGTCCTAGGAGCTGGTCTCAGAAGCTGTTCGTAGCAACCATTGCTTAATTTTGTGTTTAGTTGTTATACTTGGCTTTGTAAAGTACGATTATGTTACATTGTTGGGTAGATTAGATACACAGTGTTTAGTGGGTTTTGACATTTATTTAGCAGTCTTGGTTACAGCAGTGTCATAGACGTTGAGACGGAGCTTGGAGCAGAGCAGAGAGCTTAAGTGCAGCTGGAGTTGAGGAGCTCGATGCGGGTGAGCGTGGCGGCTCGATACGGGATGACGACCGCATCTAAACTCGATGAGGTCGAGAGCGTGGGGGCTCGTTAGGGAACGAGAGGTCCTTTGGTCCCGCCTCTCAACCGTCAATCAACAGGTGTACAGGTTCCTGAGCCTATTGGGCTCAATCATATCTACACTTGAAACTGTGTATGGAGTTAGCCTCCACCTCATTACTTCCTAATGCATTCCATTTGTCAATCACTCTGACACTAAAAAAGGTCATTCTAATATCTCTGTGGCTCATTTGGGCACTCAGTTTCCACCTGTGTTCCCTAGTGCGTGTGCCCCTTGTGTTAAATAGCCTGTCTTTATCAACCCTGTCGATTCCCTTGAGAATCTTGAATGTGGTGATCATGTTCCCCCTAACTCTTCTGTCTTCCAACGAAGTGAGGTTTAATTCCCGTAGTCTCTCCTCGTAGCTCATACCTCTCAGCTCGGGTACTAGTCTGGTGGCAAACCTTTGAACCTTTTCCAGTTTAGTCTTATGCTTGACTAGATATGGACTCCATGCTGGAGCCGCATACTCCAGGATTGGTCTGACATATGTGGTATATAATGTTCTGAAAGATTCCTTACACAAGTTTCTAAAGGCCGTTCTTATGTTAGCCAACCTGGCATATGCTGCTGATGTTATCCTCTTGATATGAGCTTCAGGGGACAGGTCTGGCGTGATATCAGCCCCCAGGTCTTTTTCTCTCTCTCTCTCTCTGACTCTTGAAGTATCTCATCTCCCAAATGATACCTTGTATCTGGTCTCCTGCTTCCTACCCCTATCTTCATTACATTACATTTGCTTGAATTAAATTATAACAGCCATTTGTTCGACCATTCCTGCAGTTTGTCCAGGTCTTCTTGAAGCCTCAAGCTGTCCTCCTCTATCTTAATCCTTCTCATAATTTTGGCGTCGTCAGCAAACATTGAGAGGAATGAGTCTATACCCTCTGGGAGATCATTTACGTATATCAGAAACAGGATAGGTCCAAGCACAGAGCCCTGTGGGACTCCACTGGTGACTTCACGCCATTCTGAGGTCTCACCCCTCACTGTAACTCTCTGCTTCCTATTGCTTAGGTACTTCCTTATCCACTGGAGCGCCCTACCAGTTACTCCTGCCTGTTTCTCCAGCTTTTGCATCAACCTTTTATGGGGTACTGTGTCAAAGGCTTTCCGACAGTCCAAAAAAATGCAGTCTGCCCATCCTTCTCTTTCTTGTTTAATCTTTGTCACCTGATCATAGAATTCTATCAAGCCTTTAAGGCAAGATTTACCCTCCCTGAACCCATGTTGATGGGTTGTCACGAAGTCTCTTCTCTCCAGATGTGTTACAAGGTTTTTTCTCACAATCTTCTCCATCACCTTGCATGATATACAAGTTAAGGACACTGGCCTGTAGTTCAGTGCCTCTTGTCTGTCACCCTTTTTGTATATTGGTACTACATTAGCAGTCTTCCATATTTCTGGTAGGTCTCCCGTTTCCAGTGACCTACTATACACTATGGAGAGTGGCAAGCAAAGTGCTCCTGCACACTCTTTCAATACCCATGGTGAGATTCCGTCCGGCCCAACAACTTTTCTCACATCCAGCTCCAATAGGTGCTTCTTGACCTCTTCTCTTGTAATTTCGAACCTTTCCAAGGTCACCTGGTTTGCTGCCACCTCTCCTAGCACCGTGACTTCTCCCTGTTCTATTGTAAAGACCTCCTGGAACCTTTTGTTGAGTTCTTCACACACCTCTTTTTCATTCTCTGTGTACCTGTCCTCGCCCACCCTAAGTTTCACCACCTGTTCCTTCACCGTTGTCTTCCTCCTGATGTGACTCTGTAGTAGCTTTGATTCGGTCTTGACTTTATTAGCTATATCATTTTCATACCTTTTCTCAGCTGCTCTTCTCACACTAACATGCTCGTTCCTGGTTCTCTGGTATCTCTCTCTATATCCTGGTGTTCTGTTATTACGGAAGTTCCTCCATGCCCTTTTGTTCAGCTCCTTTGCTTTCATACATTTCCTATTAAACCACGGATTCTTCCTTTGCTTCTGTTTTTTCCTGTCGGGCTGGGACAATCCTGTTTACAGCCTCCTGGCAATTTTGGGTGACATAGTCCATCATGTCTTATACGGACTTCGTTCCGAGTTCTGTGTCCCAATGTATATCCCATAGGAATTTATTCATCTCCTCATAGTTTCCTTTTCGGTACGCCAGCCCTTTGTTTCCTAGTTCTTTTTTGGGGTGATAATTCCTACCTCAACCAGATACTCAAAGCTCAATACACTATGATCACTCTTTCCCAAGGGGGCTTCCAACTTAACTTCCCTTATATCCGACTCATTTAGGGTAAATATCAGATCAAGCAAGGCTGGTTCATCCCCTCCTCTCATTCTTGTCGGTCCCTTGACGTGTTGACTTAGAAAGTTTCTTGTTGTCACATCCAGCAGCTTAGCTCTCCATGTGTCTGGGCCTCCATGTGGGTCTCTGTTCCCCCAATCTATCTTCCCATGGTTGAAGTCTCCCATGATTAGTAGTCTGGATTCGTTCCTGCTAGCCACAGAAGCTGCTCTCTCTATTATATTGATGGTAGAATCATCGATAGATACAGCGATAGCAGGTGGCTTGACATCTGTGAGGCACTACACATCAAGAAGTCAACACCAGCAATCAACAGCCAATTAATGCTCAACTATATTCTACCCACTTCAAGACTCTGCTCCAATATAGAAGCATCAAGAAATATGGGCCAATAGGCCCTCTGCAATTACCTCCATTCTTACCTTCAATACCCATTGTTTCGTGTTCTATCATGTGTTGAAAGTTTTGTTCACCTCATCCAAAACTGTTGTAACATATCACCTCACCCAAAATGCAAGTATAAAATGAAAAATGAAAGCTGTTTAAATCATAGCATAAGTAAGAACTCTGTTTAGTGTTTGCAGGTAATAGTTGTGTGTGTGTAAGCTAAAAGTCTTTGAAAATGTAATAAGCTATTACGAAACGCGTTCAAGTGTCGCGTCAGACTAGAAATAAAAATGAATTTTGGAGAATTGATTTTTCAATTACCATCAACAGTGAAAAGAAACATAAGAAAGATCGAGAAAATTCGTGTTAGAATTATTAATCTTACTTTTTCGGTCATATTTAATAATATGTATATATATATATATATATATATATATATATATATATATATATATATATATATATATATATATGCGAACAAGCCTGAATGGTTCCCAGGACTATATGCAACTGAAAACTCACACCCCAGAAGTGACGCGAACCCATACTGCCAGGAGCAATGCAACTGGTATATACAGGACGCCTTAATCCACTTGACCATCACGACCGGACATAAGGAAGTGATAGCTGAAGCTATTTGAACCACTTCCTCACCGGCACTCGAATGGTAATCTTGGGCATAGCATTTTATCAAATCACCTTATTCTTTGGGGCACACGTGAGGAACACAAATGCGAACAAGCCTGAATGGTCCCCAGGACTGTATGCAACTGGAAACTCACACCCCAGAAGTGACTCGAACCCATACTGCCAGGAACAATGCAACTGGTATGTACAGGACGCCTTAATCCACTTGACCATCACGACCGGACATAAGGAAGTGATAGCCAAAGCTAGTTATCCACTTCCTCGCCGGCACTCGGATGGTAATCTTGGGCATATTGAAATCAAGAACCTATTGAACTCAATAGCAGTATCAGAGGCTGTAAGCTGACCATCGTTATTGGACAGGAGTATTGGTTTGATATTTAAAATCTTCTCTGATCCCAATATATGTGAAATTGTGCTCCATGTTTTCTTATTGTTGCCCTTTGTTTGGGTAAATTTATCTTCGTAGTATTTAGTTTTGGCTCTTCTAATTATTTTAGATAGCAATGACGAGTAATTCTTTGACATTTTTTTGGAGACAATTCCTAACCTATACTTCTTCTCAAGGTCATGTTTTTATTAATGTATATATGTATTTCCTTTGTAAGCCAATAATTGTTTAGCCTTTTAGTTGTGACTTGTTTTGTTAGCATAGGACAGTGGGTGTTATAAAGGCTGAGAGTTTTTTGAAGAAAAGATTGCACTGCTAGGTTGATGTCCCCTATGTTACCTAATTCAGACTCCCAGTTGACATTAGCAGCAGCAGCTATAAAATTGCCTATAGCAGTTTCATTGTGCAGCCTAAAGCTTATCTCCCTTGTCTCTAGAGGTGGTTTGTTAATGTTAGTTAGGAGAAATGTGGGGTAATGGTCTGTAGTGCTATCGATGATTATCCCTGAAGTAAGCGGAGAGATTATGTTGGTCCAGATGTGATCAAGAGCCGTGTCAGTACTATCAGTGATTCTAGTAGGTCTAGTGATTAAGGGTATGAGGAAGCAGGAATTCATACAGTTGAGGAATCTGGCAGCAGTAGGGTTTTCAGGCTCGCAGAGGTAGTCCCCTGAGATTATTACATGGTTTTTGTTCAGTTTGTTATCTAGTATTAGATTTCTAAGGTTAGAGTTGAATTCGGACACATCAGTGTTAGGAATCCTACTAAGGACTGCTCCCACAGCTAGGACAGACTGCACCCTTGACTCTGAAACTGGCGAAGATATGCTCCCCACAGTAGTCTCTAGTTCTATAATTACTTTTAAGCATGTTAGTTCTTGGTGGTAGTAAAGAGCAGTACCACCACCTCTTTGAATTGGTCGACAGTTGTGAATTGCTGAGTAGTTTGGCATGTTAAAGAGTTGAGTAGTATTCTCTTTTAACCACGTTTCAGTAAGTATATTAAAAGGGAATTTTTTGTCAATAGTTTCAATCAAGGCACTAACATCATCGAAGTGTTTGTGTTACGAACCCGATTCCATCGTCGGAGCATGAAGCAGCGACGTCAATGCCATCTGTGAGTCCGCTCCCGAAACCCCCACAACATGGACAACGCCATCTAGTAGAGACAGGATTATACCAGCAAGAGGCGCTAGATTCCTGTCCTAGTTAGCTCGAGAGGTAGCTGGTGCTGACCTCTGGTGAGGTGGTGCTTAGAAAATCAGTGCCATCTATTGATGGAGGAGTTGTATGTCTATGTCAGAGGCCGTCAGTGGTGTTTCCTAGTGTCCCATGTACTGACCAGTGTACTGATGACGTGTCTGTTTCCATAGAGTCGACGTAGGGCTGCTGTGGTACGAGGACAGTCAGTCTACCCAGGGCAGCCAATAGTTCTCTACTCCATTCTGCTTTACGGAAGCAGTGAGCCGCCGTCGGAGAAGAACTGTGTAGTGTTCTACTGTCTGCCTGTGAAGTGGCAGTGACAGAATTCGGCGTACCCGGGACTGGCTAACGGAAGAGACGACTGACAGTAAGGTGTTACGGAGAAGTGTAACCAGCGAGTTACAAGAAGCTCCTGCCAAGGGTTTGCTACCCTTGTATTTGTACGTGAAGAGGCCCAGCAGTGCGAGGTTGATGTTCTCTGCCAGCACCAGGCTGGAGAGTGATTATGGGCTTGCACGAAGAGCACATTGTGAGACTGTGTTTTGGCTGGCCCGTGGCTACGGTAGACTCGTTGGCGTTTCCCAGTACTGGTTGAGGACGGTACTATGTGTTGAGGAAACACAGTAGTTGACAAGACTGCATCGATTGAGCATCGAGGAGTGCTTAGTGTCCTATGAGAGACACTTGTGTACATATTAAGTGTAGTAATACTTCCTTTAGGATTATATATGAGGTGATGGGAAAGTGTTTATATGTGAATATATTGATATTTGATGAAGTGTCGTATTCAATGCACCTCCCCCATTGTGTTGTACTTGCATTACCGAGCTCACTCTTTGAAAGCCACTACTAACTTGGGGCCAGGTACCAGAACTTTAGTTCCACCAGCAAAGAACCCGGTTGCGACCCATTGTGGCCGTAACAGTTTGCTTAGAGATCTTACATTCAAGTTAATTACAGAGATATTGTGATTGTGTTAATACATTGTTTACAGCATGTGCTGTAAAATATCTGCAATTTTGATCATTAAAGTGATGATTAACATAGATAGTGGATAAGAGGTTTAGTTCTGGGTCTATACTTGTTTGCATAAGAAGGCTGGTTTAGGAAAACAAGGCAAGAAAGGCAATTATAAAATTAAATTTTGATATAAAAGGGGGGAAAAATAAATATATAAAAAAGACTATACAAGACAAACACAAAATGAACAAAAAAAAAGAAAAATCAAGATACTTGACTTGTACTGCAAATGACGCCCCACTCAATCCTACTTCTCTCTACTTAAGTTCAAGTACGCGGTGGTTGGGCCACCGATCTTTCATCTGCCCTCTTCACCTTGTCTCCAGTTCCTCGCTCAAGATTTCTGCACCCTCGCCCCATTCCTCCATACCCTGCTTGCCAACTCTATGGACATTTTTAAGCTTCAAGCCCCCCATCCAGTGGGCAGCGGTGGATGGGTACAGTCACTTAGTTACTACCTACAGTTTGCAAACTGGGGATATTTGGCAAAAATTTCTGGTAGCAGATCATTTTGCATTAAAGTTACACATTGCTGAAACATTGGTTATAGAATTGTCTCTGAATTCGCATATCTTTTCGCACTCCATCACATAGTGACGGAGGGTGTGCGATTAATTTTGTTGACAGATTACACTTGGTCAGGTCTACATCGGCAGATAATGAGAATTCCCAGAGATACTTGTAACAGAGTGTAAGCCGAGCAGTAGTAACATCTAGAAGTCTGCTGATTTTATTGGATGAACCATAGATGTGTGGCCCTTCTTGCATGACAGTATGATGATAGATGGAATTACTAGTGTCGATTTCACTTTGCCTCAGATCTACAAGATTTTGTTGAAGTTCTTGCTGTACTGCTGCACTCAGATTGCTCATTGACAATTTAAGGTCACACTCAACGTCTCCATTAAAGGCAGATTCATTGGCTAACTTATAAGTTCTATCATGCATTCGGATGCCAACATGAGATGGAGACCACATGAAATGGACTCTGTTTTTATCATTAAATTTTTTTGTTGTATTTGTGTCTAGCTTCGGACACGAGCCCCCTCCCCATCCGGCCCGTTGGCGTCGTGAGGGGGGCTTTGTGGACGGCTGCCGGAGTGTGATGCTCCGTGGGACAGTCTTCTGTCCTTTTCTGGCCTTGCACTCCTGCTGCTGTCTTCTCTAATTGTGCCGGATCGCTTTTCCTCTTTCATTATGTTTCGTTTTTCTCCCCCCTCTTCTCGTATCTGCTTGTCGTTTCCTGCCGACCTTTTGCCTGTTTTGGATTGTTTCTTTGGACTTCTTCTATTTTGACGCCCGGGTGCTTGAGGAGGCATACTCTTGCACCCGTAGAACTATAGTACCCAATGTCCCGAGCGAAGGGAACCTTTTATTGTCAATCCCCCTTTCGTCGCTGAACCCGATCTCGACGGACTGACGGTTCTTAAGGTGGCGTTTGTGGGGCGTATACTCACGACGCACCCCTAGGGGGCCCCGGCATAATCGGCGATAGCTTCCTGTTGGGTGTCCTGCCTCTAATTGTGGCTCCATGGTAGGTATGGGGGCACATTCGTGGATGAATTTATCACTCTTCGTACCTATGTCGTTGAATGCTTTTGTTGTACCCTCTCAGGCTCGTGGGGTGGGCGACCAAGCCCCCGAGTCGGCCTGTCTTGGAAGACCGGGCTCTGTAGCCTCCGCTGCATTGGGCCCCGACCTTGCTCCTCCTTTGGCCTCTCTGACTCCTTCCCCTGGCTCCCCTCCCTCCTCTGTGGTTGGGTCGAGCCCCAAGCCCCCAGTGGTGACTACCTCGTCCCCTGGCGCGGCTCCATCTCTAGTTGTAACTACTGCGCGTTTTAACCCCTCTCTCTCTGGGGGTTCTCACCGCCGTCCTCGTCACAGCCGCCCTCGCTCGATTCCTTCCAGTTCTGCTACCTATCAAGCCATGTTTGGTCCCGCTTCGTGGGCCAAATATTTTGATCTCCTCCCTCTTGATTCTGCGCCTCCTGACGATTTCTCCCTCAATCAACATCTCGTTGATTCCGTGGATGTCTCCATTACTTTCAACCCCACTCGTCTTGGTACACGTGACGTTGCTGCTCCTTCTCAGGATGCTGCTTCCCGCTTGGCTGCCTTATCCTGCCTTGGCGAGACCCCTGTTCGGGTCTCGAAGAACGCTCAGTTGAATGCCAGTGTTGGCACTATTCTGCTCCTGCCCCATGTTGCGACCGGTGTTCGGGACCTGCGCGACTGCCACGACGATATTCGACATATCCTTGCTGCCCAGGGTCATTCTATTCTCCAGGTGGACACGTTTACTCGTCCCCCTCGTGGTAGTCGCCGTCAACCCCTCCGGGTTGTGAAGATTACCTTTGATGGTAGAACCCTTCCACCCTCTGTCATTCTTGCTGGTGCCAGGTGCTCTGTCCAGGAGTACATTCCTTCTCCTCGGCTCTGTAACAAGTGCTGGAGGTTTGGGCATGGTGCCCTCCGCTGCTCCGGGACTGTCTCTCTCTGTCCTTTGTGTTGTGGCAAAGGTCACTCTAAGTCGGAGTGCACTTCTCCCCAGGCTCGTTGCCTCAACTGCGGTGAGGCCCATCCTACCTTCTCCCGTGCGTGTGTCCATTACAAGCTTGAGGCAGCCATCCTCAGCTTGAAGCACCGGGAGCGTTTATCTTTTCCTGAGGCGAGACGCCAGGTTCGCCGGCTCCCGCCTTATGCGAATCTCTCTTATGCTCGCGTGTTGCGCTCTTCCTCTCCTCGTCCTTCCCACCTTCCTCCGACACACAACCGTTTCCGGGCCTTGGACCCTGATACGCCCACTGCCCCCTCCTCTGTTCCTTTGGGTTCTCTCCCGAAGGATCCACCTCTTGGTCCTCTGTCTGGGGTTCCCCTTCTTTCTACCCGGTCTGTCTTGTCTCCTGTGTTTTCTTCCTCGTCTCCCTCCGTTCCTCCTTCCCTTCCTTCCCCTCCGTCTCTTGACTCTCCCCGCTGCCTGTCGGTGCTGGCTGATGTCCATCACTCTCCAAACGGCCGTCATGTGTGCTCTCGTTCAGCTTCTCCTGTTGAGACGCTAGAATCCGTTGCCCAGTACGTGGTTGCTGGGACACTTGTGTCTTTAAGTCAGAAGCGTAAGCCTGGCTCCTCTCCTTCCTCCTCCCAGGCGGGTAAGAAGCTTTCGCTTTCTTCTTCGGCCCCTACTTCTGCCTCTCTCGCTCCTTCACCTCCCATTTCGGTGGTTGCGCCCCCTGTTCCTGCTATGGAGGTTTCTTTAGCCCCCGCTTCCCTCTCGGTTGCTGCCCTTGCTGAGGTGCGCTCCCCTCTTTCTATCCCCCCTATTCCTGCTGCTGTCCTTGACTGCTCCTCTCCGTTGTCTCCTCCTCTTCCTCCTCCTCCTCCTCCGGACCCCGCCCGCCCACCTCTGATCTGTTCTCCCGTTTCCTTCCCTCCGTCTTTGCTCAGTTTACCCATGCCCCCTAACCCTGACTTTGCTGACCCTGATATTCTTTAACGTGCTCTGTTGCTCTTTCACCTTTGTTTCTTCCTTGTTCTCTGTTTTTGTCCTTTCGCTTCTCGTCGTTGACCATTCTTAAATGGAATGTTCGAGGTTATTACGCCAATTTCCTCGAACTCCAACTTCCGATTTCACGGTTTTCGCCCCTTTGTGTCTGTCTCCAGGAGCCGATGCTTGGTGCTCGTCCTGGTCGTTTTCGTGGCTATTCCTTTCTCTCCCCCCCCCCCCCAGCCGTTGCTGGGGCTTCTAATTCTTCTGCTCTCTTGATTCGTGCTGATGTTCCCTTTGTTCCTTTACTTTTTCCTTCGCCTCTCCATTGTTCTGCTGCTCGTATCTTTGTGGGGAAATGGTACACAGTTTGTTCCATTTATCTCCCCCAGAGTGTCCCGCTTTCTCTTCCTGATTTGAAACACCTCCTAGACTCCTTGCCGGAGCCTGTGCTCCTTCTGGGTGACTTCAATTGTCGTCATTCTCTTTGGGGTGACGTTCTGACGAATACCCGGAGTCGCCTTCTTGAGCCGTTTCTCCTCTCTTCTTCCCTGTCTCTTCTGAATTCTGGTGAGCCCACTCATTTGGATTCTCGGACTCGCACCCTTTCTTGTCTTGATCTTTCTCTCTGCTCTTCTTCTCTTTACTTAGATTTCACGTGGCAGGTTCTTGATGACCTCCATGGAAGTGATAATTTCCCCATCCTTGTTTCCTTTTTCTCTTTTCGCCCTTCCCTCTCTTTCCCTAGGTGGCAGTTTGCTAAGGCCGACTGGACCCTGTTTACCCTCAGTGCTGCTCTCTCTGACCTCTCCCTTCTGCCTCTCTCTCGCGCTCTCCTCCTTTTTCATGACACTGTCTTCAACGCTGCCCTCCACTCTATCTCTCGCTCTTCCTCTCGGGGTCCACGGAAGTGCGTTCCCTGGTGGAATGTGGGCTGTGCTCTTGCTGTCGGCTGTAAGCGTGCAGCCTGGAAGAGGCACCGCCGTAGGCAGACGACCGATTCTTTTCTTTTCTTTCGGAAAGCGAGTGTGGTGGCCCGTAGGGCCATCCGTACGGCTAAACGTGATTGTTGGGCATCTTATGTCTCAACAATTACGTCCGAAACTCCTCTGGCCCAGATCTGGAAGTGTATCCGCAAGATAGCGGGTAAGTTCGTTCCCGATGTTTCACCGGTCCTTCACCTCCATGATACTCTTGTGGCGGACCCGTTGCAGGTCGCTTCCGTACTGGGTTCCCACTTTTCTTCTGTTAGCTCTGGTCTTCATCTTCCCCAATCTTTCCTTCTTCGTAAACCTGTCCTTGAGTCTCGTCCTTTAGATTTCTGCACTAGTCTTCAGCTTCCCTATAATGATGCCTTCTCTCTCTCTGAACTTCGTTCTGCCCTGGCCCTCTGCGGTTCTACGGCGGCGGGCTCCGATGGTATTCATTATGAGATGCTTCGCCATCTCCCTCCGTGAACGTCTCGGTATTTACTGAGTCTGTATAATCAGATCTGGGAGTCGTCGTCAGTCCCTGAGGACTGGCTCGATGCCGTTGTCCTCCCTGTTCGCAAACCGGGGTCTCTGGGTACTTCCCCTAAGGACTTTCGTCCTATTGCTCTCACAAGTTGTGTCTGTAAACTCTTTGAACGTATGGTTAACATTCGTCTGATGTGGTTCCTGGAACACCGTCACCTCCTCTCCCCTTCTCAATTTGGTTTCCGCAAGTGCCGCAGCACGACAGATGTCCTGGTGAACTTGGAGGTCTATATTCGTACTGCTTTTGCTGCGAAGACCTCCGTTGTTGCCGTCCTTTTTGACCTGGAAAAGGCTTACGACACCACTTGGCGATATCATATTCTATCTCAACTTCATTCTTTTGGCCTTCGTGGTCATCTCCTTCTCTTTCTCCGCAGCTTCCTCTCTCGTCGTTCCTTTCGGGTGCGCCTTGGTACCACTCTCTCTGCCTCTTTTCAGCAATACGAAGGTGTGCCCCAGTGTAGTGTTCTGAGCACTACTCTTTTTCCTGGTTGCCCTCAATGGTCTTCTTTTCTCTCTTCCTTCTGGTGTCTTCTCCGCTCTCTGTCGTTGATCTTACCCTTTGCTGTCAGGGTGATGATTCGCCTCTCCTTCAGCGCCGGCTTCAACTTGCAATTGATGCCGTGTCGTCTTGGGCCACCGATCATGGCTTCAAGTTCTCTACTTCTAAGACTTGTGCCATGACTTTTACGCGGAAACGTGTCGTTCTTCGTCCCTCTTTGTCACTTTATGGTCATCCCCTTGAATACAAAGATTCCGCGAAGCTTTTGGGGTTATTCCTTGACACTCGTTTGTCTTGGTCTCCCCATATCTCTTACCTCCGTATTGAGTGCTCTAAGGTTCTTACCCTCCTTCGGGACTTGTCCCATACTTCTTGGGGGGCAGATAGGCGCACTCTCCTTGCTTTACATTCCTCTCTTGTCCTGTCTAAGCTCGATTATGGTTGCCCTGCTTACTCGTCTGCTTCTCCTACTCTTCGCCGTCTTGATGCTTTGCACCATACTGGGTTGCGCCTCAGTTCTGGTGCCTTTCGTTCGACTCCCGTCCTTAGCTTGTATGTTGACACTGGCTTCCTGTCTCTCTAGGACCGCCGTGATCGCTACTGTCTTCGCTATCTTGCGCGGTCCTTACAACATCCTTCCTCTCGCCTCTGTCGTGCTTTAACTTTTACCCCTCCTGCGGTTCCTGTTCCTCTTCACCACCTCCCTCTTTCTGTCCGGTTATCTCGCCTCCAGGATTCTCTTTCCGTTCGTATTTCTAATGTTTCTCCTCGTGTTGTTCCTTCTTTGCCCCCATGGAGAGTCCCTCTTCCGCGGTTTTGTACTTCCTTGACCCGTATCACTAAAGCTTTTACCCCTCCTACGGTTCTAAAACGCCTTTTCCTTGAGCACTTTTCTTCTCACTCCCGCTCCGTTTCTGTCTTCACCGATGGGTCTAAGTCTGCAGACGGTGTTGGCTACTCTGTTGTTTTTCCTGATCGCACTTATATGTGTCGCTTACCTCCGGAGACTAGCATCTTTACAGCAGAACTTTATGCTATTCTCTATGCTCTTCGTCTCCTGCTTTCTCGTTGTCAGTCTTCCTTTGTAGTTGTCGTTGACTCTCGTAGTGCCCTCATGGCTCTCGGGTCCTTTAATCTGGTTCATCCAGTAGTTGTCGAGATCCAGCATTGGCTGTTTTTTGTTCACAGTAAATTTAAGTCGGTTGAGTTTTGTTGGGTTCCCAGCCATATCGGTGTGTCTTTAAATGAGCGTGCGGATGCTGCCGCCAAGGAAGCTGTCCGCTCTTGTCCCATCTCTCGTAAAGGTATTCCATATTCACCCTTTTACCCGGTTATCTATTCCTCCGTCCTTTCCCGTTGGCAGGCTTCTTGGTCGTCTGTTACTGGTAACAAACTACGTACTCTTAAATGTTGTGTTTCCTCGTGGCCGTCTTCCTACCACCGTAACCGGCGATGGGAAACAGCTCTGGCGAAGTTGTGTATTGGCCATACTCGCTTAACCCATGGTCACTTGATGGAGCGCCGCCCTGCTCCTTATTGTTCTAGTTGCATTGTCCCTCTTACGGTCGTGCATGTCCTTCTTGAATGTCCTGACTTCCAGGACGAAGTCAGGACATGTCTTGCTTTCCAACCGCCCCTCGCAGTCACTTGTCCCTCAATAGATTTCTTGGTGACTCGGATACTTTTGATATCGTTCGCCTTATGCGTTTTTGTTCTCGTATTGGCATCCTTGGTGATATTTAGCGCCCTTTGATTATTCTGCGCATTTGATGGTGCTACATAGCCTTCCCGGTTTGGTGCCTTCTTTTGATAATTACTTACTTACTTCGGACACGAGCATGTTAGTTATGTCTTAAAGAGTTGAGAGCATTTAAGGATGATAAAGAGTCACTTACAATTAATGTATCAAGTTTGGAGACTTGTACACATTTCAGTGGAAGAAGCAAAGCAAATAGTTCGGTTTGAAGGGGAAAGGCCCAGTTGTTTATTCGAACTCCCCACTCAAAATATGAGCCATCACCCAATGTCAGAACAACTTCACTTCCAGCTGCAGCCGTGGGGCGGTGTAGGGAACCATCAGCGTATATGATTTGAGAGAGAGAATGCTCTGCTCTGTGGCGAGAGAATGAATGTGGCTTAAGGCGTTGAGCTTTGCCTCAAGACGAAGCTAGGGCTGATCTCTAATGTGTTTCTTGGGTGGAAAGGGTGGGAGCTATCAGACAGTTGCATCTTGCGAACAGCTCCTCCCTGCCTGGGTGGGCGCCGATTTAGTATCTTTGTTTTCTCTTCTGAGATAACTAAACCTAGGTCCTGGCATGAGTCTAATACAGAGTTAAGAGTTTTCTGCGTTAGCATATCCAATGCTGTTTGTTATTTATTTATTTATTTATTTATTTATTTATTTATATATATACAAGAAGGTACATTGGGTTTGTGAGAATACATTGGATAGTACAGTATTTACATTCTTGTAAAGCCACTAGTACGCACAGCGTTTCGGGCAGGTCCTTAATCTAGCAGATAATGTTAAGTAGGTAATTTCAATCAGAATTGATAAATGATAAAGATACATTACAAGAGAAAATGAGATGAGAGAGATAAGTAGGTATATTAAAGCATACTGTTATATTAAAGCTCTGATTACATTGACAGCTTGATTAGTAATTTAAACAAGGTTAATAGACACCATACAGCAGATTGACAGTACATATAAGACAGCAATGATCACAATGGTAAAGATGTTCAGATTGGGTACATAAAGATTGGGAGACTGGGTAGCAAAAGATACAGATAAACAAGATTTATAAACACCATACAACAGATTGGCAGCACATAGAAGAAAACAGCAATGATCACAATGGTAAAGATGTTCAAATTGGGAACATAAAGGTTGGGAGATTGGGTAGCAATTGTTACAGTGCAATTTTAAGGCAAAAAGTGAAAAACTATGAAGATGAAATTAGGTACTTTTTAGTATTGATTTTGAATGATGTAAAAGTTGGACAGCTTTTCAATTCAGTAGGGAGTGAATTCCATAAACTGGGTCCCTTTATTTGCATAGAGTGTTTACACAGATTAAGTTTAACTCTGGGGATATCAAAGATATATTTATTTCTGGTGTGGTGATAATGGGTCCTATTACATCTGTCCAAGAAGAGTTTCAGACAAGGATTTGCATTTAAGAACAGGGTTTTGTAAATGTAGTTGACACAAGAGAATTTGTGGAGTGAGATTATGTTTAGCATGTCTAGGGAGTTAAACAAGGGGGCTGTGTGTTGTCTGAAAGCAGAATTTGATATTATTCTGATAGCAGATTTTTGCTGGGTGATGATGGACTTGAGGTGGTTTGCAGTGGTTGAACCCCATGCACAGATACCATAGTTGAGATAGGGATAGATTAGTGCATAATATAGAGAGATGAGAGCAGAGTTAGGAACATAATATCTGATTTTGGAGAGTATACCAACTGTTTTAGAGACTTTCTTAGTTATGTGTTGTATGTGGGTACTGAAGTTGAGTCTCTTGTCTTGTTATATCATTAGCATAGCTAATGATGTGGACGTTGGGCTTGCTCGGTACAGAGTTTAACAGCATGTTTATTAAGATATTAAATCAGGTAGGACTGAGGATACCTCCCTGTGGGTTACCTAGTCCGAAGTCTCTTGTGGTCTCTAGTTCTCCTATGGAAAAATACAGATGACTTCCAGTTAGATAAGTAACCCCTAATCCAACAAAGAAGCCGACCACCAATATTCATTCTTGCAAGCTCACTCAAGATAACATGTCGAATTGCAATATCAAAGGCAGACTTGAGATTCAGGAAGGTAGTATATGACTTTTCAGTGTGCAGGGTAAGAAAGGTGGTGATACAATGATGCACACTCCTTCCATGCATGAAGCCATATATCTGGGGGGATAGCATTGTTCTTATTCTATGGAGGAGACGGTTTAGGACCATTCTCTCAAATGTTTTGCAAATGCAGCTAGTAAGGGAAATTGGGCGGAAAGCATTGTCTTGATTTGGCTTGGGAATTGAAATGATTATACTGGTGGTCCAAGAGATTGGAAGTTCCTCAGTAACTTAGTTCATGTTATACAGCTCAAGCAGGGGATTCCTCTGGTACTAAAGGAAGTAGACGCAATATGTCATAAGTGATACCATCCTCACCGGGGGATGTGGCTTTACCTTTGTTTAGGGCCGCGAGTAATTCAAACTCTATAAATGGCGCGTTGCATTCATCTTCCTTGTGGAGCATGAAATCAACGAGCCTTTCTCAATCTAAGTAACCAGGATTTAATTTGAACTGTGTGTCTGGGGGAAGATTATTGAAGCTGGAGGTGGTTGCCCAAGCATCGACTAACTCGTTTGCTCTGTGTAGAGGGTGAGGGTGTGCTACTTGGCCGATCTTTTCGCCTTTAATTCTTTTAATATCCTTCGATGACTGGCTGAGGGGAGTGTGAGATTTGAGACTATTATCAAAAGTTTCCCAGTTATCTTGCCTGAGCTCTGTCATACACTGCGTCGCCTTGGCTAGGGCTTTCTGAAAGAGCTTGAGCATTGCTGCCATACGTGTTTCCCTATATGCAAGTCCAACTCTTCTGGCAGTGCGTTTCAAAGTACGCAGTTTGGGGGTCATTGTAATAGGCATGGTTTTTATTACTTTTCATATCGTTCCGACTATTGGATGGTGCAGGGGGCCGACATAAAGGGTCAGCGAACATTTGAATGTACTAGACCGTCGTTAAATGTCTGGACTGTGGAGGGATCATAAGTGCTGTAGCACTCTGACATGAACAAAAAAGTCTTCACCTCGAGCAAAAGGAACACTGAGCCGTTTGCATTTAAAAGTCCCACCGGGCGGGATGGTATTTCCGATACATAGAGTAGTCAACCTAGGGTGATGATCTGACAACACATCTATTACAATAGATGATGTGCACCAGACGTGAGAGACGTTGAAACCGTGAAAGTGCCCACATCTCTCAGCGCCAGGAAGCAGAAGCCAACACCTCCAGCGACGTCCGCACCAAGGCTCCGCCCACCTCACTCAGGATTGGTGCGCCATCCAGCCAATCACAGCCGCCCGGCAGCCAGACTCTCCCAGCAGTCAGCCACAAGTTCTCTCGTCGCCAAGTCGCGCCGTTGAGGCCTTGGCAATTGAACAGTGCTCCTGCCCAACTCAAATGATGCTCAGAATAAATTGATGTCCAAATACAACCCACCATCCTCATCCTTCCCTCCGTCTCCCTCCTCCCCCATCCCTCTTACCCTCTCCATGCCTATACCAAATCACTGCACATAGACACACAATACACAACAAATTAAACATAGATTTAAGAAGTGAATAAGGCTGTCTTTCTAACCAGTTTGTACCTCTTATATTACATCATACCAAACGATCATTCCCGAGGTGTAGCCAAAATCGGGTTCTTGAAATTCGCCAGAGATTTGATCGCAACTAATAGCCTTGTAGCAGGCTTAGGTTATCGATTTGTTCAGTATCACCACCTGCCTAGTAGCTCCAGTTGCCTGGCAACTAGAGGTTGAAGGCCTAGGCCGATCTGCTAACACCAAATAGCCACATTGTCTAACCAGACACAAACTCTCAACATAATTTAGATTAGACCCAGAGTTCTGATCCCATGTGAACATGGCAACGAAAATTAGATTCATGGACCAGGTCGTGCAGAAGCGATCGCAGGTCAACTGTTTGAAGTGATCTTCGAAACCAGCAACATTAACGTTAAGAATGTATATGAGACTCCCAGTGGGGCCATTTTGTTGGTCCCCAACGATAACCTCCCAAAATGATTCTCGCCAGACACCCCTGGCCAAACTCCTAGACATACAGATCACAGCCCACCCCCGGCCAAATTCCAAGCCAAATGCACCGTCTTTGTGCACAGGGTGAGCACATATATTCTGGGGAAACCCAGACCAAAATATAGCCACGGAAATAAGTTAAAAAAACGGAATCTTACGATAATTAATGCCCACAAATTCAAAACCCAACCCCATAACTATACTGTCCTGAAACTAACTCTGGCCTCGGCAGAACAAGCATCACATGCATGCACCTTAAAGTTTTCCGCTTATGACATTAAGACTGACCCTGACCAAATCTCCATGCAAAAGTTTCCTAAACTCCAGCAATGCTTAAAGTGCTTCAACTATGACCACAACTCTAATTCCTAATGGAATGGAACCCTAATGGAACCCCCGAGTGCAGCACATGCGCTGGGGATCATAACTATAAAGAATGTAACTCCTCTAACCCCAAGTGTGAATTATGTAATGGAGTCCAAATAGCCATCTCCCACCTATGTCCTCAAAGCGGGAGGCCATTAAACAAGCGCAAGTGACCACGGAAACTGCCCGTACCCAAGCAGCAGTCACAAGACCGGCCCCGCCTCCACCAATAAATGCGTGGGGTGTCCCCAACCAAACCCAATATCCAAGATTGCCGAACCAGCCAGGCACCCACGGGGGCACACAGCATACCCTACAACCCACGAACCCCAAGACCATACCGGCTCAGACCATGTCACAGCCACAACAGACCTCAGTGCCCCACCCCCTTCCACCAAACACCCTCCAAGACAACACGGAGCCTAAGACCAGCTTAGGGGCGGAACTCCCAGAATTTGCTAAATCAAAGTTTCCAAAAAAAACTGTTCTGCGCCTGGAGTTATGGAACTCGCTCAGGAAGGACAACAACCTACCTTAATTGAATTGAAGCTCTGGCAGTCATGAGGATCCTGAATGCACTGGTGAGTATTGTATAACTGCACTCCGGTTAGTTTTGTTTTCCTTCAACCCACTGAAGTCACAACTGATGCAGTCAATAAAGAAGTATCAATCTTGAGACTCATTCAATACAAAATATTAGTCTAATGACTCACTCGTGAGAAAATATCAGTCTTGTGACACATGTAAGCGACATCAATTGCAAGATGACTTAAACATCGAAGTCAACCATGCTAATAAGCGCAAAAAAGTTTCAGCAAAATCATGCATAGTGGAAACAAAAACGATACAACCAACTGGAAGAAAACTGTAAAACTAACGGAAGGAAAAAAAGCAGAATAGACATCAAAATTGGTCAAGAGAAAATTAGGTTTTACTAGGAGACTTTTCCCGTTTTTATCGATAAGTGATTATGTGTACAACTGGTCCGACAGGAGAACAACACCGTGTTAGGAAGATGCTCCTCGTACGAGTCAAATTCAAACCTGTTTAACAACATCTGAATTAGCAAAGTTTTGAAATGCGAAGAATAAAAGGGGACAAGACAAGCATTTTCAATTATTAATGACTAATTTTATTTATGAGATGAAAACCTACACTTTTGTATTTGTCAATTTTATGTAAAGATTTACGCCAAGTCTTTCGCACTCTTCTAAGTGCTCTGTCAACGGGGTCCGTCTAATTACCACAAGCTACCACAAGCTACACAAGCTTCAGAAAGCTTCCTGGCAATACGTTAGTAATGAATAAATATGATATGTTAGGTTAGGCTGACCTAACCTAACCTAACCTAACTTAACCAAACCAAACCAAACCTAACCTAACCTAACCTAACCTAACCGACGCTTGGATCGTCGACTTTATTTGGCGTCACCAGCTCTTTATTTTCGTCTAATTTCTTAATAAAAATATATTTTTTCAGATTAAAATTATGTTTTCTCGTGTTGTACATTCAGCACCAACATTATAATGAGTAAATATATCATATTTATTCATTACTAACATAAGCTTTCTGAAGCTTTGTGAAGCTTGTGTAGCTTGTGGTAATTAGACGGACCGGGGTCTACCTCTTAGTGTGTGGTTAGGACGAGACTTACATCTCAACGACTAATGCGGCTGTTACCTCTTGTTGTTTGTTGTTTAAGATTCAGCTACTGGGAACAAAAAGTTCCAAGTAGCACGGGCTATGGTGAGCCCGTAGTGGACTTATCTGGCACAGGAGCGGGGCTGTAACTGGTGTGTCGGGCTGTTACCTCGGATCCAATCCTCTTATCCTTCTTGACCACCTGACCATGTCACCCATGTTCCCGACTGCCGATGCACCTGCGGTGAAGTCTTCTGTGGAATGAAGATATTGTAAGACATTCCAACCTATACATTCCACAGAAGACATCACCGCAGGTGCATCGGCAGTCGGGAACAGAGGTGACATGGTCAGGTCAAGAAGGATAAGAGGATTGGATCAGAGGTAACAGCCGCATTAGTCGTTAAGATGTAATTGAAATTGAAATAAGTTTATTGAGGTAAAATACACACAAAGGGATGAGGTAGCTCAAGCTATTCTCACCCCGTTCAGTACATCGTGTTAATATATACATAGACACATCACAAGCAATAAACATATTACCAAACATTCTGAGAGTTAAACATATACATTTCCTCCTTTACACAAGTAGTATAGTATCAGACATACACACAAATACTTTTATGACCTAGGTATACTGTATAGACAATTTGCAAGAGACATGCAGATAATTCAACAAAAGATTACAGTCCTGGTGCAAAATTCTTATATCCCTCAAGAATATCATCAACCTTTCCGTTGTGACACATCCAGGCTATTTGTTCAGGAACAGTCCTTATCTCAGTGTTTCTATATACATTAATCAACGGACAATCAAGAACATAATGGACAAGGTTGTGAGATCTTAACATACCACATAGTTTACACTTCGTGTCATTATCATGAACACCTATCCCATATTCCCAGTAATATTTGTACATGCTCTCTGGGAATACTCTCTGGACTCTGTGTACATGCCTGAGCCGCATGTACACAGAGTCACTCCAAGCATTTATCCTTTTACCATAAGTGAAATTGGTGTTTTAACTCACACACATGATGTGTTGCATGGTTTGACTTCTCTCATACATTATACTTCTCCTCTCCACTTCTGCCTGTGCCTGAATATTTCTGGTTTTCCTTCTTATTTGTCTCATTGTGAATTCACATTCGATGTCAACTTGTGGTTTTGATGTGGCACGTTTGACCAAGTCATCCGCCACTTCGTTGAGCACTATTCCAACATGAGATTGAATCCACATGAATTTCACACTATGAGCTTTCACCTGTATCTCAGTTATTCTTTTCTTACAATCCTCAACTATGGATATAAAGACTGGGTTTCGACTGTTTAAGGAATCAAGTGCTCCTCTTCTATCGACAAATACAAAAACATTTTTGTCGTCATGACGTACTTCCTCCAAACACGCCAGAATGGCCTGCAGTTCAGCTTGTGTGGATGATATATAATTACTAAGACGGAGTTCAATTTTCCTGTCCACAGTCCCAAACTCAGTATATTCTCTTATTAGGACACCACACCTTGCCCTGCCATCCTCCGCCACCGACCCGTCGCAATATACATGCAAAGTGTTGCCTCTTGGTAACCGAGACATCATGCTTCCATACAAACACCGTAACTGCCCTGGTTCATGATGATGGATCTTTTTCACCTTGAGGGTACAATTTCGACGTCTATTTTCTGTACTTTCCAGGGAGCAGACCTATTACTCTGGTGAGAGGGTTTACAGCAGTCAAGTACATTGTATTCCCTGAGGTCATGAGCTAATTCCCTCGTGTAGCGTGTCTCCCTCATGTAAGTCTCGTCCTAAACACACACTCAGACCTTGACAAAATACTCAGGAGAGTGTGAAAGACTTGGTGTAAATCTTTACATGAAATTCACAAATACAAAAGTGTAGGTTTTTATCCTATGTTATTATGTCTGTGAGAAGACATTTTTATTACTTATTTATTTATTATTTATAAGATTGCTTTAGTATTGATCAATTAACACTGGCGCACAATAATGGTTTTAAAAACAAGTACTTTTTTTCTCTACAAGTCCACGCATGACATATTTGTGCCTTCGTGATCCCTCGATAAACAGTATTTTATACAGTATAAATACAATGCAGTATAAAGTATTGTTTGACTCTAAAAGTCTGTTGCTGCTAGTTTGTGCAGTAAAAACTGATTGATTCTGAGTCAGATTCCCAAACAAGGCGAGACGTTTTGGCACTTTTCCCTTACACTTGATGATTCTGTTCTCCTAGCAATAAATAAGTACCCGTAAGAAAGTCAACTGCTTTGAGTTTCATCCTGAGGAAAGGTCATGGTTTGAGCACGGGGACCTCGGTAAGTTCAGCAGCCTAACCTCCACAATGGGAACCAAACATACACCACCACCAACACCTGCTTCCATCGTTACCATCCTACATGAATACATTAAAATCTGCTAGATCACTTACGAAAAATATACCTGAGAAATAATGAACTTATTAAATGTGTGTACTCGAGCCAGAAACCTCTGTTCTTACATTAAATATATCATTTGCAGTTAGTGACGGCGGCACTGGTGAGGGCTTCTCTAGCTGGTCCTCATGGAAGTGGCACCTTGGGAGCCAGCTACGGTGAAGGACAGCTTGTTGGCAGGCATTCCAGCACGACTGGTGGCAGTGCTGGCAGTGTTGATGACAGCTACAGAAGAGAGCGTCAGGGTCCAAGTATCATCCGTGCTCAGCTTGTTGGCAGGCATTCCAGCACGACAGGTGGCAGCAGTGGGAGATATGGTGTTATATATTAGAGACTTATTATTGACCATTACAAGTCTGTTGACAGCTTCACCTGGCTTTGGTTTTGGCGGTGCCACTAAAAATCTAGGTTAAAGGTAGTGTAAATAAGCAAACCGTTTAAGATAGATGGTAGAATGAAATAAATAAAGCCAATTACCAACTAGAATGTGTTAATGACAATACAACTTACTTCTATAAACCGTTGTCAAGTGTTCAGTTGGATACTCGCAGTATACTGCAATTATCCCTTGTAATAAATGAGTTTTTATCTCTCTCACACAAAATTTCAAATGCCAATTTATTGTACTACTTCATTAAAATATAAAGCTTATGAAAAAATAAAACATAATATATAATTATTTTTAAATGGTTAAATAACCATAAATTCATAGAAATTTGCTAAAGAGTTTCACATAAGAACCACCGTTTTTTGCGAAAGAAAACATTTTTGTTGTTTTAGAACTGATTTTAACTTCACATACACACACACGCACACACACACACACACACACACACACACACACACACACACACACACACACACACACACACACACACACACACACACACACACACACACACACACACACACACACACACACACACACCAGTGTCAGTGTGCCAGTGTCCTTGACTTGTATACCATTCAAGGTCATGGAAAAGATCGTGAGAAAAAACCTGGTAGCACATCTGGAGAGAAGGGACTTCGTGACAAATCGCCAACATGGGTTCAGGGAGGGTAAATCTTGCCTTACAGGCTTGATAGAATTCTACGACCAGGTGACACAGATTAAGCAAGAAAGAGAGGGCTGGGCGGACTGCATTTTCTTGGATTGTCGGAAAGCCTTTGACACAGTACCGCATAAGAGGCTGGTACATAAGCTGGAGAGACAGGCAGGTGTAGCTGGTAAGGTGCTCCAGTGGATAAGGGAGTATCTAAGCAATAGGAAGCAGAGAGTTACGGTGAGGAGTGAGACCTCCGATTGGCGTGAAGTCACCAGTGGGGTCCTACAGGGCTCTGTACTCGGTCCTATCTTGTTTCTGATATATGTAAATGATCTCCCGGAGGGTATAGATTCATTTCTCTCGATGTTTGCGGACGATGCTAAAATTATGAGAAGGATTAAGACAGAAGAGGACTGTTTGAGGCTTCAAGAAGACCTAAACAAACTGAAGGAACGGTCGAACAAATGGTTGTTAGAGTTTAACCCAACCAAATGTAATGTAATGAAGATAGGTGAAGGGAGCAGGAGGCCAGATACAAGGTATCATCTGGGAGAGGAAATTCTTCAGGAGTCAGAGAAAGAAAAAGGCTTGGGGGTTGATATCGAAAAAGGCTTGGGGGTTGATATCGAAAAAGGCTTGGGGGTTGATATCACGCCAGACCTGTCTCCTGCAGCCCATATCAAGAGGATAACATCAGCGGCATATGCCAGGCTGACCAACATAAGAACGGCATTCAGAAACTTGTGTAAAGAATCATTCAGAAACTTGTGTAAAGAATCATTCAGAAACTTGTGTAAAGAATCATTCAGAACTTTGTATACCACATATGTCAGGCCAATTCTGGAGTATGCAGCCCCAGCATGGAGTCAATATCTAGTCAAGGATAAGACTAAACTAGAAAAGGTTCAAAGGTTTGCCACCAGACTAGTACCCGAGCTGAGAGGTATGAGCTACGAGGAGAGACTATGGGAATTAAACATCACTTCGCAGGACGACAGAAGAGCTAGGGGGGACATGATCACCACATTCAAGATTCTCAAGGGAATTGATAGGGTAGATAAAGACAGGCTATTTAACACAAGGGGCACACGCACTAGGGGACACAGGTGGAAACTGAGTGCCCAAATGAGCCACAGAGATATTAGAAAGAACTTTTTTAGTGTCAGAGTGGTTGACATGTAACAAACTAGGCTGTTGTAAGAATTATCCAGAGTGGTTTATCGACAAAAGAGGATGGGAAGCTGAGCCCGCATGGTGACCTCGGTAGGCATTCTTTAGCGTACCTGGATGATGTTGTGATATATTCCAGGACGTTTGAGGAACACCTACAGGACTTGACTGAGACTTTGAAGTTGTTAGATCAGGCAGGTTTCAGGCTGAATGTTCAGAAGTGCACCCTGGCGGCTCAGAAATTCAAATTTCTGGGGTTCCAGGTGTGCCCAGACGGTATCCGACCTGACCCAGATTCTTGCCGCGCCATTGCTGACATGCCTACTCCAAGGACAGCAAAGGACGTCCGTAGATTTTTGGGGGCGGCCGGATATTTTCGTCGTCATATTGAAGGTTTCGCTGGCATTTCAGCACCCCTGACTGATCTGACAAAGAAAAATGCGAAGTTTGTGTGGAAATCTGAACATGACGAGGCCTATCGCAAACTGAAAGACCAACTAATCACGACACCGGTATTGGCTATTCCTGATTTTGAGAAAGAGTGGGAAGTGCACACTGACGCCAGCGGTATTGCTATTGGCGGGTGCTTAATTCAGCGAGACGCAGATAATTTACCCCATCCAGTAGCCTATTTCAGTAGGAAGGTCAAAGGACCTGAAGTTCGTTATTCAGCTACGGATCGGGAGGCACTGGCAGTAGTAGAATCAGTTAGGTATTTCGAGCCTTACCTATTTCAGCGGCATTTTGTAATCTATACAGACCATCGAGCATTAACACACATATTTAAAAAGCGAACGAAATGCCCACGAATGTCACGCTGGTCTCACGAACTTTCGGCCCACTCATTCCAGATCTTGTACAAGCCTGGTCCAGCACATGTTGTGCCAGATACGCTAAGTAGAAATATAGCGGCAGTTCAAATTAATGAAAACATTGAAACCATTCCATCGGATAAAATGAGAGAATACCAGATGAACGAGCCGAGATGGAAAGAGATTATTGAGTATTTAGAGGGAGGAAAATACCCGAAAAAGAATAAGAATTTACCCATTCATGATTTTGAAATGAAACAGGGCGTCCTGTATTATGTTAATAGCCAGAATGATAGGGCAGTATTTCAGCTAGTTATTCCGGACGCGTTGCGGTCATCAGCGTTAAAGCTTGCGCATGCTTCAAAAATTGCAGGGCATCCGGGGATCTTTAAAACGCACTTAAAAGCAAAGTCTCTATTTTATTTTCCAGGATTACTTTCTGAGGTAATCAATTTCGTGAAGTCGTGCCCTCGTTGCCAGAGGAGGAAAGGCACCCTTAAGGTACAGGCCCCACTTCAGGAATTTCCTGAAATTCGTGAACCGTTAGATCGTGTGGGGGCCGATCTGATTGATTTACACCACAGTCATTCAGGTAACAGATATGTGTTGGTGCTAGTTGACCATCTGTCTAGATACACTACACTAGTTGCATTACCTCAGAAGGATTCTCGTACGGTTGCAGATGCGTTCTTGCGTAGGTTCGTTACTGTATTCGGACCTCCTAAAGTTTTAGTCTCTGACCGGGGTCAAGAATTCAATGGGAATATATTTAGAGAAGTTTGTAAGATTTTAGAGACAACTTCGGCTTTTACAACGGCCTACCACCCACAAGCAAACGGAATGACGGAACGGACTAATCGTTCAGTCAAGGATATGCTTGCAATCCTTGCTGAACATGATGCAAACACCTGGGATGAACACCTACCCTATGTTCAGTTCGCCTTGAATACTGCCATCCACCAATCAATTAACACCCAACCACTTCATTTGTTTACTGGTAATTCATGCAATTTCCCGTCAGGTCTGCTTAACAGACATAATGTTGCATACGGGGAGGACTATCCTTCAGAGGTCCTTGGAAAAATGAGAAATGCATGGAATATTGCAGCTGAAGCGTCCAAGAAGGCACGGACTCGGTATGCTTATTTTTATGACAAGAAAGTGCGCCCTCTTGAGTTGACGGAAGGAAGCCTCGTATTGAGAGTGAATGAGGCTGCGCCCGCCAATCAGAGCAGGAAACTAGCTCCGAGGTGGCGAGGACCATATAGAGTAATTAAAAGGGCGGGGCCGGTTAATCTTGTTATAAAAGGAGTGTTATAAAAGGAGTGACCAGGTGGAAAGGACAATTCACGTAAATAAATTGAAACAATATCATGCTAGAGAGGAATTAGAACTGCCTTCAGCGGGTCTAGTTCCTGACTCAGCAGTGCTGACTCATGGCTTCACCGACGAGTCAGAAGATGAGGATGACCCTCTGTCATCGCTCATCAGTAGTCAGGTGCAGTCTCGCCACCCTATGGTGACGAGATCTCGCGCTATACAGTAAAGTAACTTCCTTGGTTAGTATAATTTAGTGTTCATTAGATTTTCCTGTAAAGGCAATGAGATGTACTATGTCTATACTTGACTCAGGTAGCAACTTTTACCGTGCTCTGGGGTTCCACCTCCACCAAACCCAGAGTATATCTATGCTTCCGCTGTGTTGTGTCTGTCTGTTCCCAGGTCTGATTGGTACACCGACCCAGTTGTTCCAGCCACACGTGAACCCTTGTCTGTAAAGACCGAGGGGGGAGGCACGTTACACAAAGCCCTCCCCCCACCAGACCCAGTAACCCATACATCAGTTACTGTGGGGAGGAGTGACTGTCCAAGAGTCACCCGGCCGACGCCTCACGTCACTAACGAGGTTGTCAGGGCCAGCGAGCTGTCCACATTATAGCAGTCACCGGAGGTGCCATACAACGCCGGGGTAGCTGTCTCGAGATCACCAATACCCACCTGCTGCGTCATCAAGACTGCAGCCATTCCAGCAGTGTTGGAGGAGAGGTCAAGAAGTGGAAAGCACGTAGCAGTACTCAAGAATTTCGCCGGAAGATTAATGATTACGTCATCTGAAGTAACAAGAAAGCGGAAGTAAGGCGGTCACAGGTGGAAGGCACGGTTTCCCTACAGAGTACCGGGACTCGCCAATAGAAGGTCGCAAAATTGTCTCCTTTGGCCTAAAGTCGGCGGTACGAGGGTATACACAGTTGGTGTTTACGGCCTAGTAACCTGGGGACATCAAGAAACGCCTGAGATGACGTGAGCAATGATGGAAGACGAGATTCACCTGTTCTGCAAACAAGCAACCCGCCTCTACGACCTTCTGACACCACTCCAGCTAAGAGACACCGTTGGTACATCCAGTCCTGCTCTGCTGTGGTCATCTGCGACGTCAAGTTTAACATCAAGACTGCCGTGTGAACTGTGATTGATACGAAGGCGTGTGGACTGTCGAGAGCAAGATTAATGGCCGAAGTAACAGTATTCTACAGCTGTCACTTGGCACTCAGTTCTACTACACTCTGTCGTCATTCAGGAGTACCGGATGGGAGTACAAGAGGACCAGGTATTGATGTCTACACATGGGGAGAAGCAAGATCGACACCGTCATCGTCAGCGACTACATTCAGCATCCAGCAGCATCGATTTTTTTTGTCGATTACTCAATATGAACAATTGATACAAAACAACAAAGTTGGCTCTGAACATCTGTGTAAAGAACATCTGGACACTTTTGTTTACATGTTGAAAAACAGAGTTAGAATCACAATACTTTTTAAATGTTGAAAAACAGATTTAAAATAATTCTGGTATAATATATGAATTTTACTCTATAAATTGGTCAGTAATCAAAATCGAAGCCCCTGTGTAATTGTCTCAGCCCAGAACAAACGGTTATGGAAAATTATGTTGTGCTATTTTTGCAGAATGTTTGAACACAGGAGAGGCGGACCAATATAAACATTGACACTTCTAGTGAGTGAGAACACTTGGCTGTACAGTCAGCTGAAACCTGTGATATAGTATAGGAATTTTTTTTTTATATTTTTAGATACATGTAATAAACGTTAGGTGTGTTCCTTAGCATGTCAAGGTTGACATTGATGGGGAGTGGTTAGTACACGGATGTGAGCTTGATAGTTCCGTAGTACGCTCCCGGATGACTGAAAGTTCAGTCTGATGATATAACTTTAATGTTTGTTTGAGCACGGTGTGGCCGGCTCTAGAGGACACATGGACTTGGCTAGTGAAGAGCCAAGAGAGTTTAATAGCTAGTTTTTGATGGTAGAGTAGGGACATGTTATTTAGCTATGTCAGTAAGGATAGGATGTATGTTTCTTGATATTGGAGGATTGCTGTCAGTTGACAGCTGAGAAATTTATGAAATATGAACATGTTTATTATGATGTTGGACTATTATTTGTCAAATTTTATTAGTTAGGTTAGCTTTTGTTTGTGGCATGAGTTGAATTGTGGGTTTGGATACTAAACCTCGTGAATTTTGACAAATTAACAAGGTTTACTAAGTGCTTGTGCGGGGGGGGTTGTAACAAACTAGGCTGTTGTAAGAATTATCCAGAGTGGTTTATCGACAAAAGAGGATGGGAAGCTGAGCCCGCATGGTGACCTGAGGACCTGACCCCCAGGGGAATTCGCGGTGGAAATAACCAACGCTTTGTTCATAGCTGCGTATAATGAATCATCCTATAGTATTCAGTAATTTAGAGAAAATTAGCCTTTATTCATTTTGCATTAAAATTGTATTGTATAATAGTACTGGATACAATATCAAGAGTATTCTAATTATTGAGTTTAAGTCACCATCAGTGACGTCACGAATCAGATCTAACTGGTAAGGCGGAGTGACCGGCGGTCATAGGTCAGCAGGGTTGACAGGTCTACGATTTCTCAAAGTTTTAATAACCATTTTTGTGATCGGGAACAGCTCTGCCGTAGATGTTTGTGTAATTTAATTTCAGTAAAATAACTCAACCAGTCTGGATCAATTAAGTACAACAGAGGTTAATTGTTATAACTTAAACCTGGCTAGTAACTTGGTAAAACTTTGACTAGGCGGAAGGATACAATGTTCTGTCTGGGGTAGACCAGACAAGGAAGAAATCAGTGTGAATACGGGAGCAGCTGGGAGAGGTCAAACATCTTACCTCTCCCCAAGACCAGCCCAACATCTAGAACTGGTCGCCCAAGGTATAGTTGCTATTGTTAATTATAGGGATAGTCTTCTCATTTGCCACTCAGGTCAAGTAGGGAGTGTTAAAGTGACAGGGAGTGAACATATTTAGATTTTGTTTTAGTTTTCTTCTAATAAATTAAATTTGTTAATATTTTGCATTTCATTATTTCCATGTGTTTTATGCGTAAACTTGTCCTGGTCACGTGGTCCACACGAGGTAAAGTTGGATTGGGCGCCGATTCTAACATCGAATCATTCCCGTGTAATTAATTTCACACTCTTAAGTTCCACGGTCATCGGTTATAGTGGGGATCAAGCCCCAAGGTTGATTAATTAGCGTGATCGATCCAGACCTCGATCATTGCTCTGTGTTGCTGGTCTGGTGGTGGCAGCGTAGAGGCGACTCTCGGGTTTTGCTCAGAGCCTAGGTCACGTCATACTGGGTGTAGAATCCTAAGTCGGTCAATCGTCTTAGGACCACGTGGTGTGGAGTCGGCTTTGGTAAAAGTTTTGGAGTCCCTTGGTAGAGAATAAAAAGTAAGAATACGGGTAGAGGGCAAAGAAAGAAGGAAGTAGAGAGAGGAACCCAAACCCGTGTTACAGACAAATGGAATGCATTAGGAAGAGATGTGGTGGAGGCTGACTTCATACACAGTTTCAAGTGTAGATATGATAGAGCCCAGTAGGCTCAGGAACCTGTAAACCTGTTGATTGACAGTTGAGAGGCGGGACCAAAGAGCCAGATCTCAACCCCCGCAAACACAACTAGGTGAGTACACACACACACACACGAGATGAAATACATGTGTATAAATACTAGGAAAAATACAGAAAATACACAGAAGTAAATACATGCGTGAATAAATTAAGTAAATACATATGTGTAACTAAAAGAGTACATACACGGCTGCAAATGTCACACTAGGCCTAACCACCGAAGTTCCCGTAGAAAAGGCATGTTATAATAATACAGGAATCTGCAGAGGACCAACAGTCCCTTTTAAATTTCTTTGATACCCAAAACACACTCATTCACATGTTTTTCTAACCTACGCTTGAAACAACCCAGCGGCCCCACGTCTATTATGTTACCTGGTAACTACTTCCATAAGCCAATAACACTGTTCAAACCAGTATTTACACCAAAACCATTTTTGTTCATAAGTTTATTCATCGATCACAGTACTAGAATTATATATTAAAATCTAAACTTACTTTACTAAACCACTGTGCCAGTCACTGTACCTTACTGCATCGTTACCTGTACCCACACTGTAACGTTACCTGCACCTCACTGTATCATTAACTGTACTCCACTGTATCATTACCTGTACCACACTGTACCATTACCTTCACCCCACGATCACTATCTGCAGCCCACTCTACCATTATCTGTACCACACTGTATCACTTCCAGTACCCCTCTGAATCACTATCTGTACCCCCTCCCCACTTTATCGATACCAGAATCCCAACCTGTACCCCCCACTGTATCATCACAGTACCCCATTACACCACACCGTGCACCATACTCTCTCTCTCTCTCTCTCTCTCTCTCTCTCTCTCTCTCTCTCTCTCTCTCTCTCTCTCTCTCTCTCTCTCTCTCTCTCTCTCTCTCTCTCTCTCTCTCTCTCTCTCTCTCCTCTCTCTCTCTCTCTCTCTCTCTCTCTCTCTCTCTCTCTCTCTCTCTCTCTCTCTCTCTCTCTCTCTCTCTCTCTCTCTCTCTCTCTCTCTCTCTCTCTCTCTCTCTCTCTCTCTCTCTCTCTCTCTCTCTCTCTCTCTCTCTCTCTCTCTCTCTCTCTCTCTCTCTCTCTCTCTCTCTCTCTCTCTCTCTCTCTCTCTCTCTCTCTCTCTCTCTCTCTCTCTCTCTCTCTCTCTCTCTCTCTCTCTCTCTCTCTCTCTCTCTCTCTCTCTCTCTCTCTCTCTCTCTCTCTCTCTCTCTCTCTCTCTCTCTCTCTCTCTCTCTCTCTCTCTCTCTCTCTCTCTCTCTCTCTCTCTCTCTCTCTCTCTCTCTCTCTCTCTCTCTCTCTCTCTCTCTCTCTCTCTCTCTCTCTCTCTCTCTCTCTCTCTCTCTCTCTCTCTCTCTCTCTCTCTCTCTCTCTCTCTCTCTCTCTCTCTCTCTCTCTCTCTCTCTCCTCTCTCTCTCTCTCTCTCTCTCTCTCTCTCTCTCTCTCTCTCTCTCTCTCTCTCTCTCTCTCTCTCTCTCTCTCTCTCTCTCTCTCTCTCTCTCTCTCTCTCTCTCTCTCTCTCTCTCTCTCTCTCTCTCTCTCTCTCTCTCTCTCTCTCTCTCTCTCTCTCTCTCTCTCTCTCTCTCTCTCTCTCTCTCTCTCTCTCTCTCTCTCTCTCTCTCTCTCTCTCTCTCTCTCTCTCTCTCTCTCTCTCTCTCTCTCTCTCTCTCTCTCTCTCTCTCTCTCTCTCTCTCTCTCTCTCTCTCTCTCTCTCTCTCTCTCTCTCTCTCTCTCTCTCTCTCTCTCTCTCTCTCTCTCTCTCTCTCTCTCTCTCTCTCTCTCTCTCTCTCTCTCTCTCTCTCTCTCTCTCTCTCTCTCTCTCTCTCTCTCTCTCTCTCTCTCTCTCTCTCTCTCTCTCTCTCTCTCTCTCTCTCTCTCTCTCTCTCTCTCTCTCTCTCTCTCTCTCTCTCTCTCTCTCTCTCTCTCTCTCTCTCTCTCTCTCTCTCTCTCTCTCTCTCTCTCTCTCTCTCTCTCTCTCTCTCTCTCTCTCTCTCTCTCTCTCTCTCTCTCTCTCTCTCTCTCTCTCTCTCTCTCTCTCTCTCTCTCTCTCTCTCTCTCTCTCTCTCTCTCTCTCTCTCTCTCTCTCTCTCTCTCTCTCTCTCTCTCTCTCTCTCTCTCTCTCTCTCTCTCTCTCTATATATATATATATACATATATATATATATATATATACATATATATATGTCGTACCTAATAGCCAGAACGCACTTCTCAGCCTACTATGCAAGGCCCGATTTGCCTAATAAGCCAAGTTTTCATGAATTAATGTTTTTTCGACTACCTACCCTACCTAACCTAACCTAACCTAACTTTTTCGGCTACCTAACCTAACCTAACCTATAAAGATAGGTTAGGTTATGTTAGGTAGGGTTGGTTAGGTTTGGTCATATATCTACGTTAATTTTAACTCCAATAAAAAAACATTGACCTCATACATAATGAAATGGGTAGCTTTATCATTTCGTAAGAAAAAAATTAGAGAAAATATAATAATTCAGGAAAACTTGGCTTATTAGGCAAATTGGGCCTTGCATAGTAGGCTGAGAAGTGCGTTCTGGCTACTAGGTACGACATATATATATATATATATATATATATATATATATATATATATATATATATATATATATATATATATATATATATATATATATATATATATATATATATATATATATATATATATATAACACGAATTTTCTCAATATTTCTTATGTTTCTTTTCACTGTCGATGGTAATTGAAAAATCAATTCTCCAAAATTCTTTTTTATTTCTAGTCTGACGCCACACTTGAACGCGTTTCGTAATATCTTATTACATTTTCAAAGACTTTAGTTTACACACACACATCTATAACCTGCAAACACTAAACAGAGTTTAAACAGCTTTCATTTTATACCTGCATTTGGGTGAGGTGATATGTTACAACAGTTTTGGATGAGGTGAAAACAAACTTTCAACACAAGACAGAACACGAAACAATGGGCGTAATATTGGGTAAGTTAAATGGAAGAATGGAGGTAACTGCAAAGGGCCTATTGGCCCATATTTCTTAATGCTTCTATATTGGTGCAAGAGTCTTGAAGTGGGTAGAATATAGTTGTGCATTAATTGGCTGTTGATTGCTGGTGTTGAATTCTTTATGTGTAGTGCCTCGCAGATATCAGGCCGCCTGCTATCGCTGTATCTATCGATGATTTCTGTGTTTTTTGTTAAGACTTCTCTGGTGATGGTCTGGTTGTGGGAAGAGATTATATATTCCTTAATGGAACCCTGTTGCTTATGCATCGTTAATCGCCTGGAAAGAGATGTTGTTGTCTTGCCTATATACTGAGGTCTTTCAGTCTTACAGTCCCCAAGTGGGCATTTGAAGGCATAGACGACATTGGTCTCTTTTAAAACGTTCTGCTTTGTGTCTGGAGAGTTTCTCATGAGTAGGTTGGCTGTTTCCTTGGTTTTATAGTAAATCGTCAATTGTATCTTCTGATTTTTGTCTGTAGGGATAACGTTTCTATTAACAATATCTTTCAGGACCCTTTCCTCCGTTTTATGAGCTGTGGAAAAGAAGTTCCTGTAAAATAATCTAATAGGGGGTACAGGTGTTGTGTTAGTTGTCTCTTCAGAGGTTGCATGGCGTTTCACCTTCCTTCTTATGATGCCTTCAACGAAACCATTGGAGAAGCCGTTGTTGACAAGGACCTGCCTTACCCTACAGAGTTCTTCATCGACTTGCTTTTATCCTGAGCTGTGGCTGAGAGCACGGTCGACATAAGCGTTAACAACACTCCTCTTGCACCTGTCTGGGCAGTCGCTGTTGGCATTTAGGCACATTCCTATGTTTGTTTCCTTAGTGTAGACTGCAGTGTGGAAACCTCCACTCCTTTCCATGACTGTTACATCTAGAAAGGGCAGCTTCTCATCCTTCTCCATCTCGTAAGTTAAACGCAACACAGAATTCCGCTCAAATGCCTCCTTCAGCTCCTGCAGATGTCTGACATCAGGTACCTGTGTAAAAATTTCGTCAACATACCTGCAGTATACGGCCGGTTTCAAGTTCATGTCGACTAAGACCTTTTGTTCGATGGTACCCATGTAAAAGTTCGCAAGCAGGACACATAGGGGAGAACCCATGTTGATCCCATCTACTTGCTTATACATGTGCCCATCCGGGCTCAAGAAGGGTGCCTCTTTAGTAAAAGCTTGGAGTCGTTTCCTTAGAATGTTTTCTGGTATGTCAAGAGGAGTACAGGCCGGATCACGATACACTCTGTCCGCTATCATCCCGATTATTTCATCCACAGGTACGTTGGTAAACAGTGATTCAACGTCCAACGAGGCTCTTATCCCTGTGGCCCGTGTTCCCCGCAGTAAGTCAACAAATTCCTTTGGAGACTTCAGGCTGAAGGCACAAGAGACATAAGGAGTCAGCAAGCCATTGAGTTGCTTCGCCAGTCTGTACGTGGGTGTGGGTATCTGGCTGATGATTGGCCGAAGTGGGTTTCTAGGCTTGTGTCTTGACATTTCCATACGCGTATCCAGGTTTGTATTCCCAATAGATTTTGCCAGGTGGAGTCCGGATTTCTTGGTGTTCACAGTTTCGATCTATTTGTTGACCTTTGTTTTCAATTCGGCTGTAGTGTCCTTTGTTACCCTTTGGAATTTAGTTTGGTCAGAGAGTATGAGGTTCTTTTTCACCAGATATTCGTCTTTTTTAAGAATGAAGTATATTGGTGTCGTGTCACCTCTCCTGACGACTATCTCCTTGTTGTCACGAAGGCTCTTAGCTGCTGCTTTGAGCTCGGGGGACAGTATGGTGCTTCTGTAGTTGCCTCGATTCTTTCCAGACTGGGGTGACTCACACCCCAGACACTTCTGGGGTGTGAGTTTTCAGTCGCATATAGTCTTGGGGACCATTCAGGCTTGTTCGCATTTATGTTCCTCACGTGTGCCCCAAAGAATGAGGTGATTTGATAAAATGCTATGCCCAAGATTACCATCCAAGTGCCGGCGAGGAAGTGGTTCAAATAGCTTCGGCTATCACTTCCTTTTGTCCGGTCATGATGGTCAAGCAGATTAAGGTGTCCTGTAGTTACCAGTTGCGTTGCTCCTGGGAGTATGGGTTCTAGTCACCTCTGGGGTGTGAGTTATCAGTCGCATATAGTCCTGGGGACTATTCAGCCTTATTCACATTTGTGTTCCTCACGTGTGCCCCAAAGAATGAGATGATTTGATAAAATGCTATGCCCAAGATTACCATCCAAGTGCCAGCGGGAAGTGGTTCAAATAGCTTCGGCAATCACTTCCTTTTGTCCGGTCATGATGGTCAAGCGGATTAAGGCGTCCTGTAGTTACCAGTTGCGTTGCTCCTGGGAGTATGGGTTCGAGTCACTTCTGGGGTGTGAGTTTTCAGTCGCATATAGTCCTGGGGACCATTCTGGCTTGTTCGCATTTGTGTTCCTTATGTGTGCCCCATAGAATGAGGTGATTTGATAAAATGCTATGCAGAAGATTACCATCCGAGTGCCGGCGGGGAAGTGTTTCAAATAGCTTCGGCTATCACTTCCTTTTGTCCGGTCGTGATGGTCAAGCAGATTAAGGCGTCCTGTAGTTAACAGTGCGTTGCTCCTGGAAGTATGGGTTCGAGTCACTTTTGGGGTGTGAGTTTTCAGTCGCATATAGTCCTGGGGACCATTCAGGCTTGTTCGCATTTGTGTTCCTCACGTGTGCCCCAAAGAATGAGGTGATTTGATAAAATGCTATGCAGAAGATTACCATCCGAGTGCCGGCGGGGAAGTGGTTCAAATAGCTTCGGCTATCACTTCCTTTTGTCCGGTCGTGATGGTCAAGCAGATTAAGGCATCCTGTAGTTAACAATTGCGTTGCTCCTGGGAGTATGGGTTCGAGTCACTTCTGGGGTGTGAGTTTTCAGTCGCATATAGTCCTGGGGACCATTCAGGCTAGTTCGCATTTGTGTTCCTCACGTGTGCCTTAAAGAATGAGGTGATTTGATAAAATGCTATGCCCAAGATTACCATCCAAGTGTCGGCGAGGAAGTGGTTCAAATAGCTTCGGCTATCACTTTCTTTTATCCGGTCATGATGGTCAAGCGGATTAAGGCGTCCTGTAGTTACCAGTTGCGTTGCTCCTGGGAGTATGGGTTCGAGTCACTTCTGGGGGTTTGAGTTTTCAGTCGCATATAGTCCTGGGGACCATTCAGGCTTGTTCGCAATTGTGTTCCTCACGTGTGCCCCAAAGAATAAGGTGATTTGATAAAATGCTATGCCCAAGATTACCATCCAAGTGTCGGCGAGGAAGTGGTTCAAATAGCTTCAGCTATCACTTCCTTTTGTCCGGTCGTGATGGTCAAGCGGATTAAGGCGTCCTGTAGTCACCAGTTGTGTTGCTCCTGGGAGAATGGGTTCGAGTCACTTTTGGGGTGTGAGTTTTCAGTCGCATATATTCCTGGGGATCATTCAGGCTTGTTCGCATTTGTGTTCTTCACGTGTGCCCCAAAGAATGAGGTGATTTGATAAAATGCTATGCCCAAGATTACCATCCGAGTGCCGGCGGGGAAGTGGTTCAAACAGCTTCGGCTATCACTTCCTTTTGTCTGGTCGTGATGGTCAAGCGGATTAAGGCGTCCTGCAGTTACCAGTTGTGTTGCTACTGGGAGTATGGGTTCGAGTCACTTCTGGGGTGTGAGTTTTCAGTCGAATATAGTCCTGGGGACCATTCAGGCTTGTTCGCATTTGAAGAACTCGGTGTGGCACTGTCAAATGTGGCACTGTCAGACCACAATTTGGTTACCTTTCAAACAAATGTTATTAACCAGGTAACCTGGTTAATAACATTTGTTTGAAAGGTAACCAAATTTGTCTAGTTTGAAAGGTCACCACAAGCCTTACCCAGTGATGGTGAGTCGAGATGGGAAACAAAACCAATATAAACTTGAGAACAAATGTATGTGAAAAAAGTGTTCTGATGAGTGGGTGACTTAAGGGCAGCACACGGTCGACTCTGGGTCAATACAGGTAACGGAGCTCAAGCATCTGGCCACAAGGAATGACTGTTTATATACTTTCTCAAGGTTGTCGGTCTATCATGCACTGCGATATATTCCCAGCGTCACTGTTTCTGTTACTGAAATTAATTGTCTAATTGATATAAAAATGCTTTGGCTAATTCCGTGCACAAAAACCCTCTAGAATTTCTTTATTGACGATTTTTTTAACACATTTAGGTACATCAGCATTTGTGCAGCTACCCTAGACTAAATGAAGGAGAGTACAGTGTGTCACAAAACTAGCTACGTGATGCTAAAAAAAAACATCACACAGGATGGTTAGTCATACAAAGGCATGTGATAAGTAGTCTGCACTGGCATACTCTGGGTGCATTATGAGGATATCATGAACACAGGAGTGAATAAGGTAGCAGTGATACTGAAAGTCCCCATCTCGCAGGATGATTAGTCATACAGGGCCATACGTTCAGTAGCCAGCACTGGCAAATTTTGGGTGCATAATGAGGAATCTGGAGCCATTCACGTGAACCACACACAGCTAAGAGAAAGAGAAAGAGACTTATGATTTACAATTAAGATACTAAAGGTGGAAAAACCACCTTCAGGATATGCGTTTTATCCCGAAGGGTTGGCACAACATATTGTCATGTTGTAACCCGTTCTCGCACTTTCTTACAGTCAATATTGACTTATTAAATACGTGCATATGTGACATACTAAAAATACTAGTTTACTTTGAAAAGCTTCATAGAAAACACTGACCTTACCTAACCTTCTTAGTATGTTAAGATAAGCATCTTATTGCTTCGTAATTACAATTATTACTTAACCTATACCTATAATAGGTTAAGTAATAATTGTAATTACGAAGCAATAAGATGATTATCTTAACATACTAAGGTTAGGTAAGGTTGGTGTTTTCTATAAAGCTTTTCAAGGTAAACTAGTATGTTTAGTATGTCACATATACATGTATTTAATAAGTCAATATTGACTATACGAAAGTGCGAGAACGGGTTGCATGTTGAGCCCCTGCTGTAGCATGCTGTACCACTGATGTAGCAGGTCGTGTTCGAAATTAATTACTAAAAATGGAACTGAACTCAGAATGCATCAGGTTTACAAAGAGAGATAGCAAAGACACTTCCCTGCACCGTGGGAGATTACCACCTTTCAAATTTTATTAACTCCCTTTCCACCTAAGACCAAAGATCAGCCAAAGTTTCGTCTTAAGGCAAAGCTCAACGCCTTAAGCCCATACTGATACTCAGTCTACAGAGCATTCCATCTCTCAAAGCATGTACTGAACACTGATGGTTCCCTACACCGCCCCACGGGTGCAGCTGGAAATGCATTCGTGCTGACAATGGTTGATGGTTTATATTTTGAGTGGGAAGACTGCATAAACAACTGGGACTCTACCCTCCAGACCGAACTATTTGCCATACTTTTTCCTTTTAGATGTGTACTAGTTTCCAAACTTTACACAGTTCTTGTAAGTGATTCTTTATCATCGTTAACTGTGCTCAACTTATAACATGCTCGTGTCTAAATCTAGACACAATTAGAACAAAATTATTAATGATGGAAAGATTCAATTTCTTTCTTTATTATGCACACCATACCTATCCCGTGGGCGATAGTGGAAAGAGTTACAGAGACACATAATGGGTTCAGGAACTGAATCACATACTGTAGTTCATTTAGCTAAGAAAGTGACAATCTTTTAAAGCTAGTTACACAATTGTTAATGTTATATACACATGTAAATATATATATATATAAATATATATATATATATATATATATATATATATATATATATATATATATATATATATATATATACAACTTTAGAACACTTTCCCACCAGGAGACTCGAACCCTAGCCAGCACAGAAGCCTTCCAGCAACTGGCATAACAGGTACACCTTAACCCGCTCCACCACCTGCTCAGACCCTTAAAAGAGATGGTAATTTCGGAGTATTTAAATACACCAAAGATCACCACCTCCCAAGAGCACTAGAGCAAGTGAGGGGTCATTTATACGTTTATTTCATTAAGTCCCTGTTAATATGGGAAGACACAGTGTCTCTGCTTAAGGCACAACTCTCCTAAACACGAGAGTGAAGTATACAACTTTAGAACACTTTCCCACCAGGAGACTCGAACCCTAGCCAGCACAGAAGCCTTCCAGCAACTGGCATAACAGGTACGCCTTAACCCGCTCCACCACCTGCTCAGAGGTTGCTGTAGGGAGCCTCTGGAGGCACACAGAGGTGTGCTGGCTAGGGTTCGAGTCTCCTGGTGGGAAAGTGTTCTAAAGTTGTATACTTCACTCTCGTGTTTAGGAGAGTTGTGCCTTAAGCAGAGACACTGTGTCTTCCCATATTAACAGGGACTTGATGAAATAAACGTATAAATGACCCCTCACTTGCTCTAGTGCTCTTGGGAGGTGGTGATCTTTGGTGTATTTAAATACTCCGAAATTACCATCTCTTTTAAGGGTCTGAGCAGGTGGTGGAGCGGGTTAAGGCGTACCTGTTATGCCAGTTGCTGGAAGGCTTCTGTGCTGGCTAGGGTTCGAGTCTCCTGGTGGGAAAGTGTTCTAAAGTTGTATACTTCACTCTCGTGTTTAGGAGAGTTGTGCCTTAAGCAGAGACACTGTGTCTTCCCATATTAACAGGGACTTGATGAAATAAACGTATAAATGACCCCTCACTTGCTCTAGTGCTCTTGGGAGGTGATGATCTTTGGTGTATTTAAATACTCCGAAATTACCATCTCTTTTAAGGGTCTGAGCAGGTGGTGGAGCGGGTTAAGGCGTACCTGTTATGCCAGTTGCTGGAAGGCTTCTGTGCTGGCTAGGGTTCGAGTCTCCTGGTGGGAAAGTGTTCTAAAGTTGTATACTTCACTCTCGTGTTTAGGAGAGTTGTGCCTTAAGCAGAGACACTGTGTCTTCCCATATTAACAGGGACTTGATGAAATAAACGTATAAATGACCCCTCACTTGCTCTAGTGCTCTTGGGAGGTGGTGATCTTTGGTGTATTTAAATACTCCGAAATTACCATCTCTTTTAAGGGTCTGAGCAGGTGGTGGAGCGGGTTAAGGCGTACCTGTTATGCCAGTTGCTGGAAGGCTTCTGTGCTGGCTAGGGTTCGAGTCTCCTGGTGGGAAAGTGTTCTAAAGTTGTATACTTCACTCTCGTGTTTAGGAGAGTTGTGCCTTAAGCAGAGACACTGTGTCTTCCCATATTAACAGGGACTTGATGAAATAAACGTATAAATGACCCCTCACTTGCTCTAGTGCTCTTGGGAGGTGGTGATCTTTGGTGTATTTAAATACTCCGAAATTACCATCTCTTTTAAGGGTCTGAGCAGGTGGTGGAGCGGTTTAAGGCGTACCTGTTATGCCAGTTGCTGCAAGGCTTCTGTGCTGACTAGGGTTCGAGTATCCTGGTGGGAAAGTGTTCTAAAGTTGTATACTTCACTCTCGTGTTTAGGAGAGTTGTGCCTTAAGCAGAGACACTGTGTCTTCCCATATTAACAGGGACTTGATGAAATAAATGTATAAATGACCCCTCACTTGCTCTAGTGCTCTTGGGAGGTGGTGATCATTGGTGTATTTAAATACTCCGAAATTACCATCTCTTTTAAGGGTCTGAGCAGGTGGTGGAGCGGGTTAAGGCGTACCTGTTATGCCAGTTGCTGGAAGGCTTCTGTGCTGGCTAGGGTTCGAGTCTCCTGGTGGGAAAGTGTTCTAAAGTTGTATACTTCACTCTCGTGTTTAGGAGAGTTGTGCCTTAAGCAGAGACACTGTGTCTTCCCATATTAACAGGGACTTGATGAAATAAACGTATAAATGACCCCTCACTTGCTCTAGTGCTCTTGGGAGGTGGTGATCTTTGGTGTATTTAAATACTCCGAAATTACCATCTCTTTTAAGGGTCTGAGCAGGTGGTGGAGCGGGTTAAGGCGTACCTGTTATGCCAGTTGCTGGAAGGCTTCTGTGCTGGCTAGGGTTCGAGTCTCCTGGTGGGAAAGTGTTCTAAAGTTGTATACTTCACTCTCGTGTTTAGGAGAGTTGTGCCTTAAGCAGAGACACTGTGTCTTCCCATATTAACAGGGACTTGATGAAATAAACGTATAAATGACCCCTCACTTGCTCTAGTGCTCTTGGGAGGTGGTGATCTTTGGTGTATTTAAATACCCCGAAATTACCATCTCTTTTAAGGGTCTGAGCAGGTGGTGGAGCGGGTTATGGCGTACCTGTTATGCCAGTTGCTGGAAGGCTTCTGTGCTGGCTAGGGTTCGAGTCTCCTGGTGGGAAAGTGTTCTAAAGTTGTATACTTCACTCTCGTGTTTAGGAGAGTTGTGCCTTAAGCAGAGACACTGTGTCTTCCCATATTAACAGGGACTTGATGAAATAAACGTATAAATGACCCCTCACTTGCTCTAGTGCTCTTGGGAGGTGGTGATCTTTGGTGTATTTAAATACTCCGAAATTACCATCTCTTTTAAGGGTCTGAGCAGGTGGTGGAGCGGTTTAAGGCGTACCTGTTATGCCAGTTGCTGGAAGGCTTCTGTGCTGACTAGGGTTCGAGTATCCTGGTGGGAAAGTGTTCTAAAGTTGTATACTTCACTCTCGTGTTTAGGAGAGTTGTGCCTTAAGCAGAGACACTGTGTCTTCCCATATTAACAGGGACTTGATGAAATAAATGTATAAATGACCCCTCACTTGCTCTAGTGCTCTTGGGAGGTGGTGATCATTGGTGTATTTAAATACTCCGAAATTACCATCTCTTTTAAGGGTCTGAGCAGGTGGTGGAGCGGGTTAAGGCGTACCTCTTATGCCAGTTGCTGGAAGGCTTCTGTGCTGGCTAGGGTTCGAGTCTCCTGGTGGGAAAGTGTTCTAAAGTTGTATACTTCACTCTCGTGTTTAGGAGAGTTGTGCCTTAAGCAGAGACACTGTGTCTTCCCATATTAACAGGGACTTGATGAAATAAACGTATAAATGACCCCTCACTTGCTCTAGTGCTCTTGGGAGGTGGTGATCTTTGGTGTATTTAAATACTCCGAAATTACCATCTCTTTTAAGGGTCTGAGCAGGTGGTGGAGCGGGTTATGGCGTACCTGTTATGCCAGTTGCTGGAAGGCTTCTGTGCTGGCTAGGGTTCGAGTCTCCTGGTGGGAAAGTGTTCTAAAGTTGTATACTTCACTCTCGTGTTTAGGAGAGTTGTGCCTTAAGCAGAGACACTGTGTCTTCCCATATTAACAGGGACTTGATGAAATAAACGTATAAATGACCCCTCACTTGCTCTAGTGCTCTTGGGAGGTGGTGATCTTTGGTGTATTTAAATACTCCGAAATTACCATCTCTTTTAAGGGTCTGAGCAGGTGGTGGAGCGGGTTATGGCGTACCTGTTATGCCAGTTGCTGGAAGGCTTCTGTGCTGGCTAGGGTTCGAGTCTCCTGGTGGGAAAGTGTTCTAAAGTTGTATACTTCACTCTCGTGTTTAGGAGAGTTGTGCCTTAAGCAGAGACACTGTGTCTTCCCATATTAACAGGGACTTGATGAAATGAACGTATAAATGACCCCTCACTTGCTCTAGTGCTCTTGGGAGGTGGTGATCTTTGGTGTATTTAAATACTCCGAAATTACCATCTCTTTTAAGGGTCTGAGCAGGTGGTGGAGCGGGTTAAGGCATACCTGTTATGCCAGTTGCTGGAAGGCTTCTGTGCTGGCTAGGGTTCGAGTCTCCTGGTGGGAAAGTGTTCTAAAGTTGTATACTTCACTCTCATGTTTAGGAGAGTTGTGCCTTAAGCAGAGACACTGTGTCTTCCCATATTAACAGGGACTTGATGAAATAAACGTATAAATGACCCCTCACTTGCTCTAGTGCTCTTGGGAGGTGGTGACCTTTTTTGTATTAAAATACTCCGAAATTACCACCTCTTTTAAGGGTCTGAGCAGGTGGTGGAGCGGGTTAAGGCGTACCTGTTATGCCAGTTGCTGGAAGGCTTCTGTGCTGGCTAGGGTTCGAGTCTCCTGGTGGGAAAGTGTTCTAAAGTTGTATACTTCACTCTCGTGTTTAGGAGAGTTGTGCCTTAAGCAGAGACACTGTGTCTTCCCATATTAACAGGGACTTGATGAAATAAACGTATAAATGACCCCTCACTTGCTCTAGTGCTCTTGGGAGGTGGTGATCTTTGGTGTATTTAAATACTCCGAAATTACCATCTCTTTTAAGGGTCTGAGCAGGTGGTGGAGCGGGTTATGGCGTACCTGTTATGCCAGTTGCTGGAAGGTTTCTGTGCTGGCTAGGGTTCGAGTCTCCTGGTGGGAAAGTGTTCTAAAGTTGTATACTTCACTCTCGTGTTTAGGAGAGTTGTGCCTTAAGCAGAGACACTGTGTCTTCCCATATTAACAGGGACTTGATGAAATAAACGTATAAATGACCCCTCACTTGCTCTAGTGCTCTTGGGAGGTGGTGATCTTTGGTGTATTTAAATACTCCGAAATTACCATCTCTTTTAAGGGTCTGAGCAGGTGGTGGAGCGGGTTAAGGCGTACCTGTTATGCCAGTTGCTGGAAGGCTTCTGTGCTGGCTAGGGTTCGAGTCTCCTGGTGGGAAAGTGTTCTAAAGTTGTATACTTCACTCTCGTGTTTAGGAGAGTTGTGCCTTAAGCAGAGACACTGTGTCTTCCCATATTAACAGGGACTTGATGAAATAAACGTATAAATGACCCCTCACTTGCTCTAGTGCTCTTGGGAGGTGGTGATCTTTGGTGTATTTAAATACTCCGAAATTACCATCTCTTTTAAGGGTCTGAGCAGGTGGTGGAGCGGGTTAAGGCGTACCTGTTATGCCAGTTGCTGGAAGGCTTCTGTGCTGGCTAGGGTTCGAGTCTCCTGGTGGGAAAGTGTTCTAAAGTTGTATACTTCACTCTCGTGTTTAGGAGAGTTGTGCCTTAAGCAGAGACACTGTGTCTTCCCATATTAACAGGGACTTGATGAAATAAACGTATAAATGACCCCTCACTTGCTCTAGTGCTCTTGGGAGGTGGTGACCTTTTTTGTATTTAAATACTCCGAAATTACCACCTCTTTTAAGGGTCTGAGCAGGTGGTGGAGCGGGTTAAGGCGTACCTGTTATGCCAGTTGCTGGAAGGCTTCTGTGCTGGCTAGGGTTCGAGTCTCCTGGTGGGAAAGTGTTCTAAAGTTGTATACTTCACTCTCGTGTTTAGGAGAGTTGTGCCTTAAGCAGAGACACTGTGTCTTCCCATATTAACAGGGACTTGATGAAATAAACGTATAAATGACCCCTCACTTGCTCTAGTGCTCTTGGGAGGTGGTGATCTTTGGTGTATTTAAATACTCCGAAATTACCATCTCTTTTAAGGGTCTGAGCAGGTGGTGGAGCGGGTTAAGGCGTACCTGTTATGCCAGTTGCTGGAAGGCTTCTGTGCTGACTAGGGTTCGAGTATCCTGGTGGGAAAGTGTTCTAAAGTTGTATACTTCACTCTCGTGTTTAGGAGAGTTGTGCCTTAAGCAGAGACACTGTGTCTTCCCATATTAACAGGGACTTGATGAAATAAATGTATAAATGACCCCTCACTTGCTCTAGTGCTCTTGGGAGGTGGTGATCTTTGGTGTATTTAAATACTCCGAAATTACCATCTCTTTTAAGGGTCTGAGCAGGTGGTGGAGCGGGTTAAGGTGTACCTGTTATGCCAGTTGCTGGAAGGCTTCTGTGCTGGCTAGGGTTCGAGTCTCCTGGTGGGAAAGTGTTCTAAAGTTGTATACTTCACTCTCGTGTTTAGGAGAGTTGTGCCTTAAGCAGAGACACTGTGTCTTCCCATATTAACAGGGACTTGATGAAATAAACGTATAAATGACCCCTCACTTGCTCTAGTGCTCTTGGGAGGTGGTGATCTTTGGTGTATTTAAATACTCCGAAATTACCATCTCTTTTAAGGGTCTGAGCAGGTGGTGGAGCGGGTTATGGCGTACCTGTTATGCCAGTTGCTGGAAGGTTTCTGTGCTGGCTAGGGTTCGAGTCTCCTGGTGGGAAAGTGTTCTAAAGTTGTATACTTCACTCTCGTGTTTAGGAGAGTTGTGCCTTAAGCAGAGACACTGTGTCTTCCCATATTAACAGGGACTTGATGAAATAAACGTATAAATGACCCCTCACTTGCTCTAGTGCTCTTGGGAGGTGGTGATCTTTGGTGTATTTAAATACTCCGAAATTACCATCTCTTTTAAGGGTCTGAGCAGGTGGTGGAGCGGGTTAAGGCGTACCTGTTATGCCAGTTGCTGGAAGGCTTCTGTGCTGGCTAGGGTTCGAGTCTCCTGGTGGGAAAGTGTTCTAAAGTTGTATACTTCACTCTCGTGTTTAGGAGAGTTGTGCCTTAAGCAGAGACACTGTGTCTTCCCATATTAACAGGGACTTGATGAAATAAACGTATAAATGACCCCTCACTTGCTCTAGTGCTCTTGGGAGGTGGTGATCTTTGGTGTATTTAAATACTCCGAAATTACCATCTCTTTTAAGGGTCTGAGCAGGTGGTGGAGCGGGTTAAGGCGTACCTGTTATGCCAGTTGCTGGAAGGCTTCTGTGCTGGCTAGGGTTCGAGTCTCCAGGTGGGAAAGTGTTCTAAAGTTGTATACTTCACTCTCGTGTTTAGGAGAGTTGTGCCTTAAGCAGAGACACTGTGTCTTCCCATATTAACAGGGACTTGATGAAATAAACGTATAAATGACCCCTCACTTGCTCTAGTGCTCTTGGGAGGTGGTGACCTTTTTTGTATTTAAATACTCCGAAATTACCACCTCTTTTAAGGGTCTGAGCAGGTGGTGGAGCGGGTTAAGGCGTACCTGTTATGCCAGTTGCTGGAAGGCTTCTGTGCTGGCTAGGGTTCGAGTCTCCTGGTGGGAAAGTGTTCTAAAGTTGTATACTTCACTCTCGTGTTTAGGAGAGTTGTGCCTTAAGCAGAGACACTGTGTCTTCCCATATTAACAGGGACTTGATGAAATAAACGTATAAATGACCCCTCACTTGCTCTAGTGCTCTTGGGAGGTGGTGATCTTTGGTGTATTTAAATACTCCGAAATTACCATCTCTTTTAAGGGTCTGAGCAGGTGGTGGAGCGGGTTAAGGCGTACCTGTTATGCCAGTTGCTGGAAGGCTTCTGTGCTGACTAGGGTTCGAGTATCCTGGTGGGAAAGTGTTCTAAAGTTGTATACTTCACTCTCGTGTTTAGGAGAGTTGTGCCTTAAGCAGAGACACTGTGTCTTCCCATATTAACAGGGACTTGATGAAATAAATGTATAAATGACCCCTCACTTGCTCTAGTGCTCTTGGGAGGTGGTGATCTTTGGTGTATTTAAATACTCCGAAATTACCATCTCTTTTAAGGGTCTGAGCAGGTGGTGGAGCGGGTTAAGGTGTGCCTGTTATGCCAGTTGCTGGAAGGCTTCTGTGCTGGCTAGGGTTCGAGTCTCCTGGTGGGAAAGTGTTCTAAAGTTGTATACTTCACTCTCGTGTTTAGGAGAGTTGTGCCTTAAGCAGAGACACTGTGTCTTCCCATATTAACAGGGACTTGATGAAATAAACGTATAAATGACCCCTCACTTGCTCTAGTGCTCTTGGGAGGTGGTGATCTTTGGTGTATTTAAATACTCCGAAATTACCATCTCTTTTAAGGGTCTGAGCAGGTGGTGGAGCGGGTTATGGCGTACCTGTTATGCCAGTTGCTGGAAGGTTTCTGTGCTGGCTAGGGTTCGAGTCTCCTGGTGGGAAAGTGTTCTAAAGTTGTATACTTCACTCTCGTGTTTAGGAGAGTTGTGCCTTAAGCAGAGACACTGTGTCTTCCCATATTAACAGGGACTTGATGAAATAAACGTATAAATGACCCCTCACTTGCTCTAGTGCTCTTGGGAGGTGGTGATCTTTGGTGTATTTAAATACTCCGAAATTACCATCTCTTTTAAGGGTCTGAGCAGGTGGTGGAGCGGGTTAAGGCGTACCTGTTATGCCAGTTGCTGGAAGGCTTCTGTGCTGGCTAGGGTTCGAGTCTCCTGGTGGGAAAGTGTTCTAAAGTTGTATACTTCACTCTCGTGTTTAGGAGAGTTGTGCCATATATATATATATATATATATATATATATATATATATATATATATATATATATATATATATATATATATATATATATATATATATATATTTATATATATATATATATATATATATGTATATATACATATATATATATATATATATATATATATATATATATATATATATATATATATATATATATATATATATATATGCGAACAAGCCTGAATGGTCCCCAGGACAATATGCAACTGAAAACGCACACCCCAGAAGTGACTCGAACCCATACTCCCAGGAGCAACGCAACTGGTATGTACAAGACGCCTTAATCCACTTGACCATCACGACCGGACAAAATGAGGTGATAGCCAAGTTGCGTTGTTCCTGGGAGTATGGGTTCGAGTCACTTCTGGGGTGTGAGTTTTCAGTTATATATATATATATATATATATATATATATATATATATATATATATATATATATATTTTGATCAGCGCTACAAAAGACCAGAGAGCAAAAAGTTTCTTGTTCCAGCGCCTCAGTGTTGCGATTCAGAGGGGAAATGCCTGTTTCGTCTTGGGCACTAGTCCAACTTCAGAAGAATTCGAAGAAGTGTTTGACTTGCAACAATGATCGAACCCGTCTGTGACATTCATCAATGTTTCGCATTGTTGTGTTTTTCAAGAGATCCATAACCTTTAATCACCTTTTTGCATTATTATTTTTGTATCAACCCATGTATATCTTGTAACCATCAAATGCATAATAAAGCACAAAAAATAAAAAAGGAAGGGGGTGGTAAGAGAAAAGCATACAAAAACTGTATTGGAGGGGATCTAAACATTCCCTCTAATGCGTTATGCGTGGTTTCCTCCGAGGCTATGGGTCCCCCTTCTTCCAGCTAGAGGTGGTACTCCCTTCTTTATTTATATATATATATATATATATATATATATATATATATATATATATATATATATATATATATATATATATATATATATATATATATATTAGTATATTTTGGTAGCAGTCTTTCCTGTAGACATATATTATTAAATATGACCGAAAAAGTAAGATTAATAATTCTAACACGAATTTTCTCAATCTTTCGTACATTACGCTTCACTGTTGGAGGTAAATAAAAAATGAAATGTTCAATTGAACAACACCTCGACATCCTCACAGACCAACATCACCTCAGCACTGAAACAAGGATTATCAAGAAACTAACAACATTATATGGAGGACCTATGGCATTTCCACGACCAAGAGGAACTTCCTGAACCTTGCAGGAATTAACCTCACTGAGGACCAAGTCACTCTCCTAAATCTGGGCATAAACTGTCATGTTATGTCCAGACCGAGTGAGATGGCCCGGAAAGTAGAGTTGGAAATTCTGTTGGACGACATATTCGACCTCGAGACACAAAAGAAGGTCACTACTAAAGATACCTTACAAGCAGAACTTATTGCAGAAGGAGGAAAGAATCGAGGCAACTACAGAAGCACCATACTGTCCTCCGAGCTTAAAGCGGCAGCTAAAAGCCTTCGTGAGAACAAGGAGATAGTTGTCAGGAGAGGTGACAAGTCGCCAATATATGTCATTCTTAAAAAAGACGAATATCTGGCGAAAATGAACATCATACTCTCTGACCAAACTAAGTTCCAAAGGGTAATGAAGGACACTACAGCCGAATTAAAAGCAAAGGTCAACAAACTGGTCGAAACTGTGAACGCCAAGAAATCCGGACTCCACCTGCCAAAGATCATTGGGGAATATAAACCTGGATATGCGTATGGAAATGTCAAGACGCACAAGCCTGGAAACCCACTTCGGCCAATCATTAGCCAGATACCCACACCCACGTACAGACTGGCGAAGCGACTCAACGGCCTGCTGACTCCTTATGTTCCTTGCGCCTTCAGCCTGAAGTCTCCAAAGGAATTTGTTGACTTACTGCGGGGCACACGGGCCACAGGGATAAGAGCCTCGTTGGACGTAGAATCGCTGTTTACCAACGTACCTGTGGACGAGACAATCGGAATGATAGCCGACAGAGTGTATCGTGATCCAGCCTGTACTCCTCTTGACATACCAGAAAATATTCTGAGGAAACTACTCCAAGCTTGTACTAAAGAGGCACCCTTCTTGAGCCCGGATGGGCACATGTATAAGCAAGTAGATGGGGTCGCCATGGGTTCTCCCCTAGGTGTCCTGTTTGCAAACTTCTACATGGGTACCATCGAGCAAAAAGTCTTAGTCGACATGAACTTGAAACCGGCCATATACTGCAGGTATGTTGACGACATTTTTACACAGGTACCTGATGTCAGACATCTGCAGGAGCTGAAGGAGGCATTTGAGCAGAGTTCCGTGCTGCGTTTCACTTACGAGATGGAAAAGGATGGGAAGCTGCCCTTTCTAGATGTAACAGTCATGGAAAAGGGCGGAGGTTTCCACACTGCAGTCTACACTAAGGAAACAAACATAGGAATGTGCCTAAATGCCAACAGCGACTGCCCAGACAGGTGCAAGAGGAGTGTTGTTAACGCATATGTCGACCGTGCTCTCAGCCACAGCTCAGAATGGAAGCAAGTCGACGAAGAACTCTGTAGGGTAAGGCAGGTCCTAGTCAATAACGGCTTCTCCAATGGTTTCGTCGAAGACATCATAAGAAGGAAAGTGAAAAGCCATGCAACCTCTGAAGAGACAACTAACACAACACCTATACCCCCTATTACACTATTTTACAGGAACTTCTTTTCCACAGCTCATAAAACGGAGGAAAGGGTCCTGAAAGATATTGTTAATAGAAACGTTATCCATACAGACAAAAATCAGAGGATACAACTGATGATTTACTATAAAACCAGAAAAACGGCCAGCCTACTCATGAGAAACTCTCCAGACACAAAACAGAACGCTTTAAAAGAGACTAACGTCGTCTATGCCTTCAAATGCCCACTTGGGGACTGTAAGCTCCAAAAAACCCAGTATATAGGCAAGACAACATCTCTTTCTAGGCGTTTAACGATGCATAAGCAACAGGGCTCCATTAAGGAACATATAATCTCTTCCCACAACCAAACCATCGCAAGAGAAATCCTAGTAAACAACACAGAAATCATCGATAGATACAGCGATAGCAGGCGGCTTGACCTTTGCGAGGCACTACACATCAAGAAGTCAACACCAGCAATCAACAGCCAATTATTGCACAACTATATTCTACCCACCTCAAGACTCCGCTCCAATATAGAAGCATCAAGAAATATGGACCAATAGGCTTTCTACAAACACTTCTATTCAATATCCATTGTTTCGTGTTCTGTCTTGTGTTGATGAAATTAATACCCTATTAATACTCTTGTTCTGTCTTGTGTTGATGAAATTAATACCCTATTAATACCACATTTTGTTCTGTCTTGTGTTAATGCCACATCACCCCTTTCACCTCACTCAAATGTAGATATAAAATCGGAGATACGTAAGTTCTATTCAGTTGTGTATTTGTGAACTAAAGTCTTTGAAAATGTAATAAGTTTTACGAAACGCGCCCGTGTCGCGTCAGACTAGAAATAAAAATGAATTTTGGAGAATTGATTTTTGATTTACCTCCAACAGTGAAGCGTAATGTACGAAAGATTGAGAAAATTCGTGTTAGAATTATTAATCTAACTTTTTCGGTCATATTTAATAATATATATATATATATATACATATATATATATATATATATATATATATATATATATATATATATATATATATATATATATATATATATATATATATATATATATATATATATATATGTCGTACCTAGTAGCCAGAACGCACTTCTCAGCCTACTATGCAAGGCCCAATTTGCCTAATAAGCCAAGTTTTCATGAATTATTTGTTTTTCGACTATCTGACCTACCTAACCTAACCTAACCTAACTTTTTCGGCTACCTAACCTAACCTAACCTATAAAGATAGCTTAGGTTAGGTTAGGTAGGGTTGGTTAGGTTCGGTCATATATCTACGTTAATTTTAACTCCAATAAAAAAAATTGTCCTCATACATAATGAAATGGGTAGCTTTATCATTTCATAAGAAAAAAATTAGAGAAAATATGTTAATTCAGGAAAACTTGGCTTATTAGGCAAATCGGGCCTTGCATAGGAAGGCCGAGAAGTGCATTCTGGCTACTAGGTACGACATATATATATATATATATATATATATATATATATATATATATATATATATATATATATATGTCGTACCTAGTAGCCAGAACGCACTTCTCAGCCTACTATGCATGGCCCAATTTGCCTAATAAGCCAAGTTTTCTTGAAGTAATATATTTTCTCTATTTTTTTTCTTATGAAATGATAAAGCTACCCATTTCATTCTATATGAGGTCAATTTTTTTTTATTGGAGTTAAAATTAACGTAGATATATGACCGAACCTAACCAACCCTACCTAACCTAACCTAACCTATCTTTATAGGTTAGGTTAAGTTAGGTAGCCGAAAAAGTTAGGTTAGGTAAGGTTAGGTAGGTTAGGTAGTCGAAAAACAAATAATTCATGAAAACTTGGCTTATTAGGCAAATCGGGCCTTGTATAGTAGGCTGAGAAGTGCGTTCTGGCTACTAGGTACGACATATATATATATATATATATATATATATATATATATATATATATATATATATATATATATATATATATATATATATATATATATATATATATATGTATATATATATATATATTGTGACGGGAAAGTGTTGGAGTGTAGATGTTCGGCAGTCCTCCAATGGCTGGTGTCAATGCCTAGTCACACTTACAAAAAAAAGACAGACTGCTTGCCTGTTTGTCTGTGGTAAAGTAAGGGTAGACATGCAAAACCCAAAGTATGAACAATGAAACTTTAATTATTACAGTAAACAAATTATAAACAAAGACAATCCCTTGGCAATGTACAGTGCAAAAGAACAAGTCAAAAACAATATAACATAAATGAATAATAGGGATGAAGTTACTCTACAGTAATAATAAAGTTAAAGGTGAAAAAAAAATCAGCCCAGACATCGACTCGGTTAGAGGGCGCTGAGGTGCAGTGTGCAGGTGTGCAGTTGGCGAGTCACCAATCAGGAGCAGGCAGGCTGGGAAGGGTAGTTGGCTGGTTGATGACGAGCCGGCGTGGAGGGAGTGGAGTAGGGGGTGAGTCTGGGTACGTTTTGCCTCCTGGTCAAAACGTTTTGTGCTACTGGGAGACGTATCTTGAAGGTAGCATCTTATTCTTGTGTAAAATACGTAACTTCATGTAGAGAAGAGCAGGCTCAATCTCTCTTGAAAGAGATTATCGCCACAATATATATATATATATATATATATATATATATATATATATATATAATATATATATATATATATATATATATATATATATATATATATATATATATATATATATATATATATATATATATATACAATCATTTACACAAATGTATATACATGTCAATAATCTATTTATGTCACAAGTGATTCAACGAGAGGCTCACAACAGTCTCTATACAAGGCACTTTACATCTATGGTGAGTCACACAGTTACTATTCTTGTTCCACACCCACCCAATTGGGCGGCAACTTTACAGTCGTGTGCTCCACACCCACCTAACTGGGCGGCAGCTTTACAGTCATGTGCAGGCTGCACCTACAGTAAGAAAATTTTGGATACTTCGCAAAGATTTCTGGCAGTACATCATCATGAATGAAGTACTTACATATTTCTTGGACTCCATTGATGGCTTTATCTCTGAATTCCGCGATTTTAAGAGAGTCCATATTATGTGGATTATATCACATTTTGGCCTCCGAATGCATGATAGAGTTGATGAGTTAACCAGAGAATCTGCCTTCAAAGGAGTTGTATTTGTGGTCATTCTCGAACCCATTGTTGATATATTACTGTGTATTATAATTCATTAGACTATGTAACTAGTTTATCAAGAACGTAACTTGCTTGGCTAAAATAATTTTGGGATTTAGTTCCTAAGCCTTTTATATACCTCTATAACCTTTTCCACTACGACCCACAGGATGGATAACACATGAACTAAATTAAACAAAAAAAAATCCGCGATTTGTGACCGTTTAGCACCAATGGGAGTCCTCGCATCACGAAGTGTCTCCTCCACCTTGCCCGGGGAAAACTATTCTGCTCTGTTCTGCGATCCACCGTAGAGTAATATTGGTAGCTGGCAACCAGTTGATGATCAGGTAAGGCAAATGTGAGTATAAATGCCTGAAGGAGGAGGAGCAGTGTCAGTTTTCACTGGTCACTGCCACTGTTGTTGCTGGAGTTGAAGCAAGGATGAGGATCTTAACTGCTACCGTGAGTATTGCACAACTTTTTTGCAACTATACGATGACTAGAGTCCCTAACATGAATGGCTGGAGCATTGTTCTCATGCCAGCAAGTTTAATACACATATTGTTTTCTTAAGTCTGTTGTTAAGAATACGGTCGTTTTCACCCAATTATAGTAGAGGACAAAAACAAGAAACTGAATAAACAGCAGCAGCATTGGAGGCAAGAGGAGCAATGTGAACCAAATTACTAAAGTATGTTAGTTTGTTGAAAGTTAAGTTCTGTATCAAGAAGACGAAGGTTATTAATGAGTTTTTAAATTCAAATATGAAGGGAAGGCGCAGCATAGTATTTCTAGCGTTGGAATCAATTCACAGTAGGCCCAAATAAAGTGTTAAGCTTCCTGCGTGGATAAAAGCACTCTTCAGTCATGTTAGGGACTCTAATCATACTATAGCTTGGTCTTCTTTCAAAATAATCTTTTCTGCCTCTGCTCTCCACAGACGACGTTTTGTTGAATCGGCTCTCATACAATATGAACCGTAGTCCTGGCTTTGTTACTGTTGACTCCTGCCTTTCTCAGTTCATAGTTAAATGATCTAACTTTTTTAACAATCGTGATCTGACTTAGCTATCTGACCCTCTGTGCTCTACTTCTATCTCTTCTCTTCCTCTCTTCGTGTTTCTCCCTTGATTCTTTCTCTTATTTCACATTTGTTCCTTACCGCGTATCTCTTCTCCCATTTCTTCTTGCTTTTTTTTAGTTTTCGTTAGTTTGCACAGGAAGCTGCCTCGTATAGGCCAAAACAGACCTTCTACCGTTATCTTTATTCTTATGATAGCTCGGGTTTCATGCTTTGCTTCTCTGCCTACCTCTGTGTGTTGGGTTAGGTTTGTTCAGCCAGGTTGTTGTGACCTATTCTCTGAGAGCCGAAAAGATGCAGCCATAAGGAAGAGTCATGAGTAAACTCGTGTTGTTCTTAGTGACATATTTGTCGTAGAATCTTTCAAGAAAAATTTAAATATGTTAATCGTGAGGAAATTTAGTTTAATGTGCATGATGAAACTCTGAACAAATTTAATTCAAGATTAGGTCTTCGGTTCTTAGTTTATATTTGTTATTAGTCAATAGCTCATGTATGCTGAAGCGATTACAGATACAAAATATTGTCGTACACACGTTTCAGTTATTAATATATAGTGTTTATGGTTTCATACTGTCGGGGTCAGAAAGCCTGTTGTCAGCCTTATCGAGGTCTTCCAAACCAATGACTGCCCATTATGTTGTAACCTACAGTGGTTATCTATCTCCCGGTTACCTATTTACTGCTAGATAAACAGCGGCATTAGGCGTAAGGTGTGGGATATCTGGGGCTTGACTCATATATTCAATTATTTACTTATTTGGTTTAATAAAAACGAAGGACCACCCACTTTTGAGAAAAGAGGTGAAAACTAATAAAAGTGATCATTAGAATAACACTAGAGAACCAGTGTCTATGGATAATTATTAAAAGGATAATCACTTGAAATAATGAATGGACTGTATTATTAATTAATTAAATTCAGAGCCTCAAACACCTACATTGGGGGGTTATTTCTGGAAATTCATATACATCTAGGAACTAGTGTGGTTCGCCACTAGTTCATTGCTGAGTAAATGATATTATAAATCTAAATTACTATAGATTCAAATATGAGAACTCAAATTGTGAATATTAAAGATTATAATAACTGAGCAACAGTCAGAATAAACACATTAACTACCAATCATCATTTCTGGTAATAATCTATTCAAGGCAAAGATTCTACAAGAATTATATAAGAATCAAATCATGTAAATTAAATTTGTACGAAAAAAGTCTTAGCTTTAAGACGATTTCTATAACATCGTTTCGTCATTCGTCCTTGTGTTCACTGGATCTCCACAAGGAAGGAACTAGAGTTGAATAACACGAATGAAGAGAAACAACTTGATGACTCCTCGCATACACGCTGAAATTAAAGAAGATTAAGTAGCATTTGAATAGGTTACGTTTTAATCTCAATATTCATGAAATGGAGGAAATGCCGAATTGGTACTAACGTTGTATATTGGGTCTTCTCGCTATATAACGACAGACTACTCACAAATATAAAATCTAGTATGATGCATCAAACGAGAAATCTATACTTAAAGTGAGCGTATTGAATACTGAAGTCTGCCGGTATCGCGTCTGCCGGTCCCAGACGTTCACTGCTGTGTACGTGTATTTGAGGGTTTGGCTTTAATTTTTGACGCGTTATTGACTGGCTGGGCACCATAGAGCACACGGAGGAATAATTATCAACCGTTGGTTTGGTATCAGCGTAATTCTTGCCGATAAACTCCCGGTTACTACCACGTGTCTCGCCACTCTTCACGCCAGGGGACCCTCTTCTCGCACAAGCTGTCGTACAATGGCGTCGCCGCCTCACTCAACCCGTCTCTCGCATTCGCCACAGAAATTATTAATCACGAATAATTCTTTTCCTCGCAATTATGGATGTAATACGTTAAAGAGAACTGGGTTGCAATTATAGGGATTTAAATATTATCATATTCTCGTTTTATGGTGTTAAACGAGAAATGGAGAAGATTTTATTTTTCTCCATGACATTCGTACGTAACAGATAGAACTATTACCACAGAACAATTTAATTAATAACTCTCGGTTTAAGATTATTGGGAGTTATATTATCCGTAAGTAATTATTACACTGAATACTGATGATTTTAGAGAACCACATTCAATTCTCTAACACATTGGTAATAAACGTATCTAGCTGGACATTATCTGATGCAATGTTGCTGCTCTATTTCATGAGAATTCTAGCATTAATACGCAGATGTAATGGTTAATTTATGTTGACACGACTGTTAGTAAAATTAGTAACTACTGTAGTTAGTATATAATGATAATGATTTATTATAATACTATAGTAGTTTATTAGTGTTGGAAATTTCCAACATAAGGAAAGCTGTCACTCACGTCTCGCCCTGCTCGGAAATGGACTCAAGGATCAGTCGGTTGTGAGCTGACTGCGCTAATTGTTGAACTTTAGGTCATCTTATTTATGTGTATTCAAGACAATAAGTCATTATACCCAGACTGATCATTGCAGGTGGTGATGGCGGTGATGGTGTGTGGCGTACTGGCTGAGCTTGGTTATGGTGGTGGTGGCGGCCATGGTGGTGGCGGTGGTGATGGTGGTTATGGAGGCGGCTACACAGGAGGACGTCAAGGACCCAGTATTATCTGTGCTGTGCTTGTTGGGCGCCGCACTAGTACAAGTGGTGGTGTTGGTTATGGCGGAAGCTATTGAGGTGGCAAGAGATGGTAATCCTACAAGTGATAAAGATGCGATGTAAATGTTCTTAAGCAGCCATTACCCATTACTGCATTAAACTTGCACAAAGTTTCAGCTACTGCAGATGCTGTCCACAAATGGTTTTAGTTTTGTTAATCAAATGAAACATCAAAGTGGTCAATGTTTTTAACTAATAGGGTTATTAAATTTATGTATTGTAGTGACGTTTGCTCTCTTGTTTCTGGAATATTGAATATCTCAAAAAAGCCTAATGTACGTCAGACAAAACAAATTAATAAATTATTCCTAATCATTTGTCATTTATACTCTTGTTTATTGATTAGATTTTAGCAAATATATCTAACCTCACCTTATCAAACCCAACCAAACCGAACTTTAATCTTTCCAAGAATAGCCTAATCAAATCAATTTAACGTCATTAGCACTGTTACGGACCCGAGTCCAGCGTCGTAGCACAGAGCAGTGACGACAACGCCATCTGTGAGTCTGCTCCCGAAACCCCCTCCAAATGGACGACGCCATCTAGTGAGGACGGGATATACCGGCCACAGGTGCTGGATTCCCGTCTTAATCAGCTCATAACATAGCCGCTGCTGACCTCTGGTGAGGTGGCGCTTAGACAGCAACGCCATCTATGGAGTGGATAGGTGGACGTTTGTGTCTAAGCCTGTAAGTGAGGTTCCCTAGTTCCAGTATTAATGACGTGTCTGATTACAGAGTCGACCTGGGACTGCTGTATCGGACGATGGATCAGTCTACCCAAGGCAGCCAAAGTCTCTCCACGAGTTGGATCTGAAGAAGCTGTGAGTCACCCCCCGGACGAACTCTGCTGAGAGTGTTAGCCTGCCTGTGACGTGGCAGTGTCGAGGAATCGCCTTATCTGGGGCTGGCTGGTGGAAGAGACTAGCCACTGTGGTGCTGAGAGAGGAAGGTGATCAGCGGGATCACACAAGGCTCCTGCCTATGGCTCGCAACCCTAGTATCAGTCGTGGAGTGGCCTACACAGCGGAGCTGATTGGAACCTGCCAGCTACAGGCTGGATTGTGGTTGAAGGCCTCCACGACGGAGCACCCAGTGGGACTGTGATTTCGCTGGCCTGTGGCCAGGGTAGATTCGCCGAGAGAAGCCAAGAGGATTCATCGTGGGCCACGGAGGAAGGAACCAGGGCTACTCAAAGTGCGCACCGTGGAGCATTCTGTATCTTCAGAGGAAGACAACTCTGTATATTTTCGTGTAGTTATAAAACCCCGTGTGACTGTTATATATTTATATGGTGGTGGTAAGAATATATATATAAATCAGAACATTTGTATCCCTCCCCCTTTATTTTAACTTGCGTTACGGAACACACCCCTTGAAAGCCACTACTAACTTGGGGCCGGATTCCCAAATTCTAATAACACCAGAAAAGAACCCGGTTACGCCCCAGTAGGGCCGTAACAAGCACGAAGGGTTGTGGCTATATAAGGGCCTTTTGTTATATCCAGATATATTCTTATACACAAGGTGGGGATTATACATCTCACTGGTTTTATGCAAATCACTGAGGCTATACAAGAGCCGGTTTATTCGAGAGCCTTACCGCTCCTGTGCCAGGTAAGTCCACCACGGGCTCACCATTGCCCATGCTATTAGGAACTTGTTCCAAGCAGCTGACTCTATAAAACAACAACATCGAGAGCCTTGCGAAGTACTACACCAGGGGTGTCGATCACACACATTCTATGGTCACCCAGATATGTTACTGCATGATGCGAGATTTGACAAGGAAGACCTTAAGAGTGAGGTACTCGTAAAATAATATTAATAATAACAATTAATAATAACATTTAACATATTACCTAGTTTTTTACATTTGGCATCTCTTGATCTGGAACATTACATCACAGTCTGGAACAAATGCCTGAGCTACAGCAGCCTTGTGTATTGAGTTCAGGTGTGCATTAGAATGTTGAGAACGAAGCTGAGATTTGTTAATGTTCATTACAGAAAAGAGGTGCTCACTTACATATGTGCTTCCAACATGGACATAATGTTTGAGGCAAAACACTTAATCCTTTGATAATTTGGTCCCATATACTGATAAAATGTGTCAACATCTTTGTGTTCAGCAAATTTATGTGTTTTGCGATATCTACTATGAAAGCCAGTTCTCCAACCCATTCATTATCTTTCAGTCCTTGTACATCCTTTTCCTTTCCTTTCCGTTCCATGAAAATTTATTTTTCACCACGCATTTCATTACAGTGCTTCAGTACAGATTACCATCTAACACCAGTGTGATATGACACACGAGGTTTCTCATATTCGTTCAAAAAGCAGTTGAACTGTTTATTTTTAAGACTTATTGTTCGTTTAAATTTAGCTTTCTTCATGACGACATTCATGACATGATTCGCATTAATGTTCACTGCACATTTCACTATGAATAATGAAATGACAATTGCGAAAGTCATGGTTCGTATTTACAGTTATTAGCATTTACAGTTAGTGAGTCTCCAGACTCACAGCTTTTGTCAATTAAACACCGATTTTGACAAGCGTTCCTACCAAACTCATAACGTATTCATCTGTTGTTCATTTTCCTTATATCAATTCAGCAAAACCTTCTGTTTCCTGCATAATATAACAACACTTCGTATTCAAATAAGTTGTGTTGTAATAGTTACATCTGTAGTTTCATCAGTTATATATAAAATGCAGCAAAAGTCTTCACGCTCTCATCCAGTTGACTGTTAAAACTGGTCCGACGCTCTACGTAGAACCATAAATATCACTTATCTACTGGACTGATATTCATAAACATCCTGCACTGTTTGACCTACAAGCACATCCTATTGAATGGACATAACATAATAATTTGCCAATACATATGCAGTACTTTTATCTTAAACTAGATGTGTATTATATTACAACATAGTAATTTGTCAATACATATGCAGTACCTTTACCTTAAACTATTAGTTGGGTGCTGAAGGTTCAGCTGAAATAAGGCGATGGGTCGTCTGTGGCCAGCGAGCCACATGTTTGACACCCCAGTATTAGAGACGTAACACATGTAAAGTAAGTAATTATGAAAAGAAGGCACCAAACCAGGAAGGCTATGTAGCACCATCAAATGTGCGGAATAATCAGAGGGCGCTAAATATCACCAAGGAATGCCAATACGAGAACAGAAACGCATTAGGCGAATGATATCAAAAGTATCTGATACACTAAGAATTCTATCGAGGGACAAGCGACCACGGGGGACGGTCGGAAAACAAGACACACGCTCGTCCTAGAAGTCAGGACATTCAACAAGGATATGCACGACCGTAAGAGGGACAATGCGATTTGGACAATAAGGAGCAGGGCGGCGCTCCATTAAGTGACCGTGAGTTAAGCGTGTATGGCCAATGCGACACCTCGCCAGAGCTGTTTCCCATCGCCGGTTACGGTGGGAGGAGGACGGCCATGAGGACACATAACACATGTAAAGACTGGAGCTTTAAGAGGAATTAATTTTCTCTGCAAGAATGGTTACATGCAGTGGGCCCCATCCTCAGGGTAAAGTGATTGCCAAGAGACACCAAACCCATTCTCACGCCAAATGAATAGCTATCTAGATATTACGGTTCCAATAATATTATACATGTAAACTTACAAGTGAACTTTTATACTAAACAGATAATATTTTTAAGTTATAACTTTATTATATTATAAACATGTGATTTAAAATATGAATTCAATGCTTAAATCGTTTTCTTTGAAACGATATGAAGAATTTGGTTTCCTATAAAGGAAATTCTAGGGGGATACCAAAATAGTTTTCGAATTTCATATATCACATGTTAAAGAACATGTGAACACCATAGAACACCATATTAATTACCATAACCAAACTTAACAAATCCTAACCTAACGTATCCTTCACCTAACCTAACGAAAGATACGGAATAGATAATAGGACTAATGACGTAGTGGTTTTGAAGTGATTAAAGTCAAGTGATAAGTGAAGATTGAAGGAGTAGGTACCTCCAGGGTACCTGCTCCCTGAGGACAGGTTGAGATGAATACAAGAGGGACTGAGGCTACATGAGGGACTCAGGCTACATGAGGGACTGAGGTTACATGAGGGACTGAGGTTACATGAAGAACTGAGATTACATGAAGGACTGAGGATACATGAAGGACTGAGGTTACATGAAGGACTGAGGATACATGAGAGACTGAGGATACATGAGGGACTGAGGTTATATGAGGGACTGAGGTTACATGAAGAACTGAGATTACATGAAGGACTAAGGATACATGAAGGACTGAGGTTACATGAAGGACTGAGGATACATGAGGGACTGAGGTTACATGAAGGACTGAGGTTACATGAAGGACTGAGGTTACATGAAGGACTGAGGTTACATGAAGGACTGAGGTTACATGAAGGACTGAGGTTACATGAAGGACTGGGGTTACATGAAGGACTGAGGTTACATGAAGGACTGAGGTTACATGAAGGACTTACATGAGGGACTGAGGTTACATGAAGGACTGAGGTTACATGAGGGACTGAGGTTACATGAAGGACTGAGGTTACATGAGGGACTGAGGTTACATGAAGGACTGAGGTTACATGAGCGACTGAGGTTACATGAAGGACTGAGGTTACATGAAGGACTGAGGTTACATGACGGACTGAGGTTACATGAGGGACTGAGGTTACATGAGGGACTGAGGTTACATGAGGGACTGAGGTTACATGAAGGACCGAAGTTACATGAAGGACTGAGGTTACATGAAGGACTGAGGTTACATGAGGGACTGAGGTTACATGACGGACTGAGGTTACATGACGGACTGAGGTTACATGAAGGACTGAGGTTACATGAAGGACTGAGGTTACATGAGGGACTGAGGTTACATGAGGGACTGAGGTTACATGAGGGACTGAGGTTACATGAAGGACTGAGGTTACATGAAGGACTGAGGTTACATGAAGGACTGAGGTTACATGAAGGACTGAGGTTACATGAAGGACTGAGGTTACATGAAGGACTGAGGTTACATGAGGGACTGAGGTTACATGAAGGACTGAGGTTACATGAGGGACTGAGGTTACATGAAGGACTGAGGTTACATGAGGGACTGAGATTACATGAAGGACTGAGGTTACATGAAGGACTGAGGTTACATGAAGAACTGAGGTTACATGAAGGACTGAGGTTACATGAAGGACTGAGGTTACATGAAGGACTGAGGTTACATGAAGGACTTACATGAGGGACTGAGGTTACATGAAGGACTGAGGTTACATGAAGGACTGAGGTTACATGAGGGACTGAGATTACATGAAGGACTGAGGTTACATGAAGGACTGAGGTTACATGAAGGACTGAGGTTACATGAAGGACTGAGGTTACATGAAGGACTTACATGAGGGACTGAGGTTACATGAAGGACTGAGGTTACATGAGGGACTGTGGTTACATGAAGGACTGAGGTTACATTAAGTGCTGAGGTTACATGAAGGACTGAGGTTACATGAGGGACTGAGGTTACATGACGGACTGTGGTTACATGAAGGACTGAGGTTACACGACGGACTGTGGTTACATGAAGGACTGAGGTTACATGAGGGACTGAGGTTACATGAAGGACTGAGGTTACACGAGGGACTGAGGTTACATGACGGACTGTGGTTACATGAAGGACTGAGGTTACATTAAGTGCTGAGGTTACATACAGGACCGGGATTACGTGAAGGAGTGAGAAGAAGACATTGTTACCCAGAGGGAGTAACATCACGTGATCCACACCTACGGCTGTTGTACGTTACTAACTCTTACAGAAGCGCGTTGTTGATCATTCTGGTGTTCATCTTTACGAGTATTCTGATAATCAATTTATATCTCCCCCAAAATACACCCACACGAGCCAGCGGTCCGTCACACCTAGAGAACAAACAGGAAACCTGGACAAGGGTAAACATCTGATCAAGAATGATATGTACATCCTCCAAGATTGTTGAATTTCCCACCTCAAAAATAGAATCGTGTGTTAAGGTAGCTTGAACCCCGAAATAATGACACACACGCACACACACACACACACACACACACTCGATGTGACAAAGGCTATAGGCCCAGATGGAATCTCCCCTTGGATACTAAAGGAAGGAGCAGAAGAACTGTGCCTCCCGCTCTCCATGGTGTATAACAAATCACTGGCAACAGGGGAACTGCCAGAAATTTGGAAAGCAGCTAACGTAGTCCCGATATACAAGAAAGGGGATAGACAGGAGGCACTGAATTACAGACCAGTGTCCCTAACCTGCATACCATGCAAGATGATGGAGAAGATTGTGCGAAGAAAGCTAGTGGAGCACCTGGAGCGAAAGAACTTTGTAACACAGCATCAACATGGATTCAGGGATGGCAGGTCCTGCCTCACAGGGTTACTTGAATTCTACGACCAGGCAACAAAAATAAGGCAAGAAAGAGGAGGGTGGGCAGACTGCATATTTTTGGATTGTCAGAAAGCCTTTGATACAGTACCACACAAGAGGGTAGTGAAAAAGCTGGAGTGAAAGGGAAGGTACTCCATTGGATAAAGGAGTACCTAAGCAACAGGAGACAACGAGTCAGCGTGAGGGGTGAGGTCTCAGATTGGCGAGATGTTACGAGTGGAGTACCGCAGGGGTCAGTCCTTGGACCTATACTGTTTCTGATATATATGTAAATGATCTCCCAGAGGGTATAGAATCGTTTCTCTCAATGTTTGCCGATGATGCAAAAATTATGAGGAGGATTAAAACTGAGGATGATAGTAGGAGGCTACAAGGTGACCTAGACAGACTGAGTGAATGGTCCAACAAATGGCTGTTGAAGTTCAACCCGAGTAAATGCAAAGTAATGAAACTAGGCAGTGGAAACAGGAGGCCAGACACAGGATACAGAATAGGAGATGAAGTACTTAAAGAAACGGACAGAGAGAAAGATCTAAGAGTTGATATCACACCAAACCTGTCTCCTGAAGCCCACATAAAAAGAATAACGTCTGCGGCATATGCGAGGCTGGCTAACATCAGAACAGCGTTCAGGAACATGTGTAAGGAATCTTTCAGAATCTTGTACACCACATATGTACGACCAATCCGGGAGTATGCTGCCCCAGCATGGAGCCCGTACCTAGTCAAGCACAAGACAAAGCTGGAAAAAGTCCAAAGGTATGCCACTAGACTAGTCCCAGAACTAAGAGGCATAAGTTACGAGGAAAGACTACGGGAAATGCACCTTACGACACTGGAAGACAGAAGAGTAAGGGGAGACATGATCACAACCTACAAAATCCTCAGGGGAATCGACCGGATAAACAAGGATGAACTATTCAACACTGGTGGGACGCGAACAAGGGAACATAGGTGGAAACTGAGTACCCACATGAGCCACAGAGACGTTAGAAGGAACTTTTTCAGTGTCAGAGTAGTTAACGGATGGAATGCATTAGGCAGTGATGTGGTGGAGGCTGACTCCACACACAGTTTCAAATGTAGATATGATAGAGTCCAGTAGGCTCAGGAATCTGTACACCAGTTGATTGACAGTTGAGAGGCGGGACCAAAGAGCCAAAGCTCAACCCCCGCAAGCACAAATAGGTGAGTACACACTATGTGCTTGTGTCAGAAAAGCTAATTTATCTTTAGAACAAGAATAAACACAACCAGAATAATAGAGTGTAAAAGATAGCTAAATGAAATTGGAAATATTCAAGTTCCACATAGTATGCGTGCGTGTTAGGGAACGCAGGAATACTGTGCTTCGAGGACACCTACTGGAAATTCCCTCAGATATTGTGCTTTGCATGGCAATTAAAGATAATTAGGGCGACCACTGGCTTGCTGGTGTTTTGTGCAATGACAGAAGCAGAAAGTGTAGCCTCATCCCACGCCTAGCTTTGGAAAGTAGAAGTAACTCCCAGAGCCCTCTCTATGTACGCTCAAAGTGTAATAGCATTATAAAAAGGGTAATGAAAGAATGTGTGGAGAGGAAGAAAGAATGGATGGAAGAGATGATACTTAAACATAAATAATTGGACTCAAGTGTGAGTGAGATAGTAAAGCAAAGGCAGTGGATTGAGTCTTACTACAAAATGGAAATTAGGGAGAGAAAAAGACAGTGGGGGAAGGAGCTGTAGAAAGGCTGGAAAGATACATGCTGGAAACATTGCGCGTTAATTCGTGACTTTAGGTATTATACTTTTCTTACCTTTATATTCTCCACTGTTTATTTGTCATATGTAAGTACTTTCGCGTAAATATAATAATTATAATAAAAATAATAATATTATTATTATTATAAAAATAATAATATTATTATTATTGGGTGGTCTAGCACTTCTTGCAGGAACATATCTAATTGCTCATTGAAGAAGTCCACCTTTGTTCCGGCAATATTTGCTAATGCTTGCTGGGAGAGTATTGAAGAATCGTGGACCTCTGATGTTGAGGCAATGTTCTCTGATTGTGCCCATAGCATCTCTACTCCTCATTGGTTCTATTTTGCATTCCCTTATGGTAAAAAAATGCAACTTGGGATTCAACTGAATCCTCGAGGTTGCTTTACATTTTGACTATGTTGTGGCGTAGTGGTCTAGAGCGTGTGCTTGGGGGCTTCCTGGTGTGAGAATTCGAATCCTTATCATGGCTCCTATTGATTTTCTCACTGATACATCACGTTAATGTGATTTCATTATGCAATAAGTTACATCTCATAATTATCCAGATTAATTCACTGCAACATTTCCAAATCCAATTTGTCTCATGTCTGCATGTCTATGAATTTTGCAGTTTCTTCAAAATGATCAGCAGCTGAAGCTATGATGCTCGAAAATTGCACTTGAAGGCTCTAAATATCTGATTTTTCATAAACTTCAATATCTGTCAAGTGTTTTGTATTTTTGCGAATATTTAAAACACTTTCGCGCTTTAGATTAGCCATAGGTCGGCACCGTATTTTCTTACGTTTCCGCATAACAGACTACGCCTGTAGTCCATCGAAGAAATATTTCTATAAATTCCATTTTCTAACCGAAATGGATGGGGATACTCTCAGATTTTTCACCATGAAATTCCCGTTCTCCCTCACCGAAAATTTTCAGAAAAATTTGAATCTTTATATATCCCCAAAAAAGAATTGAGTCTCGATGAGGGTACAATGGGATGGCGCGGCCGCCTCTCTTTCAAGGTCTACAATCCTAACAAGCATGATAAATATGGTGTAAAATTTTATATGTTGGCCCAAGGGAAATCAGGCTACATATATAAATTTGATGTGTATTGTGGAATTGGAAAAACGACAGTGGAAACCGTGATGGGGTTGATGGCGCCCCTAGTCAACAAGGGTTATTATTTGTATATGGATAACTACTATAACTCAGTAAGCCTAACAGAACAATTACGTGAAGTGGTTATATTTAAATTATATTATATACGTTTTGTAGAGAATTTATTTGCGAATTGTTTGGTACCAGAATGAATATTATATCACATAAACTTCTATGAGTAAAAAAAAAAAAAAAAGTATGTTTGGGGTTGTGGCTCTGGGTGTGGGGGGCATGTAATAATAATAATAATATGTGGCAGTGGGCCGTTGATATATCCAACACGTGGGAAATATTTGTATGTGTTATGTATATGTCTGTGTAGTGAATTTTACTGCGATCACTGTCATACAAATTATAAAATGTTTCAACAAGTATAAACATGACAAACATCAAACGAACGAAAACAATGCGTTCGTTTCTGCCGCGAACGCATACTGAGCGACGTGGTTCTATATTTGGCGCTTCTCTTACACATGCTTTGTACAATTGTTATACATTTCATCTTATAGAAAATGTTATTGCGAACACATTGGTATAAAAAAGAAATACGTACATAGAAAAGTAGGGTCAGGAAACGTATAAATGTATAAACTTTCCAAGCATGATTTCCCCCCTGTGTTTTCGCCAGTGCGCTCGCGGCTAACTACTCTCCACTTCACACACTCTTGCGGATGGGCAATTACCTATATTAAACATTCATATGCATATGTCCGTGTAGAGAATTTTATTGCGATTCCAATGATACCAAAATTTGCGATGTAGGACAACTGTAGGCATCGCAACCATTAAGAGAGTGGAAACATTTTGTTGCTGTTTGGAGCTCTCGGCGAGTGATCTGCATAGTTTTTTATTTGGTGTTGATACTCCTTATGCTTGGGCGGCATTTTATAGGTATGCTTCTATAGACAATTTCATTGCGAACACAGTGACACCAAATTTAAATACGTGCGCCTTCAATTATTGTCAGGACAGTCAAAAGAGTGTACACTTTTTCGGTCTTACCGCGTAGGCGCGCGAAGTGCCAAAAGCATCTGGGGTATTGTTTTTTTTTTGAGCGCTGAGAGCGCGAAAGTCTTTGTCGACATTAAGTTTAACATTTTCAGCTTGATTTCATAGGTGTATATGTCATCAAACATAACAAAGCGCTTTTGCCAGATCCATGCAATTTGGTGTTCAAATAATTTAAATGTGAGGAATCAATGAAAACAACATCAATCTACAGATCTAATCAACGTCAGATATTTATTGACAATAATTTCTTTTAATTCGTCAAAACAGGCGAATTTCATCCACTCAAGAAATCGTTTCCATAGTTGAACCTCTTCTAAACCAACATTGTTGTTCACAAGTAATCATGTGTACACCATATTCTTCTTACTCAGTTAATTCTGAAATTTCATCTTTTTCAAAGCATGCGCATAAATATATTCTTTAACTTAGTTACGATTTTTATCACTTCTTCAAGTTCCTTAAGGCCAGCTTTTGTATAAAAGGGCTCCTCGTGTACAATAAGAGTACTTACCAGACGATGTCTAACAGATTTTTTCAAACACATTTACAAAACCTGCTTCTTGACTGATTATGCTGGGTGGTGCACCATAAGTTATCACAGAAACTGTTTATTAAAGGTCAACCAGTCGATTAGATAATTCGTTTACAATTGCCGTATATTTATCAGCCTTTGTGGTATGTTCAGGTCATGTTACCAAGTTAATCAGTCCTTCACACATTAATGATAATTTATATATATTTATTTAATTGTTGTGAGTGGGAGTTTAAGGAATCAAGAGGCGACACTACATGGCAGCAAAATTTACCTGCGTGTCACTCTTGGGACGCATGCCATAGGTTTGCCACCTTGCACTATAGCATTACGTCTTAGACTGCGAAAAAATGAGCCAGAGATAAATCTAAATTCACGTTGCACGAAATGGCAAACCATCTTTTTATCAATGATAAAATATGTGAAATCTTTGCACTGTATTCATACTTCGCTTCTAGTAAATAAATTACACATATGAAATTAATTTATAAGCTGTGCAGTATGAAGACCAATAACGAAAAAATAACAGCGCTTTATGATCCTGTATTATTAAGTATTTAAATTGCTTTAGATATTAACAAAAGACCTGCCTTCAATGCATAAATAATAAATATTGTAAATAAATGTTACAATGCAAAAAGATTATTATTATAATAAGGTGTGCAGGTTAGATGTAAATATTAATGTAAGTATCTCCGCTGAGGTCTGATTAATACGTTTTGTGTCCCGTAATCCTTTCCTTTGCTACCGCTCACAGGAAGAGTATGCGATGCACAGTAAATTAGTAGCCTCCGGCGGCAGAGACCAATCGAAGCGGCGTCTACTGCAAACCTGTCCTTGGACTTTGATTGTTGTCCTTGTAGTGACTGGTGTTCTTTTCTTGAAGGTTGTTCCTCTCTTTTTTATTGTTTTTCTCTTAACTGTTGTTCTTCACTTGACTGTTGTTGTCATGACATCAAATCAGAAAGTTATGTTCCATTACAATTAACATTTTGAATACGATGATAAGCGAAGAGATTAAGAAAGACACAATACTCAGCTTCATATATAGATAGGATCGGGCCCAACAGCTTCTGAAACCTGAACATCAGTCGATTGAAGGTTGAGAGGCAGGACCAAGGATCTGATGTGACGGTTATAAAACCGTTGTGACGGTTACGATACTTATGACGTTATTCAACTATTTTGACAGTAATAGCTGCTGTTATTATCTATTCTAACTAACATTTATTTTGGCAAAAGTAAGTGTTTTTGTCATATGTCTAGCCATAAATTCTTTTAATTTTTAGAGCATTGCTAGAATATTTAAATTGTTATCACTGGAAAAAGAGACACACGACAAAGTTGAAATGGAAAGAGACAAAGAGAAGCATAAATAATTTTACGATAGGAAGCCCCCAGTAATCACGTCCAAATTCTCCACCATCCTTCCCCTTTTGTCACGTTCAGATATTAACTTGCAAACTTTAGCAATCCGTATCAGAATTCCCAAGAGCATGATTGTATTTCAATCCATTTTTGTTCAGTCCTCCTTTTCGAACTCTGTTGTCAACCCATGTCTGTTTATTTTAAAACAACGCTGTTTGTCTGTAATAATTTGTAATTGTATTTGTGCTGCTTTTTCAGCCATGTTCCCCCCTCTTTTATCTCTATTTTTATTTGTTCTCAACACATTTTATTCTTTATACCCATTAGTATTAAGCTTTAGTCATTAATGTTTTTCCTGCCCGAAACGCTTTGCGTAATAGTAGCTTTAGGCATTGTATGTACTAGCTCTATCTATTAATCCAACAAACTTTGTAAAATCTCTTGTATATATGTACCGTACCTAAATAAACATTTATTTATTTATTTACTTTTTTATTATTTATTTATTTATATAACTAAAGAGTAGTATTTCTTTTCTATAGCCAGCATAATAAACGAAGAATTGATTTAATCCAGGACAAGGTTTCCCTGGTAGTCCATAAGAAATACCTGGCAAGAACACAAACTATGTGACCTGGCTATATAAGCTAGAGACAGACGAATGCATACTCCAACACAACATACAAGTGGACACAGGTGGAAACTGAGCGCCCAAATGAGCCACAGAGATATTAGAAAGAACTTTTTTAGTGTCAGAGTGGTTGACAAATGGAAGTGATGTGGTGGAGGCTGACTCCATACACAGTTTCAAGTGTAGATATGATAGAGCCCAATAGGCTCAGGAATCTGTACACCTGTTGATTGACGGTTGAGAGGCGGGACCAAAGAGCCAGAGCTCAACCCCCCGCAAGCACAACTAGGTGAGTACAGCATCTACACACAATGTCTTCTGCAGTCCCTCACTCCTCCAACAGTGCTTCTATGACCAACACAGAAAACGGAACCTCAGCAACTGTTGACCAGCACAGACTAGCCCAATCTCTTCCTAATGCGGATCCCCTCCTCATTCTGACTCTCCCTCTCCACCCACTGACCCAGTCACTCCCCCTACTGACCTTGTCCCTAATCCTAATGCCTCTTCCTCTCACCCCACTGCCCTCTCCTCCCCCTCACTGTTCCCACGCCTGATGCTCCTTCCACTTCCACCAGCACTTCTGGAAAAACCACCATTCTGACACATGACAATCCCTCTGGAATTAGCAAAAACTTCCTCGTTGTAAAAAACCGATCCATCCCTACCAATTTCACCAGGAACCTTCCTCTTACAGCCTTCAGTATGCATGCCAACGACCAAACCACCCCATATACTAGAGCTACTCCTGCTTCTGTTCGTACTCAAAATAGCTCAAAACCTAACTTTTCACTTTCATAAAGATCATCCAATTTAATGTGCGGGCATATTTCTCCATTAGTCACATGGTGTCAGATTTTATTGAGATCATGAGACCTGATGTGCTATTATTAAATAGCACCTTCATTTCGAACTCATATAAAATCAAACATTATGGCTACTCCTCTTACCAGTCACCAGATGAAGCACATGAAGAAGTTGCAATACTCATCCGTTCTTCATACAAACACGAACTCTTACACACTCATTAGCTTCACAAACATTTTATAGCCATCAAAGTCCACACACAAATGGGTTCTTTCATCATCTGCACAACCTACAACCGTCCTAACACCGGCATTCCCATGCAAGATATCACAACTCTCTTCAACCATACTCACTTGCCTGTTTTTCTGCTTGCAGACAACATCCTACATTCCACCACAATTCCACAAATCAACATGGCAGACAGCTTCACCAAATATACACCCAAAAACACCTATTCTTTCTTGGTCCTGACTTCCCCACTTCTTTCAGTCATACAGGTTCTGCCAGTCCTGATCTCATATTCACCAACAGACATGGCACAAACATGCAACACTTCATTTCACCAGGGCCCACTGCGGGCTCTGATCATATTCCCTTAATTCTCACAGTCTCCACAAATCCTATTCTCATCCCCAGCACTCCTCAATTCTCATACCTTAGGGCAAACTGGGACATATTCAAACAACACACAGATGACACTGATCTCACTTATGAATACATTGACAAACATCACACTGACATCGACGCACAAGTACCTAACATACAACACACCATCATTCATGCAGCAAATATCTCTATTCCTAAAACAACACACAAACCACATTTCACTTTCACCCCTCCATTCGCACAAAACGCCTCTTAGCTTGTTATCACACTAGATTCTTACAAAACATGCATCGTCATGGACAAGTATTATAGGACCTAACAGCATTAAAAAAAACACATACTTAACAGCCTAGATGAAGACAAAACACTGGAGACACCTCATAGAACAAGCAGAACAACACAGAAAACTGACACCTCAAAAATTCTAGAACCAAATCAAACGCTTACAAGGATCAACTCACAAACCGTTTAAATACCTTCTTCATAACAACAACAAAATCACTGATCCTGATGAAGTACTCAACATTTTTAAACACCACTGGGAACAAATTTTTCACCCACATCCTCCTGAACCATTTGCCCTTCCCAACATTGCAGTAGTCGAAGACTGGATACACCAAAACAGACATAACACTACACCTGGCGACCTCATCCACCTTGACAATCTCATTCACGCACTAAACTACAGACTTCCCTAACTCCAGCTGATGTCAAGACAGCTCTCATGGGCACTCGTCGTAGAGCCCCTGGTGCGTCTGGCATTGAACATATCCTTCTTAGACAACTCCCTGATTCTATCATTGATGCAATCACTAACCTATTCAACACTTCCCTTGCCTCTGGATACTTCCCTCTCAACTTTAAGTCTGCCACAGCCGTTCTTATTCCAAAACCTGGGAAACTCCACACTGACCCAAAGAACTACAGACCCATCAGCCTTCTAGAGACACTTGACAAAGTCTTTGAAAGGCTGATCAGCCAGAGACTTAGAACCCACCTAGAACTTAATGACTTACTAACAAACAGTTTGGATTTCGGCCTCACCGGTCCACTCACGACGCCTTAAACATCATGACCAACTACCTCAGTATCAATCAGCACCAAAGACTTAAGACTGCACTCATCACTAAGGACGTGGAGAAGGCCTTTGACACTGGTTGGCATGACGGCCTAAAATTCAAACTCTGCAACAACTTTAATCTTCCTCTTATCACCACCAAACTTCTTTCTAACTACTTAGACAATAGGACAATGAGAATTAAGTTCCTCCGACAACACACTGACTACTTCAACTTACATGCCGGTGTTCCCCAAGGCTCTGTTCTTGCCCCAATACTCTACATCCTATACATCAACGACATTTCTGACCCTGTTCATCACACTTCATTAACCATATGCTACGCCGATGATGTCTCTCACCTTGTCACCAGCAACACCATTGATACGCTAACAAACAGAGCACAAACAGAACTCGATGTTGTCACTGAATGGGAGTATAACTGGCGTATTAAAACAAACTCCACAAATTCCAAAATCACCTACTTTTTCTGTAAAAGAACTATTCGCCCTATTCCTCTTAAACTCTATTCATACACTCCAAATCCTACTTATATCTCTGTGTCTCCCTCCTCCACAGTCCTTGGACTCACATTTGATCGACAACTACTCTTTCACACACACAATACACAGAAACATGCAATAACTCTTTAAGCCATGAAAAAACTGTACAGACTTAGATTTGCAAAACCTGACACAAAAAATGCACCTTTACAAAGCACTTATTAGACCTCTCCCAACATATGCTCTCTAGCTCTTTCTCTATCTGCACGTACTATTAATGGGTATTAAATTCAAACACAAGACAGAACACGAAACAATGGGTGTTGAATGGAAGTAATTGTAGAAAGCCTATTGGTCCATATTTCTTGATGCTTCTATATTGGAGCGGAGTCTTGAAGTGGGTAGAATCCGCTTCCGGAGTAGGAAGACTCCGCTCCAATATAGAAGCATCAAGAAATATGGACCAATAGGCTTTCTACAATTACTTCCATTCAATACCCATTGTTTCGTGTTCTGTCTTGTGTTTGAATTTAATACCCATTCAATTCCCATTGTTGAAAGTTTGTTTTCACCTCATCCACCTCACCCAAATGTAGATATAAAATTGAAGATGTGTAAGCTCTATTCAGTTTCAGTTGTGTGTTTGTAAACTAAAGTCTTTGAAAATGTAATAAGTTTTACGAAACGCGCTCAAGTGTCGCGTCAGACTAGAACTAAAAATGCATTTTGGAGAATTGATCTTTGAATTACCATCAACAGTGAAAAGAAACGTAAGAAAGATCGAGAAAATTCGTGTTAGAATTATTAATCTTACTTTTTCGGTCATATATAATAATATATGTCTACAGGAAAGACCGCTACAATATATATATATATATATATATATATATATATATATATATATATATATATATATATATATATATATATATATATATATATATATATATATATATATATATATATATATATATATATATATATATATATATATATATGCGGAATATCCACAGAGAAATATGAAATGAGGTGAACGTTTCGGCTTGTTAAAGCCTTTGTCAATACCAGACTGACTAAGGAGAAGGGAAAGGGGAGGATATATAGGCCGACACCTGACCAACCCATCCCTAGGGAAAGAATTAACCAAAAACAGGTATAGCTTTAGCTTAGAATGGTCAAAGAGGATTAAGCGGTCAGAGAATAAGGATGAAAGATTAAAGAAAAGCCTCATGAACACACAATATATGAATATACAATTATAATGAGACATTGTAAGCCTCTCTATCAGAGTTGTTTCTTAAACTGTTGTGTAATATTATAACTTAAAAATGGATCAAGTTTGTACATACCAGTACTAACATTAAGAAGATTTGGACACTGACTGATTAGAGCAGACTCAATCAAATTCCGTTCCACGAAATCCCCACAATTGGTAATGCTTTTTGCCCCATTCCAGTTAATATTGTGATCGCATAAACTCGTATGTAGATACAATGCATTAGACGTTTGGGCAGTTCTAATACTATAAGCATGTTGTGACAACCGCAATTGTAAGGACTTTCCTGTTTGTCCAAGGTACACAGAATATACATATATATATATATATATATATATATATATATATATATATATATATATATATATATATATATATATATATATATATATATATATATATATATATATATATATATATATATATATATATATATTGTTGGGGAATTAAGCTCTTATTCTTACTCTGGGGTGACCACCAGTTATCTCAATGTCACTCACCGTTGCCCTGCGGGTCTTCACTCTAATCCTCTCGGCGCCACTGCCCGCCAGGAGTGTATCCCAGTCAATCCCAACCGGCCTCTGATTGAGGAGAGAGAACACACGTCTTGTTCACTTAACTGTTGTGTGGCCCGCCCCAACAATAGGGCTTTACTATTAACCACAAGGTCGCCAACTGGTGTTTTCGGTGTCCAGTAACACGTCAGTGGACTGGTAGAAATAGTGGTAGCCTTGGCAAGGTCACACTCAATAGATCAGGAATCAGGCAGGTACTTACTTTTATCACTCTTTGCTTTCCAGTATAATATAGCCACAAGATAAATGGAAGGGATGATATAAACGCAAAAGTAATTTTGTATTTTACTTAAAATTCATGAAAGATGTCACAAGGTCATATCAATAAATAAATCAGCTGATCCTGGCTGGAGCCGGTCGTTCCCACGAATATTATGCACTCACTAAGCGGCAACACCTCCCCCTCTCGTCAATGTCACGATCAGCTGAGCACCCCCTTTCCGCGTGAAAGTTTATTGCTTGTTTTTCTAGATTTACGCGCGCTGTTTCTTTAAGTTCTCCAATATTACTAGAAACTCGCACACTCGATATTTGCAACAATAGCACGTATTACTTAGCTACGCTGTACTCGGGCTCAAACAATCGTTTCTATAACCAATGCGACAATGACTCACTGTAATGGTTTTACACTGCCCTTCATTCAATGATATTTTATGAAGTATTTACCACTGGAGTTTTCAGTACTTCCTTTCGTGGGCGATCACACAATAATTCACTGTACTCACAAATTATTAATCACTGCATGAACATAGACATATATAATGTATATAAATCAGACATCAATAAATGGTAAATAAATAGTTTCTGGGCACATAGCCTAACTTCCAAATACTGGCATAATATTATATATAATTTATCACTATATGTTCACATCAAAGTCTCTAGAAAGATATACAAAACACAGTAAATTTATCACTTTTTCTGGGTGCCTGTACACACCAAAAATAAACATGAATATTATAAGTACTCTTGATAGTACTATACTGCACACTGGTGCCTTACTGTGACATGGGTGAGACTTGCTCACGACATATAAAATCCTCAGGCTAGATAATATAGCCGAATAATATAGCTAACTAAAGGGGAATGGGGGGGGGGAAACTAAAAACACCTACTTCAACCTATCCTCCGATGAGAGTTGAGTTGTGGCTCCTGGTCCTGGTGTCGGGAACGCCCCCACACACACGTTGTCGTGTCCTACAGGAACCACACGCCGTCCCACCGTTTAGCGCGTCGTCTCCGTGCCTTCTTCCCTGCAGGTCCGTGCTCCTCCTCGGCTTCTTGAAGGGTTGGAGTCGGTCTCCTGGCCGTCGACTTCTCCCAGCAACGGCTGTCCGCCTACTTCTCGGCGGCAGTCGTCCGGATTCCCAACTAGTCCTCTTCTTCCTCTGCTACCCAGTGGCTCTGGTCAGCCACTACGCCGTCACGAATGGGTGAACTGCCTCAGACGTCGCCTACGTCACTGCACAGACTTCACTTCTTCTTGCGCAGTACCTGTCCTGGAGCACTTGTTGCTCAATAACCGTCGATTCCCTCTCTGGTTCAACACATGAACTAGGGAAGACCTCACAGAGTACTGGCAGACTTCAGGTGACGCGTAAATCCACGGGAGCGGGAAACAACTGTCAAACTGACAGGACCAATCGTCGCACGTCCAACCTCCTTGACGTGTCGTGTCTGACTGCTGGCGCCAACGCGGCGCGCTGCCCGGACCCCCTTCCTTTCGTGACGTCACTTTCGCCACGGGAAGTTTTCATTGGCTCCCTGTGCCACATTGCTGTCGGTGACCAATCCGGTGTCACTGACGTCACACCGTTTTGGCGGGGAAACAGGAGAGCCAGCGCCATCTTGGCTTCCTAAAGGGCCTAAACCACAGGCCAAAATATTACTGTTTCACAAATTTCTCGGCTCTCCGAGAACACTCATTCCTCCCACATATATCAAATTGATGCCTGCGACGTAGAGAACGCTTGGGTAAAGTGGACATGACTCTTACTGCAGGCGTGGGAGAAATATAAGTGGGGGGGACACCGTCAAATACCCCTCCCCTTAAAATAAGAGTCATGTCTGGTTAGTGTATACGGGATAGGGCATCTGCTACTACGTTGTCCTTCCCCTTGATGTGCTTGATCTCCAGCCGGTACTCTTGCAGTAACAACGCCCATCTCGTCAGACGTTGGTTGGAGTTCTTCATCTTGTACAAAAAGGTGAGAGGGTTGTGATCTGTGAACACCAGAACAGATCTCGCCCCTCCTCCCACGTACACATCAAAGTGCTTCAGGGCCATAACTAACGCCAATGCCTCCTTCTCAACGGTGCTATAGGCCCGCTGGTATTTTACAAACTTCTTCGAGTAGAACGCTGCTGGCCTATGTACTTCACTCCTTTCTTGAGCCAACATGGCCCCTATTCCAACGTCGCTGGCGTCAACATACAGGATGAATCCGGCGGAAAAATCTGGAGATATTAATACTGGGGCCTCCGTCAACAATTTCTTGGTCTTTTCAAAAGACTCTTGGCAGGCCTCTCCCCATCTCCATCTTACGTTCTTGGAGAGTAGCTCGGTTAGGGGATGCGCTACCGTGGAGAAATTCCTGCAGAACCCACGATAGTACCCTATCATTCCGAGGTACCTTAGCAACTCCTTACGCGTCCTGGGCACGGGGTATTCCTTGATGGCTGATACCTTGTTATCAACAGGAGTGACTTCACCTTGGCCGATGACAAAACCGAGGTACTCTAAGTGAGCTTTCCCAAACTCACTCTTGGCCAAATTTACAGTCAAGTTAGCCTCCTCTAGCCTTCTAAACAATTCCTTGAGTCTCTCCAGGTGCGTCTTCCAATCGTCGGCGTACACGACGATGTCATCGATGTAAACCGTGCAGCCTGCGGCGCCCCTTAACAACTCGTTCATCATTCGCTGGAAGCAGCTGCCGCTGTTTTTCATACCAAAGGGCAACACCTTGTACTGGTACAGCCCGTCAGGAGTTGCGAAAGCTGATATCTTCCTGGCCTCAGGAGTCAGAGAGATCTGGTAGTACCCCTTGAGTAGATCGACCTTGGATACGTACCGTGCACTGCCCACCTGGTCAATGCAATCGCTCACCCTCGGCATGGGGTGAGAATCTGCCACTGTGATGGAGTTCACCCTCCTGTAATCTGTACAAAAGCGGTAGGTACCGTCGCTTTTCCTTACCAACAAGCATGGGGAACTCCACTCACTTTTACTGGGCTCCGCAAGGTCGTTCTCAAGGAGATACTCCACCTCCTTTCTCATCAGCTCCCGCTTCTCCGGGCTCACCCTATATGCGCTCTGCTTGACGGGCCTGGCGTCCCTCACCTCTACCTCGTGCGTTACACTCTTGTGTCGTCGGGGCACGTCGGTAAAGAGGGAGGCATTCTCCCTCAGTAGGCTCGTCAGGTCCACGCTCTGTTGCCCTTCCAGATGTAGCAGCTTGTCCTCGATCTTCGCCAGACTCTCAGTGTAGGTGAGACGGGTGCCGTCCGCCCTGGACCACTTTCCTTCCTCCTCCGGGAGTTCTTGGTCCACCTGCACGCACAGAACCGCCTTCTGCTGGGGTTCTCGGGTCACCGTTCCGTCCTGCCTGGCGGCTCCTCCTTCCACAGGGAAGAAAGGTTTCAGGCGGTCTACGTGACACACCTGTTTCTTGCGGGGTCTATCCGGCTTCCCAATTTCATACGACACAGGACCCAACCGCCGCAGCACCTGGTATGGTCCCTCGAACCGCGACTCGGTCACCCTACCTTTACCCGGCAGCAAAACCATCACCTGGGACCCGACCTGGAACTCCCTCTGCGTAGCTCTCTTGTCGTACCACTCCGACATCTTACGCTGCGCCTCCTTCAGATGTTTCCCAGCTAGTTCCTTCGCTAGAGTGAGACGCTCTTTGAACTTCTGGACATATTCATTCACCGTTTCCACGGTCACTCCCGGTGTCCATTGTTCCCTCAGCATGGACAGAGGACTTCGCACCTTGTGTCCATACACCAGCTGGAAAGGTGAGAATCCCAATGATTCTACCACCGCGTTCCGTATGGCAAATAACGCGGGGTAAACAGCCTCATCCCACTCAGCCCCCTGTTCTGCGCAGAACACTCTCAGCACGGTCTTCAATGTGGAGTGGAATCTTTCGATCGCCCCCTGCGACTGCGGTCGGTAGGGCGACGACCGAATCTGAGTCACTCCCCATCCTGTCACCGTCTGTCGGAACCATTTAGACTGAAATATGCTTCCGCAGTCTGTCTGGATCTCTCTGGGCATCCCCACCCAAGAGAAAAATCGTTGTAGTTGGTCGGCTACTCCTTTCGACGTCAAACGTCGCATCGGGACGGCTTCTGGAAATCTGGTGGACGCACACATTATCGTAATCAGGTAGGTATTCCCTCTCTTCGTCCTTGGCAAAGGACCCACCCCGTCAACTAGCAGACGCTCGAAAGCAGGCCCAAACGCTGGAACAGGGATCAATGGGGCCTTTGGTATCGCGGATTGGCTCTTCCCTGCCCTCTGGCATGGTAAGCACGTCTTACAATAGCGCCTCACCTCGGCGTCCATACCTGGCCAGTAGAAATAATCCCTGATCCTTCGCAGCGTCTTGGTCACCCCCAGGTGACCTGCAGAGTCCACGGAGTGCGATAGGTCCAACACGGCCGCTCTGCACTGGGCCGGCAACACTACCTGGTGCCTCGTACTTAGAGACTCTTCTCCGGCCTCCACCCTCACAGGTCTCCACTGCCTCATCAGCATGCCGTCTTGAAGGTAAAAATGAGTAGCCTTCTCAGGACCAACACGTCCTCCTTTGGCCTCACTAATCAATTCGGGGAACTCCTCCTGCTGCAACTCTCCGAGACGAGTGCGGTCTACCCCTAGAGAACTAGTGAGGGTCACCTGCAACTCACCATTTGGGCTGTCTTCGCCCTCCGCTCGTTCTCCGGGTCCTACGAAGAGGTGATCTATTCCCAGGCTGTCGGACGTCTCCTCAGCCCCATCAGATCCACAACCTCCTGGTTCTTCGCGCTGTCTCGGCATCACAGCACAAACTGGGAACGCCACCGGTGCGATTCCCTTCTCGTCCCCACAGGCGTCTAACTCTCCGCCTGTCTCCTTGTATTGTTCTAGGCACTCTTTGCCTTTCACGAGATTCGGAAGGACATATCCTCCACATGCGTCATTCCCCAAGATGACCTGTGCCTCCATCTTGGGCATTGATGTACAGACCCCCACCACAAGGGTCTGGCAGCCATAATCGGAATCCAAAGTTACCTGGTGTAGGGGCACCCTCACTGGGCCTCCCACAGTGGTCACACTTGCCACCCCCACACTAGTACTCTCGTAACCCTCGGGGAACATGGTTTCACTCACCAGCGTAAAATCGGCCCAAGTGTCTCTTAATATCTTCACTGGGATGGGGTCTGCGTCCACCATCCTTACGGTTCCTTGACACACGAATGGGTGAACTTTCTTCTCCCCACTCAGCACGGGTTCATCCCGCACCCTCTCGGCCCTCTGGTCCTCGAACCTCACTAAAGCAATGTGTCCCCGCTGCTTAGGGCGTCTGCATTCCCGCGCGACGTGTCCGATTATTCCGCAGTTGTAGCAGCGGACCCTCGTCGGAGACCATCCGCCACCGCTCGCCTTAGCACTGCCTCCAGAGGCCGTCGCACCCTGTGTCTTTCTCGCACCACTTGTTGACTCCTTGGTTGCAGCAACAGCTCCCGAGCTCTCCGCTTGGTTCTTCTTGATCGGGTCTACAGCACCTTTTGATCCTCGGGTGTCCCAACTTGAGAGGTGGGACTTGGGAGAACTCGCTCCTGTCCTCCATCCATCCGTCCTTCTATAATTCCTATTGTTTCCGGCGTATACGGGTGGTCGGTGCTGTCCCTCTCGGCGTGGGCGTAGGGCTTCTTCTAACATGTCGGCTCGGTCGGCTGCGGCCCTCAGGTCCTTTATGTCCGCCTCCTTTACCCTCACCCTGATCTCAGGAGAGAGCACGGACATAAACTTTTCCATGACCATTAGCTCCTTGACCTCTTCGACCGACCTCGCTCCTTCAGAGTCCAGCCACTTAAGGAACTTTCTTTCCATATCCCTCGCCGTCTCCGCATAAGACTTTCCTGGTGAACGGGTACATTCCCTGAACCTCTTTCTGTAACACTCCGGCGTGAGCTTGAAGGAATGGAGCACAGCTCTTTTTACCGCATCGTAGTTGGTGCATTCCTGGAAGTCGAGCATAGTGTAGGCATCACGAGCTTCACCTGTGAGCCTCCCTTGAACCAGCTCCGCCCACTCCGCCCTCGGCCACCTCTTCAGAGCAGCAACCCTTTCAAAGTGATCGAAGAAACTTTCGGCTTCATTTGGCACAAAGACCGGCAGATCTCGTTCCCTCACTCGTCGGTCTTCCTGTGGCGGCGGAGCAGGTGCACCTAGTCCTAGTTCAGCTCGCTTCAGCTCCACCTCCTTGTTGGCTTCTATTTCCTGCTGTCTCATCCTAGCTTCTCGCTCGTGTTCTTCCCTGTGTAGCTGTGCTTCTCGCTCCTCATGCTTCAGCTGTGCTTCTCGCTCCTCACGCTTCAGCTGTGCTTCTCGCTCCTCACGCTTCATCTGTGCTTCTGCTTCTCGCTCTTCTTTGCGCTGCTGTGCTTCTTCTCTCCTCAGCTGCGCTGCTGTGCTTCTTCTCTCCTCAGCTGCGCTTCTGCTTCTCGCTCTTCCCGCTTCAGTTGTGCTTCCAGCTGCAACTTCATTATTTCCAGCTTAACGCTGTGCCTGCTGCCGCTGGATCCTCTGCTGCTTCCACCAATACTCAGGTGTTCTCCCACACTGGCAGGTGTTTGGGGCCGTTCCTCCCCTAAAGCTTCGTCTCGTGCCCTGAGCTGTGCCATTATCTCTAATCTTCTTTCTCCCACTCTGGCAGATCTCAGCTTTATTCCAAAATGATCTGCTATAGCCTGTAACTGTGCCTTTAGCACTCTTCCAGCACCTGTTCATCTCTAGTGTCAATAAACCTCGTCACTTTATCATCCTCCATCTTGTGCTACGAGTGATAACCTGCACCTGATCTCTAACACCACTGCCAAGTACCACCACTGCAACCTTTACTTCGATCGAAATCCTGGCAAGGTCGCCAATGTTGGGGAATTAAGCTCTTATTCTTACTCTGGGGTGACCACCAGTTATCTCAATGTCACTCATCGTAGCCCTGCGGGTCTTCACTCTAATCCTCTCGGCGCCACTGCACGCCAGGAGAGTATCCCAGTCAATCCCAACCGGCCTCTGATTGAGAAGGAGTGGGAACACACTTCTTGTTCACTTAAGTGTTGTGTGGCCCGCCCCAACAATAGGGCTTTACTATTAACCACAAGGTCGCCAACTGGTGTTTTCGGTGTCCAGTAACACGTCAGTGGACTGGTAGAAATAGTGGTAGCCTTGGCAAGGTCACACTCAATAGATCAGGAATCAGGCAGGTACTTACTTTTATCACTCTTTGCTTTCCAGTATAATATAGCCACAAGATAAATGGAGGGGATGATATAAATGCAAAAGTAATTTTGTATTTTACTTAAAATTCATGAAAGATGTCACAAGGTCATATCAGTAAATAAATCAGCTGATCCTGGCTGGAGCCGGTCGTTCCCACGAATATTATGCACTCACTAAGTGGCAACACCTCCCGCTCTCGTCAATGTCACGATCACCTGAGCGCCCCCTTTCCGCGTGAAAGTTTATTGCTTGTTTTTCTAGATTTACGCGCGCTGTTTCTTTAAGTTCTCCAATATTACTAGAAACTCGCACACTCGATATTTGCAACAATAGCACGAATTACTTAGCTACACTGTACTCGGGCTCAAACAATCGTTTCTATAATCAATGCGACAATGACTCACTGTAATGGTTTTACACTGCCCTTCATTCAATGATATTTTATGAAGTATTTACCACTGGAGTTTTCAGTACTTCCTTTCGTGGGTGATCACACAATAATTCACTGTACTCACAAATGATTAATCACTGCATGAACATAGACATATATAATGTATATAAATCAGACATCAATAAATGGTAAAAAATAGTTTCTGGGCACATAACCTAACTTCCAAATACTGGCATAATATTATATATAATTTATCACTATATGTTCATATCAAAGTCTCTAGAAAGATATACAAAACACAGTAAATTTATCACTTGTTCTGGGTGCCTGTACACACCAATAATAAACATGAATATTATAAGTACTCTTGATAGTACTATACTGCACACTGGTGCCTTACTGTGACATGGGTGAGACTTGCTCACGACATATAAAATCCTCAGGCTAGATAATATAGCCGAATAATATAGCTAACTAAAGGGGAATGGGGGGGGGGGGAAACTAAAAACACCTACTTCAACCTATCCTCCGATGAGAGTTGAGTTGTGGCTCCTGGTCCTGGTGTCGGGAACGCCCCCACACACACGTTGTCGTGTCCTACAGGAACCACACGCCGTCCCACCGTTTAGCGCGTCGTCTCCGTGCCTTCTTCCCTGCAGGTCCGTGCTCCTCCTCGGCTTCTTGTAGGGTTGGAGTCGGTCTCCTGGCCGTCGACTTCTCCCAGCAACGGCTGTCTGCCTACTTCTCGGCTGCAGTCGTCTGGATTCCCAACTAGTCCTCTTCTTCCTCTGCTACCCAGTGGCTCTGGTCAGCCACTACGCCGTCACGAATGGGTGAATTGCCTCAGACGTCGCCTACGTCACTGCACAGACTTCACTTCTTCTTGCGCAGTACCTGTCCTGGAGCACTTGTTGCTCAATAACCGTCGATTCCCTCTCTGGTTCAACACATGAACTACGGAAGACCTCACAGAGTACTGGCAGACTTCAGGTGACGAGTAAATCCATGGGAGCGGGAAACAACTGTCAAACTGACAGGACCAATCGTCGCACGTCCAACCTCCTTGACGTGTCGTGTCTGACTGCTGGCGCCAACGCGGCGCGCTGCCCGGACCCCCTTCCTTTCGTGACGTCACTTTCGCCACGGGAAGTTTTCATTGGCTCCCTGTGCCACATTGCTGTCGGTGACCAATCCGGTGTCACTGACGTCACACCGTTTTGGCGGGGAAACAGGAGAGCCAGCGCCATCTTGGCTTCCTAAAGGGCCTAAACCACAGGCCAAAATATTACTGTTTCACAAATTTCTCGGCTCTCCGAGAACACTCATTCCGGGAGAAGTGGGTCTCCCTGTTGAATTCCCTCTGCTTAGGTGACTTAATGTTTGCCAAAAAGGAGGGTTGAGTCTTTGCTGTTGCCTGCTGACACAAACGGGAGAATGCTTGGGCAATGTCCCTGGACTGCAGTGAGGATTGCTTCCCTTTTGACCGAGTTGAAAGCGTTTTTAAAATCTAATTTTACATCTCCTGGTCTTCAGTAAGAGAGCTAATGTAGGCTCGTGCAGCATGAGCCGCTGCTTCACAGCCTTGGGGGACTCCAAACCCCAGCTGGTTGGGTTGCAGCATGGTGGCTGCTTCCATTCGGATACTTCTGACAGCAGCCCTTGCAACTAGGCGGCGAAGGGTATTACCAACGGCAATGGGTCTGATCCCTCCCCCCTTCCTTTTCAGGGCACACAGGGATGCACCAAAGAAGAATGGTTTGATTTCATCAGGGATTAACCCGGCGAGGCAGTTGTTGACAAACATTGTGATTTCTGTCAGGAGCGCTTCTGCAGCTGGGCCAAGAACAGGGTTAACCATTTCCTTCACATGTTGAGGTCTTACCCCTGTGTAGCCTCCTGAGGAGCCCGGAGGAAATGAAACGATAGCTTTATAAACCTCTGACTCCCGGAGGACGAGAGGTTCCTGGTTAGGGGGGACCCTGACCTGTGGGGGAGGTCCACCTACGGCCCTGAGGGGGTGTTTTTCTCTCAGTGCTTGGGCTGTGGTTTCATCCCTGAACAAAATTTTGTCCACACTTGTAATCAACCTGAGTGCCCCGACTGTATTGCCCTCTTCAATTTTTTTTCTGACTTGGGTACCTAATTTTCTGTTGTCGCTGATAGTCGTGCTTGGTCTGCCTCGGCGGTGTTTGGTGTGTTTGGGGAGGCAGACTAGGTTGTCAGCCCTAGGAAAATCCCTAATTGCTTTATTGACGGATGAGGCCAGTGTCTTGCCTCCTCTGTCAGGTACACCTAAGCATGCATTGCCAAAAAGTAGCAGATTGTGCCAGGCTTTGATGATATCAGGTGCATCAAGGTTATTTGACCCTCTGTTGACTTTTGCGATGAGGTCCGTGTATTTCCCGGCAGCAAATGGGCGAGCGGCCTTTGGGATGTGGGTGAGTGTCCTGGATGACGTGCTTTAATCGCCTGTAGCAGGTCGTCTGTTGCAATGTAATTAATCTGTTGCGATTTGTACAGGTGCAACAGGCTCCTGAGTGCTGCCTCCTCCCACGGGAGGCCTCCCTGACCCAGGACAGTCACCATGCAGGCGTATGACTCTGGAGACCGAGTTGATGCTGATGTTGCTCCCACAAACACTGCATGTGCCTCTCCTTTGATTGGCTTCGGGAGGGGTGAGCTGGCTGGTAGCGGCCTCTTCTGCCATCCCCTTAGGTAAAGTGACTGTCACCTTGCACTGGAGTATTTTTCTCTCCCTCCTGGCTGGGGGGGACGAGGTTGTCCCCTATACTATGCGTCATGTCTGGGCAGATGTCTGGGGTGGGTGGGCTCGTGGAGGTGGTGGGTGGGGGGGTTAGGTGGCTGCGCTGGACCGGTCTGGGAAGGGGGCCGGGGAGGGGAAGGCGCAACCACCTGGTAGTGGGAGGTGGGGGCGGGGGAGCGGAAGATACTGCACCTCACTGGGGGGGGGGGGTGGAGACACAACACAAGGGGAGTGGGGGAGCAGGGGACACTTCACTCACTGGGGGGGGGGAGGCACTACACTCAAGGGGTGGAGGGAGGGTTGATGTGGCACTTAACACTTGGATAATTTCCTTTTGTCACTAAACACTGGTGAATGTGTCCTGGCTCATTGGGTGTGGTGCTCTCAACATGATACTCACAATGGTCCAGTCACCACAGGACTGGACTCAACTTATCTTTTTCAAACACTTATTGGCACACTGGTGACCCAGTCTCTTGACCCCACCACATGTGTCCTTCCACCCTTTCCTGGTGAGGGAGCCGTAGGGCGTGTGACGTGTGTGGGCGTGGGCTGACAGTGGGCGTAGGGTTGCGTGGGGTGACGGTGGGCGTGGGGTGCCGGTGGGCGTGGGATAACGGTGGGCGTTGGGTGACGATGCGTGGGAGGTGATGGTGGGCGTTGTTCGACAGTGGGCGTTGTTCGACAGTGGGCGTTGGGTGGACGATGGTCGTCGGGTCACCCGCCGGGAGTGGGTTGCTGGGTGGGCTGGCGAGGCCTGCGGGAGGCTAGGGAGGGGGGGGGGGGTCCTCGCCACAGGCAGCGGTCACACACAATTAACACAAAGTTTCACAGGTGCATTATGTTTATCACTCCAATAAATCACTCCAATCACTCTGTTTATCATTCCAGTTTAAAATAATTGACCTCATACATAATGAAATGGGTGGCTTTATCATTTCATAAGAAAAAAGATTGGAGAAAATATATTAAAATATATTAAATATATATATAACATGAAGAAATAAATATATATAATATATATATATATATATATATATATATATATATATATATATATATATATATATATATATATATATATATATATATATATAATAAATATATATATATAGTTATATAGTAAATACTATATAACTATAAAACCAGAAAAACGGCCAGCCTACTCATGAGAAACTCTCCAGACACAAAACAGAACGCTTTAAATGAGACTAACGTCATCTATGCCTTCAAATGCCCTCTTGGGGACTGTAAGCTCCAAAAAAACAGTATATAGGCAAGACAACAACATCTCTTTCTAGGCGTTTAACGATGCATAAGCAACAGGGCTCCATTAAGGAACATATAATCTCTTCCCACAACCAAACCATCGCCAGAGAAATCCTAGTAAACAACACAGAAATCATCGATAGATACAGCGATAGCAGGCGGCTTGACGTTTGCGAGGCACTACACATCAAGAAGTCAACACCAGCAATCAACTGCCAATTATTGCACAATTATATATATATATATATATATATATATATATATATATATATATATATATATATATATATATATATATATTAAATATATATATATATATATATATATACATATATATATGTATATATATATATATATATATATATATATATATATATATATATATATATATATATATATATATATATATATATATATATATATATGCAAACAAGCCTGAATGGTCCCCAGGACTATATACAACTGAAAACTCACACCCCAGAAGTGACTCGAACCCATACTGCCAGGAGCAACGCAACTGGTATGTACAGGGACGCCTTAATCCGCTTGACCATCATGACCGGACATAAGGAAGTGATAGCCGAAGCTATTTGAACCACTTCCCCGCCGGCACTCGGATGGTAATCTTGGGCATAGCATTTTATCAAATCGCCTCATTCTTTGGGGCACACGTGAGGAACACAAATGCAAATAAGCCTGAATGGTCCCCAGGACTATATACAACTGAAAACTCACACCCCAGAAGTGACTCGAACCCATACTGCCAGGAGCAACGCAACTGGTATGTACAGGGACGCCTTAATCCGCTTGACCATCACGACCGGACATAACGAAGTGATAGCCGAAGCTATTTGAACCACTTCCCCGCCGGCACTCGGATGGTAATCTTGGGCATAGCATTTTATCAAATCACCTCATTCATTAAGGCGTCCATGTACATACCAGTTGCGTTGCTCCTGGCAGTATGGGTTCGAGTCACTTCTGGGGTGTGAGTTTTCAGTTATATATATATATATATATATATATATATATATATATATATATATATATATATATATATATATATATATATATATATATATATATATATATATATGTCGTACCTAGTAGCCACAACGCACTTCTCAGCCTACTATGCAAGGCCCGATTTGCCCAATAAGCCAAGTTTTCCTGAATTAATATCTTTTCTCTAATTTTTTTCTCATGAAATGATAAAGCTACCCATTTCATTACGTATGAGGTCATTTTTTTTTATTGGAGTTAAAAATAACGTAGATATATGACCGAACCTAACCAACCCTACCTAACCTAACCTAACCTATCTCTATAGGTTAGGTTAGGTTAGGTAGCCTAAAAAGCTAGGTTAGGTTAGGTTAGGTAGGTTAGGTAGTCGTAAAACAATTTATTCATGAAAACTTGGCTTATTAGGCAAATCGGGCCTTGCATAGTAGGCATAGAAGTGCGTTCTGGCTACTAGGTACGACATATATATATATATATATATATATAACTGAAAACTCACACCCCAGAAGTGACTCGAACCCATACTCCCAGAAGCAACGCATCTGGTATGTACAAGACGCCTTAATCCACTTGACCATCACGACCGGACAAAATGAGGTGATAGCCGAGGCTATTTGAACCACCCCACCGCCGGCACTCGGATAGTTATCTTGGGCATAGCATTTTACCAAATCACCTCATTCTTTGGGGCAACACGTGAGGAACACAAATGCGAACAAGCCTGAATGGTCCCCAGGACATATGCAACTGAAAACTCACACCCCAGAAGTGACTCGAACCCATACTCCCAGAAGCAACGCATCTGGTATGTACAAGACGCCTTAATCCACTTGACCATCACGACCGGACAAAATGAGGTGATAGCCGAGGCTATTTGAACCACCCCACCGCCGGCACTCGGATAGTTATCTTGGGCATAGCATTTTACCAAATCACCTCATTCTTTGGGGCAACACGTGAGGAACACAAATGCGAACAAGCCTGAATGGTCCCCAGGACATATGCAACTGAAAACTCACACCCCAGAAGTGACTCGAACCCATACTCCCAGAAGCAACGCATCTGGTATGTACAAGACGCCTTAATCCACTTGACCATCACGACCGGACAAAATGAGGTGATAGCCGAGGCTATTTGAACCACCCCACCGCCGGCACTCGGATAGTTATCTTGGGCATAGCATTTTACCAAATCACCTCATTCTTTGGGGCAACACGTGAGGAACACAAATGCGAACAAGCCTGAATGGTCCCCAGGACATATGCAACTGAAAACTCACACCCCAGAAGTGACTCGAACCCATACTCCCAGAAGCAACGCATCTGGTATGTACAAGACGCCTTAATCCACTTGACCATCACGACCGGACAAAATGAGGTGATAGCCGAGGCTATTTGAACCACCCCACCGCCGGCACTCGGATAGTTATCTTGGGCATAGCATTTTACCAAATCACCTCATTCTTTGGGGCAACACGTGAGGAACACAAATGCGAACAAGCCTGAATGGTCCCCAGGACATATGCAACTGAAAACTCACACCCCAGAAGTGACTCGAACCCATACTCCCAGAAGCAACGCATCTGGTATGTACAAGACGCCTTAATCCACTTGACCATCACGACCGGACAAAATGAGGTGATAGCCGAGGCTATTTGAACCACCCCACCGCCGGCACTCGGATAGTTATCTTGGGCATAGCATTTTACCAAATCACCTCATTCTTTGGGGCAACACGTGAGGAACACAAATGCGAACAAGCCTGAATGGTCCCCAGGACATATGCAACTGAAAACTCACACCCCAGAAGTGACTCTGGGGTGTGAAGAAGTGAGTTTTCAGTTGCATATGTCCTGGGGACCATTCAGGCTTGTTCGCATTTGTGTTCCTCACGTGTTGCCCCAAAGAATGAGGTGATTTGGTAAAATGCTATGCCCAAGATAACTATCCGAGTGCCGGCGGTGGGGTGGTTCAAATAGCCTCGGCTATCACCTCATTTTGTCCGGTCGTGATGGTCAAGTGGATTAAGGCGTCTTGTACATACCAGATGCGTTGCTTCTGGGAGTATGGGTTCGAGTCACTTCTGGGGTGTGAGTTTTCAGTTGCATATGTCCTGGGGACCATTCAGGCTTGTTCGCATTTGTGTTCCTCACGTGTTGCCCCAAAGAATGAGGTGATTTGGTAAAATGCTATGCCCAAGATAACTATCCGAGTGCCGGCGGTGGGGTGGTTCAAATAGCCTCGGCTATCACCTCATTTTGTCCGGTCGTGATGGTCAAGTGGATTAAGGCGTCTTGTACATACCAGATGCGTTGCTTCTGGGAGTATGGGTTCGAGTCACTTCTGGGGTGTGAGTTTTCAGTTGCATATGTCCTGGGGACCATTCAGGCTTGTTCGCATTTGTGTTCCTCACGTGTTGCCCCAAAGAATGAGGTGATTTGGTAAAATGCTATGCCCAAGATAACTATCCGAGTGCCGGCGGTGGGGTGGTTCAAATAGCCTCGGCTATCACCTCATTTTGTCCGGTCGTGATGGTCAAGTGGATTAAGGCGTCTTGTACATACCAGATGCGTTGCTTCTGGGAGTATGGGTTCGAGTCACTTCTGGGGTGTGAGTTTTCAGTTGCATATGTCCTGGGGACCATTCAGGCTTGTTCGCATTTGTGTTCCTCACGTGTTGCCCCAAAGAATGAGGTGATTTGGTAAAATGCTATGCCCAAGATAACTATCCGAGTGCCGGCGGTGGGGTGGTTCAAATAGCCTCGGCTATCACCTCATTTTGTCCGGTCGTGATGGTCAAGTGGATTAAGGCGTCTTGTACATACCAGATGCGTTGCTTCTGGGAGTATGGGTTCGAGTCACTTCTGGGGTGTGAGTTTTCAGTTGCATATGTCCTGGGGACCATTCAGGCTTGTTCGCATTTGTGTTCCTCACGTGTTGCCCCAAAGAATGAGGTGATTTGGTAAAATGCTATGCCCAAGATAACTATCCGAGTGCCGGCGGTGGGGTGGTTCAAATAGCCTCGGCTATCACCTCATTTTGTCCGGTCGTGATGGTCAAGTGGATTAAGGCGTCTTGTACATACCAGATGCGTTGCTTCTGGGAGTATGGGTTCGAGTCACTTCTGGGGTGTGAGTTTTCAGTTGCATATGTCCTGGGGACCATTCAGGCTTGTTCGCATTTGTGTTCCTCACGTGTTGCCCCAAAGAATGAGGTGATTTGGTAAAATGCTATGCCCAAGATAACTATCCGAGTGCCGGCGGTGGGGTGGTTCAAATAGCCTCGGCTATCACCTCATTTTGTCCGGTCGTGATGGTCAAGTGGATTAAGGCGTCTTGTACATACCAGATGCGTTGCTTCTGGGAGTATGGGTTCGAGTCACTTCTGGGGTGTGAGTTTTCAGTTGCATATGTCCTGGGGACCATTCAGGCTTGTTCGCATTTGTGTTCCTCACGTGTTGCCCCAAAGAATGAGGTGATTTGGTAAAATGCTATGCCCAAGATAACTATCCGAGTGCCGGCGGTGGGGTGGTTCAAATAGCCTCGGCTATCACCTCATTTTGTCCGGTCGTGATGGTCAAGTGGATTAAGGCGTCTTGTACATACCAGATGCGTTGCTTCTGGGAGTATGGGTTCGAGTCACTTCTGGGGTGTGAGTTTTCAGTTGCATATGTCCTGGGGACCATTCAGGCTTGTTCGCATTTGTGTTCCTCACGTGTTGCCCCAAAGAATGAGGTGATTTGGTAAAATGCTATGCCCAAGATAACTATCCGAGTGCCGGCGGTGGGGTGGTTCAAATAGCCTCGGCTATCACCTCATTTTGTCCGGTCGTGATGGTCAAGTGGATTAAGGCGTCTTGTACATACCAGATGCGTTGCTTCTGGGAGTATGGGTTCGAGTCACTTCTGGGGTGTGAGTTTTCAGTTGCATATGTCCTGGGGACCATTCAGGCTTGTTCGCATATATATATATATATATATATATATGTCGTACCTAGTAGCCAGAACTCACTTGTCAGCCTACTATGCAAGGCCCGATTTGCCTAATAAGCCAAGTTTTCATGAATTATTTGTTTTTCGACTACCTAACCTACCTAACCTAACCTAACCTAACTTTTTCGGCTACCTAACCGAACCTAACCTATAAAGATAGGTTTGGTTAGGTTAGGTAGGGTTGGTTAGGTTTGGTCATATATCTACGTTAATTTTAACTCCAATAAAAAAAAATTGACCTCATACATAATGAAATTGGTAGCTTTATCATTTCATAAGAAAAAAAATTGGGAAAATATATTAATTCAGGAAAACTTGGCTTATTAGGCAAATCGGTCTATGCATTGTAGGCCGAGAAGTGCATTCTGGCTACTAGGTACGACATATATATATATATATATATATATATATATATATATATATATATATATATATATATATATATATATATATATATATATATATATATATATATATATATATTAGTATATTTTGGTAGCAGTCTTTCCTGTAGACATATATTACTAAATTATGACCGAAAAAGTAAGATTAATAATTCTAACACGAATTTTCTCAATCTTTCGTACATTACCCTTCACTGTTAGAGGTAAATAAAAAATCACTTCTCCAAAATTCATTTTTATTTCTAGTCTGACGCGACACGGGCGCGTTTCGTAAAACTTATTACATTTTCAAAGACTTCACAAATACACAACTGATTAGAACTTACGTATCTCTGATTTTATATCTACATTTGAGTGAGGTGGGAGGGGTGATGTTGCATTAACACAAGACAGAACAAGAGGGGATATTAATAGGGTATTAAAAGTATCAACACAAGACAGAACAGAAACAATGGGTATTGAATAGAAGTGTTTGTAGAAAGCCTATTGGTCCATATTTCTTGATGCTTCTATATTGGAGCGGAGTCTTGAGGTGGGTAGAATATAGTTGTGCAATAATTGGCTGTTGATTGCTGGTGTTGACTTCTTGATGTGTAGTGCCTCGCAAACGTCAAGCCGCCTGCTATCGCTGTATCTATGCTTTCTACAAACACTTCTATTCAATACCCATTGTTTCTGTTCTGTCTTGTGTTGATACTTTTAATACCAGCGACAATGCCAACAGCGACTGCCCATACAGGTACAAGAGGAGTGTTGTTAACGCATATGTCGACCGTGCTCTAAGCCACAGCTCAGAATGGAAGCAAGTCGACGAAGAACTCTGTAGGGTAAGGCAGGTCCTAGTCAATAACGGCTTCTCCAATGGTTTCGTCGAAGACATCATAAGAAGGAAAGTGAAAAGCCATGCAACCTCTGAAGAGACAACTAACACAACACCTATACCCCCTATTAGACTATTTTACAGGAACTTCTTTTCCACAGCTCATAAAACGGAGGAAAGGGTCCTGAAAGATATTGTTAATAGAAACGTTATCCCTACAGACAAAAATCAGAGGATACAACTGACGATTTACTATAAAACCAGAAAAACGGCCAGCCTACTCATGAGAAACTCTCCAGACACAAAACAGAACGCTTTAAAAGAGACTAACGTCGTCTATGCCTTCAAATGCCCTCTTGGGGACTGTAAGCTCAAAAAAACCCAGTATATAGGCAAGACAACAACATCTCTTTCTAGGCGTTTAACGATGCATAAGCAACAGGGCTCCATTAAGGAACATATAATCTCTTCCCACAACCAAACCATCGCCAGAGAAACCCTAGTAAACAACACAGAAATCATCGATAGATACAGCGATAGCAGGCGGCTTGACGTTTGCGAGGCACTACACATCAAGAAGTCAACACCAGCAATCAACAGCCAATTATTGCACAACTATATTCTACCCACCTCAAGACTCCGCTCCAATATAGAAGCATCAAGAAATATGGACCAATAGGCTTTCTACAAACACTTCTATTCAATATCCATTGTTTCGTGTTCTGTCTTGTGTTGATGAAATTAATACCCTATTAATACCACTTCTTGTTCTGTCTTGTGTTGATGAAATTAATACCCTATTAATGCCACATCTTGTTCTGTCTTGTGTTAATGCCACATCACCCCTTCCACCTCACTCAAATGTAGATATAAAATCGGAGATGCGTAAGTTCTATTCAGTTGTGTATTTGTGAACTAAAGTCTTTGAAAATGTAATAAGTTTTATGAAACGCGCTCGTGTCGCGTCAGACTAGAAATAAAAATGAATTTTGGAGAATTGATTTTTGATTTACCTCCAACAGTGAAAAGAAATGTACGAAAGATTGAGAAAATTCGTGTTAGAATTATTAATCTTACTTTTTCGGTCATATTTAATAATATATGTCTACAGGAAAGACTGCTACCAAAATATACTAATATATATATATATATATATATATATATATATATATATATATATATATATATATATATATATATATATATATATATATATATATATATGTATATATATATATATATATATATATATATATATATATATATATATATATATATATATATATATATATATATATATATATATATATATATATATATATATATATATATATATATATATGATCTATATGATCGATGTTCCCTTCGGGCATCTTAATTTTAAGATGAATAGGAAAACCAGGGATATACTGAACATCTTGTTTCAGATTCTTTACTTTAAAATGCATAACGTTTCGAATACTTCTAGAATTCATCATCAGATCTAAAAGAAAAAAAAACAGAAATCACAATCAAATAACTGGTAAACAAAGAACTCATACTGAATACAATTGCCTATCAAAGAAAAGAAAATGATTGAAAAACAAAACACTTAAGCTTACTTAAAGTGATCAATACAAATAAAACTTATTAACTGTCACATAGATTAAAGCTAATTCAAAAATTCAATAAATTACAAGTGGAATTTTATAACTATTAAAATAAACCATACTCTTAAACTTATGTGAAGTGATCAACTGGAGTGAAACTTGATAGCCGACACATAGATACTAATTTTTATTACAAATATTCATTTAATGACTACAAATCTACAAAAAATGTATATAAAATGCAAGCAGAATAAGCGACAATTATAAAGTACTAACCAAAATCTTATAAAAACTCAAATATTAAACAAATCTAAATACCAAAAAATGTATTATATATCCTAAATAAAAAGATTATACTAATGTACAATGTCAAGACTTAAAATAAGTAAGAAAAGGCAGACATGGTAAACTAAACAAAATAATGGTTATCCTTTGCATATGGTTTATACCTTTATAAGGAATTTCTTAAATAAGAAGGCATCCACCAGGCATTCTGCCCCAAATATGTCTGATACTCCTCTTACCAGCCACCCATAGAGCTGTGTTATACGGTCTATATAGATATTCACTGGATGTCGAACAATTACACAATGGTCATCATGATTTAGCCACGAGCAAGTTGTCACAATCGTCGGACGCGCAACCTCACACCTATTAGTGTAAATGGATCAATTCAGAGGAATAGGTCAAATACCAGGAGCGTCGTGCTATACATTCAAACTGCAGAATATTAGGCTTGATACGCTAGATCAACCTTTACGAGGCATTCACCACAGCGGTGAGTTCGGCATCAAATTTATAAATAAAATAAAAGCTAGACAGGTCGGTAGCTTGTTGATAATTTTCTCAAGATATCGGATTTCATAACGGCTTGTGGTATGTGTAAGTGAATATCAAAACATGCATATTATCAGTAATGATCATTTATTATTAAAACAATTCAAAGTTTGTTACAACTATATACTGGTATATTTTACTTTGAAAAATGACCACCAATGTTATCAAAGAGCTTTTAGGAATTTGTCTCCTTAGGTGAATGACTGACTTAACACTTACAAGAGTGGCACTTCAGCAAAGATGTTCTCATCACTTACTGTCCACAGAACTGTTCAATTCACATGAGTCCTAATTAGGTCATTACCTGCACATGTTATTAAGTTTCGCAATTTAATGTCTTAACAACCTTAATAGCACAACCGGCATCGTGGAAGAAAACAGGAAGGTAAAAGAATAACCAATAAAAACTAAATAAATTATTTACAAGAAAACTATGAACAAAGGCAACGAGACAGTCTGGCTGTAATGAAAAAATAACACAAGGAACAAAAGACAAATAATAGGCAAGGTATCAAAGAACTTAAGACTAACTTAAGGCAAACGGGAATGCACCAACCCAGTGGAAGTACTGAAGTTGAACTAGTAGGGCTAGAAATAGCCTAAGCTATTCAATCCCTTTGAAATGTATTTTTTTCTTGTCTCAATAAACACACTTGACCTTGAATTGAACTTAAGTCGTACTAAAATAATAAGAAAAATCCTTCAGTACTGTTTTAGGATTCTCTAAAATCCTTTAGAGAATCCCATCTTTATTAATACTATTCAGTCTCACACTCTCTAGTGTCTGATATCTAACAGCTTTGAGTGTCTAATCCAAACTCCTTCCTGACCTTATATACAGGTTTGTGAAAACGAGGTCCACTGCCACGGACAGGTATTCATGGGAAACCTGTCTCGGTGTCTGGACACACGAGAATGAAGAAGGAACTCACCTAACCATAGCCGGTCATAGCAAGGTACTCGGGCTGAATGACATGTGTATAATAATAATTGTCTTTGTCAATGATCTCTCACCAAATATTCTTATTGGAAGAAAATACTCATATATGGGGTATTGCAACCTGTCTGACTCAAGGAAGCCGGATTACGCATCCTCAGTGCTCGGGATTAAGTTGGTCTCTGTTTCAGGATATACCACGAGTGGTGATCAACACACACACACACACAGTTGATTGACAGTTGAGAGGCGGGACCAAAGAGCCAGAGCTCAACCCCCGCAAGCACAAATAGGTGAGTACACACACACACCACATGGCTGAGTGGATAGCGCTTGGGGGTCGTAGTCCTAGTGTCCCGGGTTAGATTCCCAGCGGAGGCGGAAACAAATGGGCAGAGTTCCTTTCACCCTGATGCACCTGTTCATCTAGCAGTAAATAGGTACCTGGGAGCTAGACAGCTGCTACGGGCTGCTTCCTGGGGATGTGTGTGTGTGTGCGTGTTAGAGAAATATACATGTAATAGATATAATAGAGGAAAAATAGACTGGTTAGAAAGCCGGAGTCCAAGAGGTAATAGCTCAGTTCTGCAGACACAAATAGTAAATACACACATGTAAATTGACTGAGAATCAGTGGAGCCGAGAGGTGAAGACACATAGAGAGCAAAACAGGTAGAAGTTGTAGAAAGACATTTCCTAACACAAAAGGAAGGAAGTGAAGTGTTTCCAAGGAAGGAAACACTAAGACGAGGGGGAAGACCAGCCTGCAAGATTGAACCAGGTCTTCATACAAAGCGAAATAAACACTGAGCATGAAATAACACTGTGACTATTGTGTATTGATCTTTGATTATGTAGTTGTTATCAAAGCTGCGGCAACAGGAAGACAAGAGGTAAATACACACAGAAATCACAATAGCGTGATATATCAAATGAACAAATCCAAAGAGGGAAATGTAAGACTAGCTTTCCATAAAGGCGAGTACCTAAAGGTCAGACAATGTCTAGACTATATCATGGGAAATAGAATTAAGATAATAAGAGCACCAGGCTTGATGGACTTCATAACTAGCCAATACAAAGAAGCTGAAAGAAGATTTCTGTCACCCCAGAGGGATAAAGGAGCCAACAGAACATATTGCCCATAGCTTAATAAAGAATGCTTAGAGGCTAAAAGTAAAAGAGGTTGGAGAAAATACTGGAAGCACAGAACAATGGAGAACCACAACATATATACAAGAGTGGAATGGATTATAGGAGTTCGTAGAACAGCAGAGAGGCAGAATGAGAATGATATAGCATTAAGAACAAAAGAACAAAGGTAACTGCAGCAGGCCTATTGGCCCATACGAGGCAGCTCCTATCTATAACCACCCAATCCCACTCATATACTTGTCCAACCCGCGCTTGAAACAATCGAGGGACCCCACCTCCACCACGTTACGCGGCAATTGGTTCCACAAATCAACAACCCTGTTACTGAACCAGTATTTACCCAAGTCTTTCTTAAATCTAAACTTATCCAATTTATACCCATTGTTTCGTGTTCTGTCTTGTGTTGATATTTTTAATACCCTATTAATATCCCCCCTGTTATGTCCATTCATCCACTTGTAAACCTCTATCATGTCACCCCTAACTCTTCGCCTTTCCAGTGAATGCAACTTAAGCTTTGTTAATCTTTCTTCATATGAAACATTATCCGACACCATTTAATAATCATACAGATAAGAGCTGTGTTGTATAAACAAGTTAACCATAGAAAACGTAACTTGTAGTGGAATTACCGTCTAAAGAAAACGGGATATCATCACCACATACTATTATAATTCACCAGCTATTCTGCTGGGAATTATTCTTAAATACATTAGTCTTTGGACTTTACCATCATAAAAACATCTTATATAAATTAACTTAATTATCAATATTAAAGTAGAGTAAATGTGACCCTTCTATCACTTTCTGAAATCTGGACAAAGTAGGCCAGGCGTCAGGGAGGAAGAGGGCAGCCATTGTTGTGTTACCTCCGAGACGTGTGGAGCAAATTCGGCTCCTAACATTCTGGACAATGTCGGCCAGTAACGTCAATAGTATGGAGTGTTAAACAGCCATGGTTTATACGAGACCAGAGGCTCACACAGGAGCAAATTCGGCTCTTGTTAATTTTACTTGGACGTAGTGTTATGGAAACCAAAGGTACCATCTCCAACACGATGTCTACAATTCAAATTAAGTCTATCCGAAACCTGTTTATCATTCATTTATGGCCATTAATGTCAGGATATAGGGTGATCCGGTTAGATCGCGAAATCGCCTCAAACTAAAGGTAATTAAGCCAGGTCTTTAATGTTCCATGTACTGTATAGTGTTTTCTCTGATATAGCTTGTCATATATAGGATTCTGGCTTCACAGCTAGCGCACTTTTAACAGGTCAAGACGAGGAAGCAAGATTTGTGCACCAGTTACTGGGTGATATGGAAGCTACCTCAAAGAGGATAATTTGGTGTCTACACCCTAGTTATACCTGGTGGACTAACCTGCTGTACTATAAGATAAGGAACCTCATCAATGTATGTAGCTATTACTGTAGTTTGATTGGCTGCATATATATTAATTTAATAACCCCCCCTAATGTGTAGAGGATCGATTTGTGAGATTATGAGATTATTGCAGAAATACAGTCCACTTATCATTATACAAATTGCTATCGAAGTATATAAATTAACGTAAATATAAATTCATATAAATTAAATAAATATAAATCTCACAGGTCGGTTCCCACAAACATTTCTAATTTGCGGAATTAACTTAGTCATCCTACGTTGGACACGTTCAAGTGAATTTATATCCATTCTATAATACGGCGACCAAAACTGAACTGCATAATCTAAATGGGGCCTAACCAGAGCAAGATATAGCTTAAGAACCACACCAGGTGTCTTGTTACTAACGCTTCGATTAATAAATCCCAGTGTCCTATTCGTCTTATTACGAACATTCATGCATTGATCCTTTTGTTTTAAATTCTTACTAATCATAACTCCCAGATCCCTTTCGCAATCCGACTTCGCAATCTCAACACCATCTAGCTCGTATCTTGTAACTCTATCATCATTACCTAGCCTCAGAACTTTACATTTATCAGCATTAAACTGCATTTGCCAATCCTTTGACCATTTCAAAACCCTATCTAGATCAACTTAAAGTGATAGTGAGTCCTCCTCCGAATTAATTTCCCTACCGATTTTCGTATCATCGGCAAATTTGCAAATGTTGCTACTCAAACCTGAATCTAAATCATTTATATATATTATAAACAACAGAGGTCCCAGAACAGAGCCCTGAGGTACTCCACTAACAACATTATCCCACTCTGACTTAACCCCATTTATACTAACTCTCTGTTTCCTTTGGAATAGCCATGCCCTAATCCCAGTTAATATAGCACCTCCAATACCATGAGCTTCTATTTTTTTAATTAGTCTTTCATGTGGCACTGCATCAAAAGCTTTGCTAAAGTCAAGGTACACAACATCACAATCCTTATCACTATCAACTGCCTCAACTATGCTAGAATAAAAAGTTAGCAAATTTGTTAAACATGAACGGCCATTTGTAAAACCATGTTGCGACTCATTTATTAATTTATGTTTTTCAAGATGGAGACGAATTGTATTTGCAATTATTGATTCAAGTAACTTTCCCACAATAGACGTTAGGCTAATTGGCCGATAGTTTGACACAAGTGATCTATCAGCTTTCTTAAAAATTGGTACCACATTAGCTACCTTCCATGACTCTGGCACTCTGCCTGACTCTATTGATTTATTAAATATGGTAGACAGTGGCTCGGAAAGCTCCTCTTTGCATTCTTTAAGCACCCTGGCAAACACTTCATCCGGCCCTGGGGATTTGTTTGGTTTTAGTTTTTCTAATTGTTTAATTACATCCTCCCTGGTAACTGCTAAACTAGTCAACCTGTCCTCATCCCCACCCACATAGACTTGTTCGGCTGAAGGCATATTGCTAAGTTCTTCTTTAGTAAATACAGATATAAAATATTTGTTAAAAATACTACTCATCTCCTTGTCACTATCCGTTATTTGACCTGTCTCAGATTTTAATGGACCTATCCTTTCCCTGGTCTTAGTTCGATATAACTGAAAAAAACCTTTAGGATTTGACTTTGCTTGCTCTGCTATGCGAACTTCATAGTTTCTTTTTGCTTTCCTAATCTCTTTTTTAACATTTCTAACCAGTTGTATGAATTCCTGTTCTAAACTGACTTCCCCATTCTTAATCCTTTTGTACCAAGCTCTCTTTTTACCTATAAGGTTCTTTAAATTATTTGTTATCCACTTTGGGTCATTAGTATTCGATCTATTCAATTTGTATGGTATACTACGTTCCTGTGCTTTGTTTAGAATATTCTTAAATAAGTTATATATTAAATCCAGATCGAAATGCCCTTTTACGTCACCTGTCGCTGGGTTCATGTCTCGCTCCAAGACCGGCTCACACCCCATACCCAAGACTTTCCAATCTATTTGACCCAAAAAATTAAAGCATAAGATAGCATAGAAAGAAAATAATAGCATAAGATAGTAAATATTTACAATGAATTAGTGAGACAAATGTGTATCAATGATCCTACTCAAATCGCCCTTTAATTGATCTATCAAAAATGGATCCAAGTTATATAAACCACTGCTAATGTTCAAATTACTTTCTTTTGTAATATGTATTAAAGCAGATTCAATTATGTTCCTGTTATAAGTGCTTTTACAATTCGTCATTGAAGAAGCCATCTCCCAATCAATTTGTTGAACATTTTCTGACAAATGAACAAACAAAGCATTAGACAATAGACCATGTCTTACAAAGTATTTATGTTGCGAAATTCTACATTTCAAATTCTTAGATGTTTGCCCAACATAGAACCTATTACAGTCTTTACAAGTTATTTTATAAATGACACAATTATCACTACGAGGGCTGTTTCTAACTAATAGTTTACCAACAGTATTTTCGTAGCTAAAAGATACATGTATATAAAAAAGTTTCAAGGCCTTGACCATATTCTCAAACCCAGAGAAATATGGTAAACATAACACATTCTTTGGCGAATTTTTTTCGGAGCATAGTACCGAGCACAATTCCGTGCATTGTGCTCAGTGAAGATCACAAAGATCACTGCACATTTATGACAGTGATACACGATAAGTATTGCTGGTATATGGTGTTGCAGGGCTGACGACTGATTACTGGGTTGGTGGCCGGTTCGACTTGGATACCAACGCTTGGTCGTGGACCGTGGACTATTCTGTCATGCCTTTAGGGACTCCCTACTGGGCTGTAAGGTTAGTACCCCCCTAAGGTTTCCCTACTGGGCTGTGAGGTTAGTGCCCCTAAGGTCTACCTACTGGGCTGTGAGGTTAGTGCCCCTAAGGTCTACCTACTGGGCTGTGAGATTAGTGCCCTTAAGTTCTCCCTACTGGGCTGTGAGGTTAGTGCCCCTAAGGTCTACCTAGTGGGCTGTGAGGTTAGTGCCCCTAAGGTCACCCTACTGATCTGTGAGGTTAGTGCCCCTAAGGTTTCCCTACTGGACTGTGAGGTTAGTGCCCCTAAGGTCACCCTACTGATCTGTGAGGTTAGTGCCCCTAAGGTTTCCCTACTGATCTGTGAGGTTAGTGCCCCTAAGGTTTCCCTACTGATCTGTGAGGTTAGTGCCCCTAAGGTTTCCCTACTGATCTGTGAGGTTAGTGCCCCTAAGGTCTCCCTACTGGGCTGTGAGGTTAGTGTCTTTAAGGTCTCCCTACTGATCTGTGAGGTTAGTGTCCCTAAGGTCTCCCTGCTGATCTGTGAGGTTAGTGCCCCTAAAGTCACCCTACTGATCTGTGAGGTTAGTACGTGTAACGTTTGCCAGTACCTGCTTGGAGAGAGTTTGTGTCATTACCTGTTTGGAGAGGGATTAACCGTAGTATATACTTGTGTTACTGTTGCAGGCACAGTAGCTCGTGTGTGCCGCGCCCCCCGCCCCACACTGACCCCTTCAGCAGTCCCTCCGCTGCCCTACCAGACGCCCCATGCTTCTCCTACACCCAGACGCCCGCCAATCGTCAGGAGGGATGGTAATGATACACTTTTTTTCTAGTTCAATTGTGCAGACGATAGGAATGGGAAGCTTGTGTACCCACTTGGTTTACTGTCTATAACAGTGACTCTCATGCAGGGGTTCTGTGGAACAATGGGGTTTATTGATAAATTTTTAATATGACGTGCTTATAAAACGAAGCAGCATTTATAAAATGTTGCTTGGCTAGATATTCGCCAAGCATTATTATGGAAGTGGTGATTTAATATTTACATTCAATTAGGAGACAATTAGAATTAATGTTATTCTTTTGAAAGGAATTATTGTCAACTTTCTTATAAAACAATAAAATAAAATGTACTTTTAGTTAAAAATATAAAAAAATATTTACATAAAATCTTAACAAATATGTTCACAATATTTGTAACCAGTTATAACGATGTAGAGCAAACATATTTGTAATTTGTTATTAACATTAATTAGTAAATAGAAATAGGCAATAAATAGCCATGAAATATTCTATTCAAAAGTATGAGTTAATCATTATTTATTAGATCTACTGCTTTACGCACCTATTTTGGAATTTCTGCTGATGGACCTAATGTGTGCTCAACCTGGTGTCTCAACCTGGACGACGCATAAATCTCCAACGTCAAAATAAGATGTACTGTAAACTATAGCGGCTCGCTATATTGACGGGCGGTTACTTTCACCATTCGTGGGTCCTGGGTTGGGTTAGGTTCTGGCAATTTAATACAACAGTTTAGTGACGTTGTGACAACTCGAGACTGGTCAGCCAGGTAGAACTAGGTGGTCTTCCAGGTAGGACGGGCTGATGATAGACGTACCTGGTCCTCTGTAATGACCAGACGTACCTGGTCCTCTGTGATGACCAGACGTACCTGGTCCTCTGTGATGGCCAGACGGACCTGGTCCTCTGTGTTGACCAGACGGACCTGGTCCTCAGTGTTGACCAGACGGACCTGGTCCTCTGTGTTGACCAGACGTACCTGGTCCTCTGTGATGACCAGACGTACCTGGTCCTCTGTGATGACCAGACGTACCTTGTCCTGTGATGACCAGAGGTACCTGGTCTTCTGTGATGACTAGACGTACCTGGTCTTCTGTGATGACTAGACGTACCTGGTCCTCTGTGATGACCAGACGTACCTGGTCCTCTGTGATGACAAGACGTACCTGGTCCTCTGTGATGACAAGACGTACCTGGTCCTCTGTGATGACCAGACGTAGCTGGTCCTCTGTGATGACCAGACGTACCTGGTCCTCTGTGATGACCAGACGTACCTGGTCCTATGGACTCGTGTTAATGGTCGGGTCCATTTGTGACCCAGACCCTTCGACCCCCATCCACTACCACTGACAATCCCTATACACTCATACATTCTTCATGGGAACTCTGGAAGCTGCCTTGCATGGACCTATAATCACTCCTGCAGTTTCCTGTTTTATTGTGTTCTTTCGTGCGTTTTTTTTATGTTCAGAGTTTCTTGGATAGAATTTATGCTTCTGTTTATATGATCCAATTGTATGTGTGAGAAGAAAAGGTTGACGGTGTTCCTTGGAATGTCCTCAGGTGCTCCGCCTTGACCTACGAACACTACTACTACATGACCGACCAGAGTTGCCAGGAGGAACGCAGCCCACTCTGCATGCTGGAGGCCGACGATGATGATGACCAATTTGATGAGGAACCTGAAGGGAAAGTCTGAGGAGGGGAAGCCTGAGGAGGGGAAAGCCTGAGGAGGGGAAGACTGAGGAGGGGGAAGCCTGAGGAGGGGGAAGCCTGAGGAGGGAAAGCCTGAGGACAGTCAGCCTGAGGAGAGGATGACTGAGGAGGGGAAGCCTGAGAGTAAACCTCTAGGGGGGATGCCTGAGGGTAAACCTCTAGGGGGAAGCCTGAGGGTAAACCTCTCGAAGGAAACCCTGAAATTAAACCTCTAGAGGGGAAGCCTCATGGATAATAAGAGTTGAGTGAGGAAGCTCAATAGAGAACGTTTGATTGGGTAAGCCTGAAGGACAAGCTTGAAAAAGAGACAGATGGACACGCTTGAGATGTATACCCGCCAGTGAAACCAGAGGAGAAACCCTGGGGGCTGACATCACTCTCCAGCTGGTTGATGTTATCCGCAGCTGAATGACGTTCTCCTCAGCTGTGTGATGCTTTTCTGAGCTGGGGGACGGTGACCTCAGCGGAGTGACACTCTCATTAGCTGGGTGACGCTGTCCTCAGGTGAGTGATGCTGTTTTCACCTGAGTGACTGTTCTCAAAGGAATGACGGTGCCTTCAATTGTATTGCTGAATATTAGTATATATATAAACATATATATATATATATATATATATATATATATATATATATATATATATATATATATATATATATATATATATATATATATATATATAAATATATATATATATATATATATATATATATATATAAATAGAAATAGTATATATATATATATAAATATATATATATATATATATATATATATATAAATATATATATATATATATATATATATAAATATATATATATATATATATATATATATATATATATATATATATATATATAGATATATATATATATATATATATATATATATATATATATAAGTATATATATATATATATATATATATATATATATATATATATATATATATATATATATATATATATATATATATATATATATATATATATATATATATATATATATATGCAATTGACGATCACAAAACACTGATCATTTTATGCGGAAAATTCACAGAGAAATATGAAATGAGGTGAACGTTTCGGCTTGTTAAAGCCTTTGTCAACACCAGACTAACTAAGGAGAAGGGAAGGGGGAGGATATATAGGCCGACACCTGACCAATCCATCCCTAGGGAAAGAATATATATATATATATATATATATATATATATATATATATATATATATATATATATATATATATATATATATATATATATATATATATATGCAATTGACGATCACAAAACACTGATCATTGTATGCGGAAAATTCACAGAGAAATATGAAATGAGGTGAAAGTTTCGGCTTGTTAAAGCCTTTGTCAACACCAGACTAACTAAGGAGAAGGGAAGGGGGAGGATATATAGGCCGACACCTGACCAATCCATCCCTAGGGAAAGAATTAACCAAAAACAGGTATTGCTTAGCTTAGAATGGTCAAAGAGGATTAAGCGGTCAGAGAATAAGGATGAAAGATTATATAAAAGCCTCATGAACACATAATATATGAATATACAATTATAATGAGACATTGTTAGCCTCTCTATCAGAGTTGTTTCTTAAACTGTTGTGCAATATTATAACTTAAAAATGGATCAAGTTTGTACATACCAGTACTAACATTAAGAAGATTTGGACACTGACTGATTAGAGCAGACTCAATCAAATTCCGTTCCACGAAATCCCCACAATTGGTAATGCTTTTTGCCCCATTCCAGTTAATATTGTGATCGCATAAACTCGTATGTAGATACAATGCATTAGACGTTTGGGCAGTTCTAATACTATAAGCATGTTGTGACAACCGCAATTGTAAGGACTTTCCTGTTTGTTCAAGGTACACAGAATCACAATCATTGCAGGGAATCGAATACGCACAACCTGCTGTGTCAGGGGAGTTTTTTATTAAATTGGATTTGATCGTACTATTAGTGAACACCAAATTTATATTAAGTTTCTTAAAAATCAGAGACAATTTTTCAAGTCCACTCGCATAAGGTACCACCAATGAGTTAATAATTTTTGGTTTCGCCTTAGGGACGTGATTATAAAACGTACGCTTGGCTTGTACAAACGAGAAATCCAAAAACCTCTTAGGGTTTTTGGATTTTGGACTTAGGGATAGAGTCACTAGAAAGTTCAAATTTAATGTGTATAGGAAACCTACCAACGTGGGGTCGTATGTTCATTTTTATTCGAATAATTATAGTAAAGTTAAACAGGCAGTATTTTCAGGAATGTTTCTACGAGCTTTGAGGATTTGCAGCCCTGAGTTTTTTGATGAAGAGATTGCTAAAATATATGAAATTGGGAAGAGTTTACAATATCCTAAGAGGTTTTTGGATTTCTCGTTTGTACAAGCCAAGCGTACGTTTTATAATCACGTCCCTAAGGCGAAACCAAAAATTATTAACTCATTGGTGGTACCTTATTGGTGGTACCAAATTCTGGTGCATGCCCGTGCATGCACCAGAATTTGATGAAAAACTGTACCCAAATGGATCCATGAGTGTCGTCGGGGGTTTGTCAGTCAGGGAGCTTAGTTAATAGCGCCAAGACTGACCAATCCTTATAGACGATCATTGGTGCGGTGGTCACATTACTGTGTACGTTTAGGGGTGATCCTGGACGGCGTGGGTTCGAATCCTGGCCGGGGCAAAGAGTTCTTAGTGATATATGGCTTGCGTGTTCAGGCAGCTTTCTCACACATGTTAGACTCAGTGCGGCCCGTGCATGCGCCAGAATTTGATGAAAAACTGTACCCAAAAGGATACATGAGTGTCGTCGGGGGTTGGTCAGTCAGGGAGCTTAGTTTATAAGCGCCAAGACTGACCAATCCTTATAGACGATCATTGGTGCGGTGGTCAAATTACAGTGTACGTTTAGGGGTTATCCTGGACGGCATGGGTTCGAATCCTGGCCGGGCCAAAGAGTTCTTAGTGATATATGGCTTGTGCGTTCATGCAGCTTTCTCACACATGTTAGACTCAGTGCGGCCCGTGCATGCACCAGAATTTGATGAAAAACTTTACCCAAATGGATGCATGAGTGTCGTCGGGGGTTGGTCAGTCAGGGAGCTTAGCTAATAAGCGCCAAGACTGACCAATCCTTATAGACGAACATTGGTGCGGTGGTCACGGTACTGTGTACGTTTAGGGGTGATCCTCGACGGCATGGGTTCGAATCCTGGCCGGGTCAAAGAGTTCTTAGTGATATATGGCTTGCGCGTTCATGCAGCTTTCTCACACATATTAGACTCAGTGCAGCCCGTGCATGCGCCAGAATTTGATGAAAAACTCTACCCAAATGGATCCATAAGAGTCGTCGGGGGTTGGTCAGTCAGGGCGCTTAGCTAATAAGCGCCAAGACTGACCAATCCTTATAGACGATCATTGGTGCGGTGGTCACTGTACTGTGTACGTTTAGGGGTGATCCTGGACGGCATGGGTTCGAATCCTGGCCAGGTCAAAGAGTTCTTAGTGATATATGGCTTGCGCGTTCATGCAGCTTTCTCACACATGTTAGACTCAGTGCGGCCCGTGCATGCGCCAGAATTTGATGAAAAACTGTTCCCAAATGGATCCATGAGTGTCGTCGGGAGTTGGTCAGTCAGGGAGCTTAGTTAATAAGCACCAAGACTGACCAATCCTTATAGACGATCATTGATGCGGTGGTCACGGTACTGTGTACGTTTAGGGGTGATCCTGGACGGCATGGGTTCGAATCCTGGCCGGGTCAAAGAGTTCTTAGTGATATATGGCTTGCGCGTTCATGCAGCTTTCTCACACATGTTAGACTCAGTGCGGCCCGTGCATTCGCCAAAATTTGATGAAAAACTGTACCCAAATGGAACCATGAGTGTCGTCGGGGGTTGGTCAGTCAGGGAGCTTAGTTAATAAGCGCCAAGACTGACCAATCCTTATAGACGATCAATGGTGCGGTGGTCACGGTACTGTGTACGTTTAGGGGTGATCCTGGACGGCATGGGTTCGAATCCTGGCCGGGTCAAAGAGTTCTTAGTGATATATGGCTTGCGCGTTCATGCAGCTTTCTCACACATGCTAGACTCAGTGCGGCCCGTGCATGCGCCAGAATTTGATGAAAAACTCTACCCAAATGGATCCATGAGTGTCGTCGGGGGATGGTCAGTCAGGGAGTTTAGTTAATAAGCGCCAATACTGACCAATCCTTATAGACGATCATTGGTGCGGTGGTCACGGTACTGTGTACGTTTACGGGTGATCCTGGACGGCATGGGTTCGAATCCTGGCCGGGTCAAAGAGTTCTTAGTGATATATGACTTGCGCGTTCATGCAGCTTTCTCACACATGTTAGACTCAGTGCGGCCCGTGCATGCGCCAGAATTTGATGAAAAACTGTTCCCAAATGGATCCATGAGTGTCGTCGGGAGTTGGTCAGTCAGGGTGCTTAGTTAATAAGCGCCAAGACTGACCAATCCTTATAGACGATCATTGATGCGGTGGTCACGGTACTGTGTACGTTTAGGGGTGATCCTGGACGGCATGGGTTCGAATCCTGGCCGGGTCAAAGAGTTCTTAGTGATATATGGCTTGCGCGTTCATGCAGCTTTCTCACACATGTTAGACTCAGTGCGGCCCGTGCATTCGCCAAAATTTGATGAAAAACTGTACCCAAATGGAACCATGAGTGTCGTCGGGGGTTGGTCAGTCAGGGAGCTTAGTTAATAAGCGCCAAGACTGACCAATCCTTATAGACGATCAATGGTGCGGTGGTCACGGTACTGTGTACGTTTAGGGGTGATCCTGGACGGCATGGGTTCGAATCCTGGCCGGGTCAAAGAGTTCTTAGTGATATATGGCTTGCGCGTTCATGCAGCTTTCTCACACATGCTAGACTCAGTGCGGCCCGTGCATGCGCCAGAATTTGATGAAAAACTCTACCCAAATGGATCCATGAGTGTCGTCGGGGGATGGTCAGTCAGGGAGTTTAGTTAATAAGCGCCAATACTGACCAATCCTTATAGACGATCATTGGTGCGGTGGTCACGGTACTGTGTACGTTTACGGGTGATCCTGGACGGCATGGGTTCGAATCCTGGCCGGGTCAAAGAGTTCTTAGTGATATATGACTTGCGCGTTCATGCAGCTTTCTCACACATGTTAGACTCAGTGCGGCCCGTGCATGCGCCAGAATTTGATGAAAAACTGTTCCCAAATGGATCCATGAGTGTCGTCGGGAGTTGGTCAGTCAGGGTGCTTAGTTAATAAGCGCCAAGACTGACCAATCCTTATAGACGATCATTGATGCGGTGGTCACGGTACTGTGTACGTTTAGGGGTGATCCTGGACGGCATGGGTTCGAATCCTGGCCGGGTCAAAGAGTTCTTAGTGATATATGGCTTGCGCTTTCATGCAGCTTTCTCACACATGTTAGACTCAGTGCGGCCGGGCATGCACCAGAATTTGATGAAAAACTGTACCCAAATGGATCCATGAGTGTCGTCGGGGGTTTGTCAGTCAGGGAGCTTAGTTAATAAGCGCCAAGACTGACCAATCCTTATAGACGATCATTGGTGCGGTGGTCACATTACTGTGTACGTTTAGGGGTGATCCTGGACGGCGTGGGTTCGAATCCTGGCCGGGTAAAAGAGTTCTTAGTGATATATGGCTTGCGCGTTCATGCAGCTTTCTCACACATGCTAGACTCAGTGCGGCCCGTGCATGCGCCAGAATTTGATGAAAAACTCTACCCAAATGGATCCATGAGTGTCCTCGGGGGATGGTCAGTCAGGGAGCTTAGTTAATAAGCGCCATTACTGACCAATCCTTATAGACGATCATTGGTGCGGTGGTCACGGTACTGTGTACGTTTAGGGGTGATCCTGGACGGCATGGGTTCGAATCCTGGCCGGGTCAAAGAGTTCTTAGTGATATATGGCTTGCACGTTCATGCAGCTTTCTCACACATATTAGACTCAGTGCGGCCCGTGCATGCGCCAGAATTTGATGAAAAACTGTACCCAAATGGATGCATGAGTGTCGTCGGGGGTTGGTCAGTCAGGGAGCTTAGTTAATAAGCGCCAAGACTGACCAATCCTTATAGACGAACATTGGTGCGGTGGTCACGGTACTGTGTACGTTTAGTGGTGATCCTGGACGGCATGGGTTCGAATCCTGGCCGGGTCAAAGAGTTCTCAGTGATATATGGCTTGCACGTTCATGCAGCTTTCTCACACATATTAGACTCAGTGTGGCCCGTGCATGCGCCAGAATTTGATGAAAAACTCTACCCAAATGGATCCATAAGAGTCGTCGGGGGATGGTCAGTCAGGGAGCTTAGCTAATAAGCGCCAAGACTGACCAATCCTTATAGACGATCATTGGTGCGGTGGTCACTGTACTGTGTACGTTTAGGGGTGATCCTGGACGGCATGGGTTCGAATCCTGGCCGGGTCAAAGAGTTCTTAGTGATATATGGCTTGCGCGTTCATGCAGCTTTCTCACACATGTTAGACTCAGTGCGGCCCGTGCATGCGCCTGAATTTGATGAAAAACTGTTCCCAAATGGATCCATGAGTGTCGTCGGGAGTTGGTCAGTCAGGGAGCTTAGTTAATAAGCGCCAAGACTGACCAATCCTTATAGACGATCATTGATGCGGTGGTCACGGTACTGTGTACGTTTAGGGGTGATCCTGGACGGCATGGGTTCGAATCCTGGCCGGGTCAAAGAGTTCTTAGTGATATATGGCTTGCGCTTTCATGCAGCTTTCTCACACATGTTAGACTCAGTGCGGCCGGGCATGCGCCAGAATTTGATGAAAAACTGTACCCAAATGGATCCATGAGTGTCGTCGGCGGATGGTCAGTCAGGGAGCTTAGTTAATAAGCGCCAAGACTGACCGATCCTTATAGACGATCATTGGTGCGGTGGTCACGGTACTGTGTACGTTTAGGGGTGATCCTGGACGGCATGGGTCGAATCCTGTCCGGGTCAAAGAGTTCTTAGTGATATATGGCTTGCGCGTTCATGCAGCTTTCTCACACATGTTAGACTCAGTGCGGCCCGTGCATGCGCCAGAATTTGATGAAAAACTGGTCCCAAATGGATGCATGAGTGTCGTCGGGGGTTGGTCAGTCAGGGAGCTTAGTTAATAAGCGCCAAGACTGACCAATCCTTATAGACGAACATTGGTGCGGTGGTCACGGTACTGTGTACGTTTAGGGGTGATCCTGGACGGCATGGGTTCGAATCCTGGCCGGGTCAAAGAGTTCTTAGTGATATATGGCTTGCGCGTTCATGCAGCTTTCTCACACATATTAGACTCAGTGCGGCCCGTGTATGCGCCAGAATTTGATGAAAAACTCTACCCAAATGGATCCATAAGTGTCGTCGGGGGTTGGTCAGTCAGGGAGCTTAGCTAATAAGCGCCAAGACTGACCAATCCTTATAGACGATCATTGGTGCGGTGGTCACTGTACTGTGTACGTTTAGGGGTGATCCTGGACGGCATGGGTTCGAATCCTGGCCAGGTCAAAGAGTTCTTAGTGATATATGGCTTGCGCGTTCATGCAGCTTTCTCACACATATTAGACTCAGTGCGGCCCGTGTATGCGCCAGAATTTGATGAAAAACTCTACCCAAATGGATCCATAAGTGTCGTCGGGGGTTGGTCAGTCAGGGAGCTTAGCTAATAAGCGCCAAGACTGACCAATCCTTATAGACGATCATTGGTGCGGTGGTCACTGTACTGTGTACGTTTAGGGGTGATCCTGGACGGCATGGGTTCGAATCCTGGCCAGGTCAAAGAGTTCTTAGTGATATATGGCTTGCGCGTTCATGCAGCTTTCTCACACATGTTAGACTCAGTGCGGCCCGTGCATGCGCCAGAATTTGATGAAAAACTGTTCCCAAATGGATCCATGAGTGTCGTCGGGAGTTGGTCAGTCAGGGAGCTTAGTTAATAAGCACCAAGACTGACCAATCCTTATAGACGATCATTGATGCGGTGGTCACGGTACTGTGTACGTTTAGGGGTGATCCTGGACGGCATGGGTTCGAATCCTGGCCGGGTCAAAGAGTTCTTAGTGATATATGGCTTGCGCGTTCATGCAGCTTTCTCACACATGTTAGACTCAGTGCGGCCCGTGCATTCGCCAAAATTTGATGAAAAACTGTACCCAAATGGAACCATGAGTGTCGTCGGGGGTTGGTCAGTCAGGGAGCTTAGTTAATAAGCGCCAAGACTGACCAATCCTTATAGACGATCATTGGTGCGGTGGTCACGGTACTGTGTACGTTTAGGGGTGATCCTGGACGGCATGGGTTCGAATCCTGGCCGGGTCAAAGAGTTCTTAGTGATATATGGCTTGCGCGTTCATGCAGCTTTCTCACACATGCTTAGACTCAGTGCGGCCCGTGCATGCGCCAGAATTTGATGAAAAACTCTACCCAAATGGATCCATGAGTGTCGTCGGGGGATGGTCAGTCAGGGAGCTTAGTTAATAAGCGCCAATACTGACCAATCCTTATAGACGATCATTGGTGCGGTGGTCACGGTACTGTGTACGTTTACGGGTGATCCTGGACGGCATGGGTTCGAATTCTGGCCGGGTCAAAGAGTTCTTAGTGATATATGACTTGCGCGTTCATGCAGCTTTCTCACACATGTTAGACTCAGTGCGGCCCGTGCATGCGCCAGAATTTGATGAAAAACTGTACCCAAATGGATCCATGAGTGTCGTCGGGGGTTGGTCAGTCAGGGAGCTTAGTTAATAAGCGCCAAGACTGACCAATCCTTATAGACGATCATTGGTGCGGTGGTCACGGTACTGTGTACGTTTAGGGGTGATCCTGGACGGCATGGGTTCGAATCCTGGCCGGGTCAAAGAGTTCTTAGTGATATATGGCTTGCGCGTTCATGCAGCTTTCTCACACATGTTAGACTCAGTGCGGCCCGTGAATGCGCCAGAATTTGATGAAAAACTGTACCCAAATGGATCCATGAGTGTCGTCGGGGGTTTGTCAGTCAGGGAGCTTAGTTAATAAGCGCCAAGACTGACCAATCCTTAAAGACGATCATTGGTGCGGTGGTCACGGTACTGTGTACGTTTAGGGGTGATCCTGGACGGCGTGGGTTCGAATCCTGGCCGGGTCAAAGAGTTCTTAGTGATATATGGCTTGCGTGTTCATGCAGCTTTCTCACACATGTTAGACTCAGTGCGGCCCGTGCATGCGCCAGAATTTGATGAAAAACTGTTCCCAAATGGATGCATGAGTGTCGTCGGGGGTTGGTCAGTCAGGGAGCTTAGTTAATAAGCGCCAAGACTGACCAATCCTTATAGACGAACATTGGTGCGGTGGTCACGGTACTGTGTACGTTTAGGGGTGATCCTGGACGGCATGGGTTCGAATCCTGGCCGGGTCAAAGAGTTCTTAGTGATATATGGCTTGCGCGTTCATGCAGCTTTCTCACACATATTAGACTCAGTGCGGCCCGTGTATGCGCCAGAATTTGATGAAAAACTCTACCCAAATGGATCCATGAGTGTCGTCGGGGGTTTGTCAGTCAGGGAGCTTAGTTAATAAGCGCCAAGACTGACCAATCCTTATAGACGATCATTGGTGCGGTGGTCACGGTACTGTGTACGTTTAGGGGTGATCCTGGACGGCATGGGTTCGAATCCTGGCCGGGTCAAAGAGTTCTTAGTGATATATGGCTTGCGCGTTCATGCAGCTTTCTCACACATGTTAGACTCAGTGCGGCCCGTGCATGCGCCAGAATTTGATGAAAAACTGTTCCCAAATGGATCCATGAGTGTCGTCGGGGGTTGGTCAGTCAGGGAGCTTAGTTAATAAGCGCCAAGACTGACCAATCCTTATAGACGAACATTGGTGCGGTGGTCACGGTACTGTGTACGTTTAGGGGTGATCCTGGACGGCATGGGTTCGAATCCTGGCCGGGTCAAAGAGTTCTTAGTGATATATGGCTTGCGCGTTCATGCAGCTTTCTCACACATGTTAGACTCAGTGCGGCCCGTGCATGCGCCAGAATTTGATGAAAAACTCTACCCAAATGGATCCATGAGTGTCGTCGGGGGTTGGTCAGTCAGGGAGCTTAGTTAATAAGCGCCAAGACTGACCAATCCTTATAGACGATCATTGGTGCGGTGGTCACGGTACTGTGTACGTTTAGGGGTGATCCTGGACGGCATGGGTTCGAATCCTGGCCGGGTCAAAGAGTTCTTAGTGATATATGGCTTGCGCGTTCATGCAGCTTTCTCACACATGTTAGACTCAGTGCGGCCCGTGCATGCGCCAGAATTTGATGAAAAACTGTTACCCAAATGGATCCATGAGTGTCGTCGGGAGTTGGTCAGTCAGGGAGCTTAGTTAATAAGCGCCAAGACTGACCAATCCTTATAGACGATCATTGATGCGGTGGTCACGGTACTGTGTACGTTTAGGGGTGATCCTGGACGGCATGGGTTCGAATCCTGGCCGGGTCAAAGAGTTCTTAGTGATATATGGCTTGCGCGTTCATGCAGCTTTCTCACACATGTTAGACTCAGTGCGGCCCGTGCATGCGCCAGAATTTGATGAAAAACTGTACCCAAATGGATCCATGAGTGTCGTCGGGGGTTGGTCAGTCAGGGAGCTTAGTTAATAAGCGCCAAGACTGACCAATCCTTATAGACGATCATTGGTGCGGTGGTCACGGTACTGTGTACGTTTAGGGGTGATCCTGGACGGCATGGGTTCGAATCCTGGCCGGGTCAAAGAGTTCTTAGTGATATATGGCTTGCGCGTTCATGCAGCTTTCTCACACATGCTAGACTCAGTGCGGCCCGTGCATGCGCCAGAATTTGATGAAAAACTCTACCCAAATGGATCCATGAGTGTCGTCGGGGGATTGGTCAGTCAGGGAGCTTAGTTAATAAGCGCCAATACTGACCAATCCTTATAGACGATCATTGGTGCGGTGGTCACGGTACTGTGTACGTTTAGGGGTGATCCTGGACGGCATGGGTTCGAATCCTGGCCGGGTCAAAGAGTTCTTAGTGATATATGGACTTGCGCGTTCATGCAGCTTTCTCACACATGTTAGACTCAGTGCGGCCCGTGCATGCGCCAGAATTTGATGAAAAACTGTACCCAAATGGATCCATGAGTGTCGTCGGGGAGTTGGTCAGTCAGGGAGCTTAGTTAATAAGCGCCAAGACTGACCAATCCTTATAGACGATCATTGATGCGGTGGTCACGGTACTGTGTACGTTTAGGGGTGATCCTGGACGGCATGGGTTCGAATCCTGGCCGGGTCAAAGAGTTCTTAGTGATATATGGCTTGCGCGTTCATGCAGCTTTCTCACACATGTTAGACTCAGTGCGGCCCGTGCATGCGCCAGAATTTGATGAAAAACTGTACCCAAATGGATCCATGAGTGTCGTCGGGGGTTGGTCAGTCAGGGAGCTTAGTTAATAAGCGCCAAGACTGACCAATCCTTATAGACGATCATTGGTGCGGTGGTCACGGTACTGTGTACGTTTAGGGGTGATCCTGGACGGCATGGGTTCGAATCCTGGCCGGGTCAAAGAGTTCTTAGTGATATATGGCTTGCGCGTTCATGCAGCTTTCTCACACATGTTAGACTCAGTGCGGCCCGTGCATGCGCCAGAATTTGATGAAAAACTCTACCCAAATGGATCCATGAGTGTCGTCGGGGGATTGGTCAGTCAGGGAGCTTAGTTAATAAGCGCCAAGACTGACCAATCCTTATAGACGATCATTGGTGCGGTGGTCACGGTACTGTGTACGTTTAGGGGTGATCCTGGACGGCATGGGTTCGAATCCTGGCCGGGTCAAAGAGTTCTTAGTGATATATGGCTTGCGCGTTCATGCAGCTTTCTCACACATGTTAGACTCAGTGCGGCCCGTGCATGCGCCAGAATTTGATGAAAAACTGTTACCCAAATGGATCCATGAGTGTCGTCGGGGGTTGGTCAGTCAGGGAGCTTAGTTAATAAGCGCCAAGACTGACCAATCCTTATAGACGATCATTGGTGCGGTGGTCACGGTACTGTGTACGTTTAGGGGTGATCCTGGACGGCATGGGTTCGAATCCTGGCCGGGTCAAAGAGTTCTTAGTGATATATGGCTTGCGCGTTCATGCAGCTTTCTCACACATGTTAGACTCAGTGCGGCCCGTGCATGCGCCAGAATTTGATGAAAAACTGTACCCAAATGGATCCATGAGTGTCGTCGGGGGTTGGTCAGTCAGGGAGCTTAGTTAATAAGCGCCAAGACTGACCAATCCTTATAGACGATCATTGGTGCGGTGGTCACGGTACTGTGTACGTTTAGGGGTGATCCTGGACGGCATGGGTTCGAATCCTGGCCGGGTCAAAGAGTTCTTAGTGATATATGGCTTGCGCGTTCATGCAGCTTTCTCACACATGTTAGACTCAGTGCGGCCCGTGCATGCGCCAGAATTTGATGAAAAACTGTACCCAAATGGATCCATGAGTGTCGTCGGGGGTTGGTCAGTCAGGGAGCTTAGTTAATAAGCGCCAAGACTGACCAATCCTTATAGACGATCATTGGTGCGGTGGTCACGGTACTGTGTACGTTTAGGGGTGATCCTGGACGGCATGGGTTCGAATCCTGGCCGGGTCAAAGAGTTCTTAGTGATATATGGCTTGCGCGTTCATGCAGCTTTCTCACACATGTTAGACTCAGTGCGGCCCGTGCATGCGCCAGAATTTGATGAAAAACTGTACCCAAATGGATCCATGAGTGTCGTCGGGGGTTGGTCAGTCAGGGAGCTTAGTTAATAAGCGCCAAGACTGACCAATCCTTATAGACGATCATTGGTGCGGTGGTCACTGTACTGTGTACGTTTAGGGGTGATCCTGGACGGCATGGGTTCGAATCCTGGCCGGGTCAAAGAGTTCTTAGTGATATATGGCTTGCGCGTTCATGCAGCTTTCTCACACATGTTAGACTCAGTGCGGCCCGTGCATGCGCCAGAATTTGATGAAAAACTGTTCCCAAATGGATCCATGAGTGTCGTCGGGAGTTGGTCAGTCAGGGAGCTTAGTTAATAAGCGCCAAGACTGACCAATCCTTATAGACGATCATTGATGCGGTGGTCACGGTACTGTGTACGTTTAGGGGTGATCCTGGACGGCATGGGTTCGAATCCTGGCCGGGTCAAAGAGTTCTTAGTGATATATGGCTTGCGCGTTCATGCAGCTTTCTCACACATGTTAGACTCAGTGCGGCCCGTGCATGCGCCAGAATTTGATGAAAAACTGTACCCAAATGGATCCATGAGTGTCGTCGGGGGTTGGTCAGTCAGGGAGCTTAGTTAATAAGCGCCAAGACTGACCAATCCTTATAGACGATCATTGGTGCGGTGGTCACGGTACTGTGTACGTTTAGGGGTGATCCTGGACGGCATGGGTTCGAATCCTGGCCGGGTCAAAGAGTTCTTAGTGATATATGGCTTGCGCGTTCATGCAGCTTTCTCACACATGCTAGACTCAGTGCGGCCCGTGCATGCGCCAGAATTTGATGAAAAACTCTACCCAAATGGATCCATGAGTGTCGTCGGGGGATGGTCAGTCAGGGAGCTTAGTTAATAAGCGCCAATACTGACCAATCCTTATAGACGATCATTGGTGCGGTGGTCACGGTACTGTGTACGTTTAGGGGTGATCCTGGACGGCATGGGTTCGAATCCTGGCCGGGTCAAAGAGTTCTTAGTGATATATGGCTTGCGCGTTCATGCAGCTTTCTCACACATGTTAGACTCAGTGCGGCCCGTGCATGCGCCAGAATTTGATGAAAAACTGTTACCCAAATGGATCCATGAGTGTCGTCGGGAGTTGGTCAGTCAGGGAGCTTAGTTAATAAGCGCCAAGACTGACCAATCCTTATAGACGATCATTGATGCGGTGGTCACGGTACTGTGTACGTTTAGGGGTGATCCTGGACGGCATGGGTTCGAATCCTGGCCGGGTCAAAGAGTTCTTAGTGATATATGGCTTGCGCGTTCATGCAGCTTTCTCACACATGTTAGACTCAGTGCGGCCCGTGCATGCGCCAGAATTTGATGAAAAACTGTACCCAAATGGATCCATGAGTGTCGTCGGGGGTTGGTCAGTCAGGGAGCTTAGTTAATAAGCGCCAAGACTGACCAATCCTTATAGACGATCATTGGTGCGGTGGTCACGGTACTGTGTACGTTTAGGGGTGATCCTGGACGGCATGGGTTCGAATCCTGGCCGGGTCAAAGAGTTCTTAGTGATATATGGCTTGCGCGTTCATGCAGCTTTCTCACACATGTTAGACTCAGTGCGGCCCGTGCATGCGCCAGAATTTGATGAAAAACTGTACCCAAATGGATCCATGAGTGTCGTCGGGGAGTTGGTCAGTCAGGGAGCTTAGTTAATAAGCGCCAAGACTGACCAATCCTTATAGACGATCATTGGTGCGGTGGTCACGGTACTGTGTACGTTTAGGGGTGATCCTGGACGGCATGGGTTCGAATCCTGGCCGGGTCAAAGAGTTCTTAGTGATATATGGCTTGCGCGTTCATGCAGCTTTCTCACACATGTTAGACTCAGTGCGGCCCGTGCATGCGCCAGAATTTGATGAAAAACTGTTACCCAAATGGATCCATGAGTGTCGTCGGGGGTTGGTCAGTCAGGGAGCTTAGTTAATAAGCGCCAAGACTGACCAATCCTTATAGACGATCATTGGTGCGGTGGTCACGGTACTGTGTACGTTTAGGGGTGATCCTGGACGGCATGGGTTCGAATCCTGGCCGGGTCAAAGAGTTCTTAGTGATATATGGCTTGCGCGTTCATGCAGCTTTCTCACACATGTTAGACTCAGTGCGGCCCGTGCATGCGCCAGAATTTGATGAAAAACTGTACCCAAATGGATCCATGAGTGTCGTCGGGGGTTGGTCAGTCAGGGAGCTTAGTTAATAAGCGCCAAGACTGACCAATCCTTATAGACGATCATTGGTGCGGTGGTCACGGTACTGTGTACGTTTAGGGGTGATCCTGGACGGCATGGGTTCGAATCCTGGCCGGGTCAAAGAGTTCTTAGTGATATATGGCTTGCGCGTTCATGCAGCTTTCTCACACATGTTAGACTCAGTGCGGCCCGTGCATGCGCCAGAATTTGATGAAAAACTGTACCCAAATGGATCCATGAGTGTCGTCGGGGAGTTGGTCAGTCAGGGAGCTTAGTTAATAAGCGCCAAGACTGACCAATCCTTATAGACGATCATTGGTGCGGTGGTCACGGTACTGTGTACGTTTAGGGGTGATCCTGGACGGCATGGGTTCGAATCCTGGCCGGGTCAAAGAGTTCTTAGTGATATATGGCTTGCGCGTTCATGCAGCTTTCTCACACATGTTAGACTCAGTGCGGCCCGTGCATGCGCCAGAATTTGATGAAAAACTGTACCCAAATGGATCCATGAGTGTCGTCGGGGGTTGGTCAGTCAGGGAGCTTAGTTAATAAGCGCCAAGACTGACCAATCCTTATAGACGATCATTGGTGCGGTGGTCACGGTACTGTGTACGTTTAGGGGTGATCCTGGACGGCATGGGTTCGAATCCTGGCCGGGTCAAAGAGTTCTTAGTGATATATGGCTTGCGCGTTCATGCAGCTTTCTCACACATGTTAGACTCAGTGCGGCCCGTGCATGCGCCAGAATTTGATGAAAAACTGTACCCAAATGGATCCATGAGTGTCGTCGGGGTTGGTCAGTCAGGGAGCTTAGTTAATAAGCGCCAAGACTGACCAATCCTTATAGACGATCATTGGTGCGGTGGTCACGGTACTGTGTACGTTTAGGGGTGATCCTGGACGGCATGGGTTCGAATCCTGGCCGGGTCAAAGAGTTCTTAGTGATATATGGCTTGCGCGTTCATGCAGCTTTCTCACACATGTTAGACTCAGTGCGGCCCGTGCATGCGCCAGAATTTGATGAAAAACTGTACCCAAATGGATCCATGAGTGTCGTCGGGGGTTGGTCAGTCAGGGAGCTTAGTTAATAAGCGCCAAGACTGACCAATCCTTATAGACGATCATTGGTGCGGTGGTCACGGTACTGTGTACGTTTAGGGGTGATCCTGGACGGCATGGGTTCGAATCCTGGCCGGGTCAAAGAGTTCTTAGTGATATATGGCTTGCGCGTTCATGCAGCTTTCTCACACATGTTAGACTCAGTGCGGCCCGTGCATGCGCCAGAATTTGATGAAAAACTGTACCCAAATGGATCCATGAGTGTCGTCGGGGGTTGGTCAGTCAGGGAGCTTAGTTAATAAGCGCCAAGACTGACCAATCCTTATAGACGATCATTGGTGCGGTGGTCACGGTACTGTGTACGTTTAGGGGTGATCCTGGACGGCATGGGTTCGAATCCTGGCCGGGTCAAAGAGTTCTTAGTGATATATGGCTTGCGCGTTCATGCAGCTTTCTCACACATGTTAGACTCAGTGCGGCCCGTGCATGCGCCAGAATTTGATGAAAAACTGTACCCAAATGGATCCATGAGTGTCGTCGGGGGTTGGTCAGTCAGGGAGCTTAGTTAATAAGCGCCAAGACTGACCAATCCTTATAGACGATCATTGGTGCGGTGGTCACGGTACTGTGTACGTTTAGGGGTGATCCTGGACGGCATGGGTTCGAATCCTGGCCGGGTCAAAGAGTTCTTAGTGATATATGGCTTGCGCGTTCATGCAGCTTTCTCACACATGTTAGACTCAGTGCGGCCCGTGCATGCGCCAGAATTTGATGAAAAACTGTACCCAAATGGATCCATGAGTGTCGTCGGGGGTTGGTCAGTCAGGGAGCTTAGTTAATAAGCGCCAAGACTGACCAATCCTTATAGACGATCATTGGTGCGGTGGTCACGGTACTGTGTACGTTTAGGGGTGATCCTGGACGGCATGGGTTCGAATCCTGGCCGGGTCAAAGAGTTCTTAGTGATATATGGCTTGCGCGTTCATGCAGCTTTCTCACACATGTTAGACTCAGTGCGGCCCGTGCATGCGCCAGAATTTGATGAAAAACTGTACCCAAATGGATCCATGAGTGTCGTCGGGGGTTGGTCAGTCAGGGAGCTTAGTTAATAAGCGCCAAGACTGACCAATCCTTATAGACGATCATTGGTGCGGTGGTCACGGTACTGTGTACGTTTAGGGGTGATCCTGGACGGCATGGGTTCGAATCCTGGCCGGGTCAAAGAGTTCTTAGTGATATATGGCTTGCGCGTTCATGCAGCTTTCTCACACATGTTAGACTCAGTGCGGCCCGTGCATGCGCCAGAATTTGATGAAAAACTGTACCCAAATGGATCCATGAGTGTCGTCGGGGGTTGGTCAGTCAGGGAGCTTAGTTAATAAGCGCCAAGACTGACCAATCCTTATAGACGATCATTGGTGCGGTGGTCACGGTACTGTGTACGTTTAGGGGTGATCCTGGACGGCATGGGTTCGAATCCTGGCCGGGTCAAAGAGTTCTTAGTGATATATGGCTTGCGCGTTCATGCAGCTTTCTCACACATGTTAGACTCAGTGCGGCCCGTGCATGCGCCAGAATTTGATGAAAAACTGTACCCAAATGGATCCATGAGTGTCGTCGGGGGTTGGTCAGTCAGGGAGCTTAGTTAATAAGCGCCAAGACTGACCAATCCTTATAGACGATCATTGGTGCGGTGGTCACGGTACTGTGTACGTTTAGGGGTGATCCTGGACGGCATGGGTTCGAATCCTGGCCGGGTCAAAGAGTTCTTAGTGATATATGGCTTGCGCGTTCATGCAGCTTTCTCACACATGTTAGACTCAGTGCGGCCCGTGCATGCGCCAGAATTTGATGAAAAACTGTACCCAAATGGATCCATGAGTGTCGTCGGGGGTTGGTCAGTCAGGGAGCTTAGTTAATAAGCGCCAAGACTGACCAATCCTTATAGACGATCATTGGTGCGGTGGTCACGGTACTGTGTACGTTTAGGGGTGATCCTGGACGGCATGGGTTCGAATCCTGGCCGGGTCAAAGAGTTCTTAGTGATATATGGCTTGCGCGTTCATGCAGCTTTCTCACACATGTTAGACTCAGTGCGGCCCGTGCATGCGCCAGAATTTGATGAAAAACTGTTACCCAAATGGATCCATGAGTGTCGTCGGGGGTTGGTCAGTCAGGGAGCTTAGTTAATAAGCGCCAAGACTGACCAATCCTTATAGACGATCATTGGTGCGGTGGTCACGGTACTGTGTACGTTTAGGGGTGATCCTGGACGGCATGGGTTCGAATCCTGGCCGGGTCAAAGAGTTCTTAGTGATATATGGCTTGCGCGTTCATGCAGCTTTCTCACACATGTTAGACTCAGTGCGGCCCGTGCATGCGCCAGAATTTGATGAAAAACTGTTACCCAAATGGATCCATGAGTGTCGTCGGGGGTTGGTCAGTCAGGGAGCTTAGTTAATAAGCGCCAAGACTGACCAATCCTTATAGACGATCATTGGTGCGGTGGTCACGGTACTGTGTACGTTTAGGGGTGATCCTGGACGGCATGGGTTCGAATCCTGGCCGGGTCAAAGAGTTCTTAGTGATATATGGCTTGCGCGTTCATGCAGCTTTCTCACACATGTTAGACTCAGTGCGGCCCGTGCATGCGCCAGAATTTGATGAAAAACTGTTACCCAAATGGATCCATGAGTGTCGTCGGGGGTTGGTCAGTCAGGGAGCTTAGTTAATAAGCGCCAAGACTGACCAATCCTTATAGACGATCATTGGTGCGGTGGTCACGGTACTGTGTACGTTTAGGGGTGATCCTGGACGGCATGGGTTCGAATCCTGGCCGGGTCAAAGAGTTCTTAGTGATATATGGCTTGCGCGTTCATGCAGCTTTCTCACACATGTTAGACTCAGTGCGGCCCGTGCATGCGCCAGAATTTGATGAAAAACTGTACCCAAATGGATCCATGAGTGTCGTCGGGGGTTGGTCAGTCAGGGAGCTTAGTTAATAAGCGCCAAGACTGACCAATCCTTATAGACGATCATTGGTGCGGTGGTCACGGTACTGTGTACGTTTAGGGGTGATCCTGGACGGCATGGGTTCGAATCCTGGCCGGGTCAAAGAGTTCTTAGTGATATATGGCTTGCGCGTTCATGCAGCTTTCTCACACATGTTAGACTCAGTGCGGCCCGTGCATGCGCCAGAATTTGATGAAAAACTGTACCCAAATGGATCCATGAGTGTCGTCGGGGGTTGGTCAGTCAGGGAGCTTAGTTAATAAGCGCCAAGACTGACCAATCCTTATAGACGATCATTGGTGCGGTGGTCACGGTACTGTGTACGTTTAGGGGTGATCCTGGACGGCATGGGTTCGAATCCTGGCCGGGTCAAAGAGTTCTTAGTGATATATGGCTTGCGCGTTCATGCAGCTTTCTCACACATGTTAGACTCAGTGCGGCCCGTGCATGCGCCAGAATTTGATGAAAAACTGTACCCAAATGGATCCATGAGTGTCGTCGGGGGTTGGTCAGTCAGGGAGCTTAGTTAATAAGCGCCAAGACTGACCAATCCTTATAGACGATCATTGGTGCGGTGGTCACGGTACTGTGTACGTTTAGGGGTGATCCTGGACGGCATGGGTTCGAATCCTGGCCGGGTCAAAGAGTTCTTAGTGATATATGGCTTGCGCGTTCATGCAGCTTTCTCACACATGTTAGACTCAGTGCGGCCCGTGCATGCGCCAGAATTTGATGAAAAACTGTACCCAAATGGATCATGAGTGTCGTCGGGGGTTGGTCAGTCAGGGAGCTTAGTTAATAAGCGCCAAGACTGACCAATCCTTATAGACGATCATTGGTGCGGTGGTCACGGTACTGTGTACGTTTAGGGGTGATCCTGGACGGCATGGGTTCGAATCCTGGCCGGGTCAAAGAGTTCTTAGTGATATATGGCTTGCGCGTTCATGCAGCTTTCTCACACATGTTAGACTCAGTGCGGCCCGTGCATGCGCCAGAATTTGATGAAAAACTGTACCCAAATGGATCCATGAGTGTCGTCGGGGGTTGGTCAGTCAGGGAGCTTAGTTAATAAGCGCCAAGACTGACCAATCCTTATAGACGATCATTGGTGCGGTGGTCACGGTACTGTGTACGTTTAGGGGTGATCCTGGACGGCATGGGTTCGAATCCTGGCCGGGTCAAAGAGTTCTTAGTGATATATGGCTTGCGCGTTCATGCAGCTTTCTCACACATGTTAGACTCAGTGCGGCCCGTGCATGCGCCAGAATTTGATGAAAAACTCTACCCAAATGGATCCATGAGTGTCGTCGGGGGTTGGTCAGTCAGGGAGCTTAGTTAATAAGCGCCAAGACTGACCAATCCTTATAGACGATCATTGGTGCGGTGGTCACGGTACTGTGTACGTTTAGGGGTGATCCTGGACGGCATGGGTTCGAATCCTGGCCGGGTCAAAGAGTTCTTAGTGATATATGGCTTGCGCGTTCATGCAGCTTTCTCACACATGTTAGACTCAGTGCGGCCCGTGCATGCGCCAGAATTTGATGAAAAACTGTACCCAAATGGATGCATGAGTGTCGTCGGGGGTTGGTCAGTCAGGGAGCTTAGTTAATAAGCGCCAAGACTGACCAATCCTTATAGACGATCATTGGTGCGGTGGTCACGGTACTGTGTACGTTTAGGGGTGATCCTGGACGGCATGGGTTCGAATCCTGGCCGGGCCAAAGAGTTCTTAGTGATATATGGCTTGTGCGTTCATGCAGCTTTCTCACACATGTTAGACTCAGTGCGGCCCGTGCATGCGCCAGAATTTGATGAAAAACTGTACCCAAATGGATGCATGAGTGTCGTCGGGGGTTGGTCAGTCAGGGAGCTTAGTTAATAAGCGCCAAGACTGACCAATCCTTATAGACGAACATTGGTGCGGTGGTCACGGTACTGTGTACGTTTAGGGGTGATCCTGGACGGCATGGGTTCGAATCCTGGCCGGGTCAAAGAGTTCTTAGTGATATATGGCTTGCGCGTTCATGCAGCTTTCTCACACATGTTAGACTCAGTGCGGCCCGTGCATGCGCCAGAATTTGATGAAAAACTGTACCCAAATGGATGCCATGAGTGTCGTCGGGGGTTGGTCAGTCAGGGAGCTTAGTTAATAAGCGCCAAGACTGACCAATCCTTATAGACGATCATTGGTGCGGTGGTCACGGTACTGTGTACGTTTAGGGGTGATCCTGGACGGCATGGGTTCGAATCCTGGCCGGGTCAAAGAGTTCTTAGTGATATATGGCTTGCGCGTTCATGCAGCTTTCTCACACATGTTAGACTCAGTGCGGCCCGTGCATGCGCCAGAATTTGATGAAAAACTGTACCCAAATGGATGCATGAGTGTCGTCGGGGGTTGGTCAGTCAGGGAGCTTAGTTAATAAGCGCCAATACTGACCAACCCTTATAGACGATCATTGGTGCAGTGGTCACGGTACTGTGTACGTTTAGGGGTAATCCTGAACGGCATGGGTTCGAATCCTGGCCGGGTCAAAGAATTCTTAGTGATATATGGCTTGCGCGTTCATGCAGCTTTCTCACACATGTTAGACTCAGTGCGGCCCGTGCATGCACCAGAATTTGATGAAAAACTGTACCCAAATGGATCCATGAGTGTCGTCGGGGGTTTGTCAGTCAGGGAGCTTAGTTAATAAGCGCCAAGACTGACCAATCCTTAAAGACGATCATTGGTGCGGTGGTCACGGTACTGTGTACGTTTAGGGGTGATCCTGGACGGCGTGGGTTCGAATCCTGGCCGGGTCAAAGAGTTCTTAGTGATATATGGCTTGCGTGTTCATGCAGCTTTCTCACACATGTTAGACTCAGTGCGGCCCGTGCATGCGCCAGAATTTGATGAAAAACTGTTCCCAAATGGATGCATGAGTGTCGTCGGGGGTTGGTCAGTCAGGGAGCTTAGTTAATAAGCGCCAAGACTGACCAATCCTTATAGACGAACATTGGTGCGGTGGTCACGGTACTGTGTACGTTTAGGGGTGATCCTGGACGGCATGGGTTCGAATCCTGGCCGGGTCAAAGAGTTCTTAGTGATATATGGCTTGCGCGTTCATGCAGCTTTCTCACACATATTAGACTCAGTGCGGCCCGTGTATGCGCCAGAATTTGATGAAAAACTCTACCCAAATGGATCCATAAGTGTCGTCGGGGGTTGGTCAGTCAGGGAGCTTAGCTAATAAGCGCCAAGACTGACCAATCCTTATAGACGATCATTGGTGCGGTGGTCACTGTACTGTGTACGTTTAGGGGTGATCCTGGACGGCATGGGTTCGAATCCTGGCCGGGTCAAAGAGTTCTTAGTGATATATGGCTTGCGCGTTCATGCAGCTTTCTCACACATGTTAGACTCAGTGCGGCCAGTGCATGCGCCTGAATTTGATGAAAAACTGTTCCCAAATGGATCCATGAGTGTCGTCGGGAGTTGGTCAGTCAGGGAGCTTAGTTAATAAGCGCCAAGACTGACCAATCCTTATAGACGATCATTGATGCGGTGGTCACGGTACTGTGTACGTTTAGGGGTGATCCTGGACGGCATGGGTTCGAATCCTGACCGGGTCAAAGAGTTCTTAGTGATATATGGCTTGCGCTTTCATGCAGCTTTCTCACACATGTTAGACTCAGTGCGGCCGGGCATGCGCCAGAATTTGATGAAAAACTGTACCCAAATGGATCCATGAGTGTCGTCGGCGGATGGTCAGTCAGGGAGCTTAGTTAATAAGCGCCAAGACTGACCGATCCTTATAGACGATCATTGGTGCGGTGGTCACGGTACTGTGTACGTTTAGGGGTGATCCTGGACGGCATGGGTCGAATCCTGTCCGGGTCAAAGAGTTCTTAGTGATATATGGCTTGCGCGTTCATGCAGCTTTCACACACATGTTAGACTCAGTGCGGCCCGTGCATGCGCCAGAATTTGATGAAAAACTGTACCCAAATGGATCCATGAGTGTCGTCGGGGGTTGGTCAGTCAGGGAGCTTAGTTAATAAGCGCCAAGACTGACCAATCCTTATAGACGAACATTGGTGCGGTGGTCACGGTACTGTGTACGTTTAGGGGTGATCCTGGACGGCATGGGTTCGAATCCTGGCCGGGTCAAAGAGTTCTTAGTGATATATGGCTTGCGCGTTCATGCAGTTTTCTCACACATATTAGACTCAGTGCGGCCCGTGTATGCGCCAGAATTTGATGAAAAACTCTACCCAAATGGATCCATAAGTGTCGTCGGGGGTTGGTCAGTCAGGGAGCTTAGCTAATAAGCGCCAAGACTGACCAATCCTTATAGACGATCATTGGTGCGGTGGTCACTGTACTGTGTACGTTTAGGGGTGATCCTGGACGGCATGGGTTCGAATCCTGGCCAGGTCAAAGAGTTCTTAGTGATATATGGCTTGCGCGTTCATGCAGCTTTCTCACACATGTTAGACTCAGTGCGGCCCGTGCATGCGCCAGAATTTGATGAAAAACTGTTCCCAAATGGATCCATGAGTGTCGTCGGGAGTTGGTCAGTCAGGGAGCTTAGTTAATAAGCACCAAGACTGACCAATCCTTATAGACGATCATTGATGCGGTGGTCACGGTACTGTGTACGTTTAGGGGTGATCCTGGACGGCATGGGTTCGAATCCTGGCCGGGTCAAAGAGTTCTTAGTGATATATGGCTTGCGCGTTCATGCAGCTTTCTCACACATGTTAGACTCAGTGCGGCCCGTGCATTCGCCAAAATTTGATGAAAAACTGTACCCAAATGGAACCATGAGTGTCGTCGGGGGTTGGTCAGTCAGGGAGCTTAGTTAATAAGCGCCAAGACTGACCAATCCTTATAGACGATCAATGGTGCGGTGGTCACGGTACTGTGTACGTTTAGGGGTGATCCTGGACGGCATGGGTTCGAATCCTGGCCGGGTCAAAGAGTTCTTAGTGATATATGGCTTGCGCGTTCATGCAGCTTTCTCACACATGCTAGACTCAGTGCGGCCCGTGCATTCGCCAGAATTTGATGAAAAACTCTACCCAAATGGATCCATGAGTGTCGTCGGGGGATGGTCAGTCAGGGAGTTTAGTTAATAAGCGCCAATACTGACCAATCCTTATAGACGATCATTGGTGCGGTGGTCACGGTACTGTGTACGTTTACGGGTGATCCTGGACGGCATGGGTTCGAATTCTGGCCGGGTCAAAGAGTTCTTAGTGATATATGACTTGCGCGTTCATGCAGCTTTCTCACACATGTTAGACTCAGTGCGGCCCGTGCATGCGCCAGAATTTGATGAAAAACTGTTCCCAAATGGATCCATGAGTGTCGTCGGGAGTTGGTCAGTCAGGGTGCTTAGTTAATAAGCGCCAAGACTGACCAATCCTTATAGACGATCATTGATGCGGTGGTCACGGTACTGTGTACGTTTAGGGGTGATCCTGGACGGCATGGGTTCGAATCCTGGCCGGGTCAAAGAGTTCTTAGTGATATATGGCTTGCGCTTTCATGCAGCTTTCTCACACATGTTAGACTCAGTGCGGCCGGGCATGCACCAGAATTTGATGAAAAACTGTACCCAAATGGATCCATGAGTGTCGTCGGGGGTTTGTCAGTCAGGGAGCTTAGTTAATAAGCGCCAAGACTGACCAATCCTTATAGACGATCATTGGTGCGGTGGTCACATTACTGTGTACGTTTAGGGGTGATCCTGGACGGCGTGGGTTCGAATCCTGGCCGGGTAAAAGAGTTCTTAGTGATATATGGCTTGCGCGTTCATGCAGCTTTCTCACACATGCTAGACTCAGTGCGGCCCGTGCATGCGCCAGAATTTGATGAAAAACTCTACCCAAATGGATCCATGAGTGTCCTCGGGGGATGGTCAGTCAGGGAGCTTAGTTAATAAGCGCCAATACTGACCAATCCTTATAGACGATCATTGGTGCGGTGGTCACGGTACTGTGTACGTTTAGGGGTGATCCTGGACGGCATGGGTTCGAATCCTGGCCGGGTCAAAGAGTTCTTAGTGATATATGACTTGCGCGTTCATGCAGCTTTCTCACACATGTTAGACTCAGTGCGGCCCGTGCATGCGCCAGAATTTGATGAAAAACTGTTCCCAAATGGATCCATGAGTGTCGTCGGGAGTTGGTCAGTCAGGGTGCTTAGTTAATAAGCGCCAAGACTGACCAATCCTTATAGACGATCATTGATGCGGTGGTCACGGTACTGTGTACGTTTAGGGATGATCCTGGACGGCATGGGTTCGAATCCTGGCCGGGCCAAAGAGTTCTTAGTGATATATGGCTTGTGCGTTCATGCAGCTTTCTCACACATGTTAGACTCAGTGCGGCCCGTGCATGCGCCAGAATTTGATGAAAAACTGTACCCAAAAGGATGCATGAGTGTCGTCGGGGGTTGGTCAGTCAGGGAGCTTAGTTAATAAGCGCCAAGACTGACCAATCCTTATAGACGATAATTGGTGCGGTAGTCACGGTACTGTGTACGTTTAGGGGTGATCCTGGACGGCATGGGTTCGAATCCTGGCCGGGTCAAAGAGTTCTTAGTGATATATGGCTTGCGCGTTTATGCAGCTTTCTCACACACACACACACACACACACACACACACATATATATATATATATATATATATATATATATATATATATATATATATATATATATATATATATATATAGTGTATTTATCAATAATGCATTCATAACTCATCAAGTTCTGAAATTTCTTTAATTTATTCGTAATCCCGGACAGTGCTGCAGTGTGCGAAATATTTTCTAGTCAGAGTTTACATTAGGCAAAATATGCATCCGCAGATGGTGCAGACTTCCACGTATACTTATAACTGAGCCAAAACCGAGAAGTAGCTACATCTGGGAGTTTGTTAATTTTATTGAATAATCTACTGATATGTGACTTTTTGCATGATTGAATAATGATAAATGGAATGGCTAGTGATAATTATTGTATCTATTTACATATTCAGTCACAAGCATGATACAATTTTGCCTTAAGAAGTTAAGCGCAATTAAAGAACTGCAGCTGCTAAGACAACTGTAGTTCCAGCAGCATCGTTTGGGGGGAAATGGGTGGTGAACAGAACCATCGGTGTATATGATTTTAGAGAGGAAGTGCTAGGATATCAGTTTGGCTTAAGGCATTGCTTTTGCCTCAAGACGAAGCCTGCCCAGATTTTAATTCAAAATCTTCGGGAGTGAAATATTAAATATTTTTGAAACGTTCACTTCGAACACACGAAGTGAGAAAACACTTTTCGACAATATTTTCGAACATAATCAGTTACAAATCATTTGAGTGGTGTTCAAGAATCATAAGTTCATCATTGGAATTTATGGTGAAATTGGGACAAACTTCAAAAAGTCAATTTTTAGCACTTTCTCATTTAAGTACGTCCTCGATAAATATGTATTTGAGGATAACTGTATTCCTCTATCGCTAGGGTTCACAGGATGAGTAAGTGTTGTATAATAGCCTAATGCTGAAGGCAGCTACAACCAATCAGTGAAATTGAAGATAGGAAAGGGCGGGGTTTGGAGGCAGAGTGGGCGTGGCTGTTGGGGGTAATCACAGCAGAGCCCTACTCCACACCCCGACGGGGCACCACGCCACACACGCTGACGGGGCACCACGCCACACACACGCCAGGGCACCGCATCACAATCAGCACCCAGCGCCCCAGACGACAATACCCACGCCAGGTTTGTTAGGTGATCGGTGAATACACTTTGTTTTGGTGCTTCCTTATCATCTGCCCATCATAGTTGTCTGGGTGCTTCATCACCATCCACCCATCATAGTTGTCTGGGGTGTTTCATCATTATCCACCCATCATAATGATCATGGTGCTTCATCACTACCCACCCATCATAGTGATCTTGGTGCTTCATCAGCAACCACCAATGATAGTGATCTTGGTGCTTCATCATCATCCACCAATGATAGTGATATTGGTGCTTCATCATCATCCACCAATAATAGTGATCTTGGTGCTACATCATCATCCACCAATGATAGTGATCTTGGTGCTTCATCATCATCCACCAATAATAGTGATTTGGTGCTTCATCATCATCCACCAATGATAGTGATCTTGGTACTTCATCATCATCCACCAATGATAGTGATATTGGTGCTTCATCATCATCCACCATTAATAGTGATCTTGGTGCTACATCATCATCCACCAATGATAGTGATCTTGGTGCTTCATCATCATCCACCAATAATAGTGATCTTGGTGCTACATCATCATCCACCAATGATAGTGATCTTGGTGCTTCATCATCATCCACCAATGATAGTGATCTTGGTGCTTCATCATCATCCACCATTGATAATGATATTGGTGCTTCATCATCATCCACCCATCATAGTGATCTTTGTGCTCATCAGGCTATGGGTGCCTCGTAGCCTGGTGGATAGCGCGCAGGACTCGTGATTCTGTGGCGCGGGTTCGATTCCCGCACGAGGCAGAAACAAATGGGCAAAGTTTCTTTCACCCTGAGTGCCCCTGTTACCTAGCAGTAAATAGGTACCTGGGTGTTAGTCAGCTGTCACGGGCTGCTTCCTGGGGGTGGAGGCCTGGTCGAGGACCGGGCCGCGGGGACACTAAAAAGCCCCGAAATCATCTCAAGATAACCTCAAGATATAACCATCACCATAACGTAGTTAAGTGAGCCTCACATTAAGCACCGTTCGAGGGACGAGCTTTTACTGAACTGTTGAGCGTTGTTGTGTAAAGTGTTCCCTCGCGCTGGGACATTGTCTCTGTTGTAGGTGCGCGTATACCATACTGTCTTGTGACAGCTTTCAATTTAATTAATTTTATTAGGGCGTGTGCAAGATTTTGTACATATGTTTAGTGTTTAGCAATAATAAAATACAGCGACCTCTTCCATCCACAGCAACAGTGACCTCTGCCGCCCACCACAGCAGCAGTGCTGACCTTTTCCTCCCACAGCAGCAGAGGACGCAGACATGGTTCACGTGGAACTTCTCTCACTGCTGGGGCTTACGGCCATGTTCCTGGCAGGTAAGTTACCTACATTGTTTCCCTTCTCTCAGTGTTTAATGGAGTAGTATACTCTTAATGCTTTGTAATGGGGTAGTATACTCTTAAGGCTTTGTAATGGGGTAGAATACTCTTAAGGCTTTGTAAGGGTAGTATACTCTTAAGGCTTCGTAATGGGGTAGAATACTCTTAAGGCTTTGTAATGGGGTAGTATACTCTTAAGGCTTTGTAATGGGGTAGAATACTCTTAAAGCTTTTTATGTGGTAGTATACTCTTAAGGATTTGTAATGGGGTAGTGTACTTCTAAGGCTTTGTAAAGGGGGGGAGTATACTCCTAAGGCTTTATAATGGGGTAATATACTCGTAAGACTTTAGTGTTTTATCAATTGTTGGTTTAAATTTGTTTACATTTGTTAATGTGAGGCATAATGTGTTGATTCCTACTCGCCCAGTTGTTCCTGAGGGCTGAGATCTAGCTCCTGGACCCTGCTGTTGCACTCGCCCAGTTGTATCTGAGGGTCGAACTGTAGCTCTTGGGACCTTCCGTTATACTTGCCCCAGTTTTACCTGAGGGTCAAGCTGTAGCTTTATACGTGTTTTAGCAACAACTCAACACTAGAGTTTCATTCTCTAATGGTGGTCTCTTGTATGTGGTGGAACAAATCATATTAGCGTCACATATGCCGGAGATGTTATTCTACTTATATATTCTCTGATGTAAAGCTCGTTGCTATATCTATTTTTTGATGCTCTCATTTTGTCTTCGAGTTGAATCATCCATCCTATTATTAGTATTTCATCCTTTTATTCAGAAGTTCCTTGTAGTTCAACCAATATCATGGGGCCTGACGGCTGAGTGGACAGCGCTCGGGGCTCGTAGACTTAAGGGTCCGGGTTTGATCCCTGGCGGAGGCGGAAACAAATGGCAAACCCCCTGATGCCCGTGTTCACCTAGCCGTAAATAGGTACTTGGGAGTTGGACAGCTGCTACGGGCTACTTCCTGATTATGTGTATTTGTGAAAATTAGGATTAAAGACTTGCCCGAAATGCTACATTTGCAAGTGGCTGTAATAGAATGTAAGAACTCTTGTATATGTAAAGAAAAAAAACGTGCTCCATTGTTCATCATAGTCTCGTAGAATACTTCAGAGTTCATCATAGTCTCTTTTAGATCTCCATAGTATATCAGAATATCACAAAGTACTCCTCAGTTCATTACAGCATCTCAAAGTACCCCTTAGTTCATCACTGCATCTCAAAGTACGTTGTAAATATTTAATCTCACAGATTACCCTTCATTTATTCTAATATCCAAAAGTACCACCTTGTTCATCATAGTATCTGAAAACACCCTGTAGTTCATCTTAGTCTCTCCAGGTACCCAGGAGTTCATCATGGTACCCGAAAGTACTCTTTAATTCTTTGGTCTCCTAAAGTATTCTGTCCTTAATCAAAGTATCTTAGAGTATTCCATGTTTCATCATAGTCTCCCGTCACCCCATATTACATCACAGTCTCCCAAGGTATACTTTAGTTCATCATAAGGTCACAATCCCTTACTTCATTTAATCTCTTATAATACTCTTCAGTTTACCATAGAATCTTAAAGTACCCCAAGTTCATCTTGGTCTCCAGAATTACCCTTTAGTTTATCATAATCTCACAAATGGATACTCCCCCCTCAGTTTACAGTAATTTTCCAAAGTACCCCTATTTCAGTATCGTATCCCTTCGTTGATCATACTACCCCAAAAAACATTTTTGTTTATCATAGTTTACCAAAGTATTCCATATTTCATCACAGTAGCCTAAAGTACCTCATAGTTCAATACAATCTTCCAAAGTACCCGTAGTTAATAATAATATCTAATAGTACCTTTAATTCAAAATAGTATTCCCAAGAACCCTTTAATAATAATATCCCTCAATATTATTATAAGATATTATGATGAATTACAATGTACTTTGGGATACTGTGATGAATACCAAGGCACTTTGGGGTACTATGATTAGCTAGGTTGTTTTTGGAAATACTATCATGGCGTACTGGGTACTTTGACTATGATTCTCAAAATAGTAATTTTAGATACAGTGATGAACTATTTTGGGTACTGATGAATTATGGAGTACTTTGGGATACTGTAATGAATTTCTGGATTTTTTTAATACTACGATGAACAAATGGTAGTTTTGAATACCATGATGAACTACGGCGTACTTTGAAAGACTATTGTAAGTTAAATTGAACTTTGAGGTACTATGATGAGCTAAGGAGTACTTGGGGATAGCATGATAACTATGTGCTACATTGCGAAACTGTGTTGAGTTACATGGTACATTTTGAGCCAATGATGAGCAGAAGGCTGCGTTAGGACACTATTGTCGAGAGCTTTAGCTTTGATGTCCATAGGGAATGGAAAGGATGGGGGAGGTAGAGGGATGGGGAGATGAAATTCAGGAAGAGGATGCGGGTGTAGAGAGAGAGAAGGTTTGAAAGTTCGGTGGCCTGTCCACCATGGGTTGACATTTTTGTATGTGTTGTTTGTTTGCGTATGTGTTATGTTGGGCTGTCAGTACATTGGCTTGGGGGGTTAGTGTTTGTGACCTTGTTGGTGTCCTAAAGCACTAGAGCCGATGGAGTTGGCTGAAGGAGGCTTATCTTAGCAACATCAGGGTAGTTACACTTCTGGTGCCACGACAAATGGTTTTTTGGTTGTATATTTTTTTGTAGGAGTTTTATTTATTTATTTATTATTTTTATTTATTTATTTTTTTATTTATTTATTTATTTATTTATATATTTATTTATTTATTTATTTATTTTTTTATTTATTTTTTTTCTTCTTTATTCTTCATTTGGTGTAGATGGGTCCGGGATCGGCCACTCATCTGGATAGTCTGGCAGGCCGCTTAGTATTTGAGGTCTTGGGAAGGCCTCATCATGGATGTCTCTGATCACTTTTTGTTGGAGAGTGATTCTTCTGGTTCTGTGTGGTGGTTCGTGGATCTCGTGGTCGCTGGTGGTGTTTTCTGCTACGTAGGGATCTTCGGGGTCTGGGACATACATGTTCTTCATGCGGTACAGCTGTCTTCTGGCCAGGTAGCTGAGCCTGATGTTCATTGACTTCATGTTGAGCGTCTCATGGATTTGGTCAGTTCTTACCCTGTCCATCAGAGTCAGGCCCTCCGCAAAGCGAAGTGCTTTGTTTTGTACTCGTTGGATCTTCAGCATGTTGGATTTGTTGGTGAGGTTCCGGGGAACGTAAGGGTATTCCAAGCTAGGCCTTATGATCATTCTGTACATGTGGAGCTTGATGTGGGATGGGGCTTGCTTTAAACGGAAGAACCTCGCCAGTGAACCCCGGGCCATCGCTGTCTTCTGGAATACGTACTGGGAGGAGTTGAGTAGCCTGTTGAAGTTGTAACCGAGCACTGTGTTGGAGTTTGAGATGGCTATGGGTTCACCCCTGATTCTTATTCCCCCGTCATTTTCGATTGAGAAGGCCATACAGCCGACAGTGCTTAATTGGATCTTTTCTGGGTTAGTGGTGATCCTCCATTTCCTTTCCCAGTTAGCAGTCCTGGCTAGTTTGAGAGATATAAAGTTCTACGTTTGCTTTACGAGTTACAGTTGCATGCTTGGCTGCTAGGGTTAGATGTTATTACGTGTGTTACGTCGTCCGCAAATTGCACGATAATGGTGTCCCTATACTCTGGTTGGGGCAGGTCGTTTACAAAGATGTTGAAGAGAACCGGGCTCAAGCATGATCCTTGGGGGACTCCAGCTGTTGGGGTGAAGGCTGCGGCCTCTTTTGCCTTGAAGCTGGGGGTAACTTGCCTATTCTTAAGGAAATTTCTGATCAGCCAGAGGAGGGTCCAGTTTTGCGCTGGTAAGTCTGCTAATTTGTACACAAGACCATCGTGCCACAGGCTGTCGAAGGCCTTGTGTACGTCCCTCGTCGCAATCAAAGCTACCTGTTTTTGCTTGTGAATTGAGCTTACGGCGTCGTAGATGATGTTTATTGCGTGCTGGGTTGATCTATGTCCTCGAAAGCCAAACTGCTTTTCTGTGAAGAGGTTGTTGTATTCCATGTAGTAGTTAAGACGGTTTGACATGATTTTTTCAAAGCACTTGCCTATTGTGTCTAAGAGGGAGATTGGACAGTAGTTGCCAGGTTGGTGGGGGTCTTTCTTGGGTTTGGGAATGAATATCATCTTGGCTGACTTGAATGCTACAGGAATGTGACCTGATGCCAGCATAGCGTTGAATAGGTTGAGTATGGATTGCAGAAGATTGCCTGGTAGAAGTTTGATCTGCAACGCTTTGATCCCTGATGGTCCTGGGGCCTTATCTCTGATGCTTTTGATGACTCCTCTCATCTCTAACATAGTTATGGGTCTTGTTAGAGGGTGGTCGTCTTCTAGGGTTGTCAGGTCTATCAGAGGGGTGCTATGAAGGGAGGCATCGTTTTCAGTTGTCCATTGGTTGACACGTTCAAAGTGAGCGTAGTATAAATTGTCGAGAGTACTTCCAGGAATTTCTAGCCAAAAGTTCCAGGTAGCTCATCATAGAATCACTAAGTATCCTTACGGTAATTGAAGTTTGCCAAAGTATTCTTTAGTTCATTATAATATCCCAAATACATTTAAGTTAATCATAGGATATAAATTTTTTTAGTAGTTCATCAATGTGTTCCATAGTAGCTTCTAGTCCATCATAGTCTACCATAGTACCTCTTAGTCCATCATAGTCTATCATGGTCTATCATAATACACTTAAGGTCATCATAATTTCCCAAAGTACCTCATTATAGTATCCAAAAGTACCTAGTAGATATTTATAGTATTCCAAAGTGCCTAGTAGATCACCAATCTCAAAATACCACCTAATTTATCAACGTCTCCAGAGAACCCTGTAGTCGATCCTAGTGTATTTAAGTACCTCTTAGTTTATCATTCTCTCCAAAAGGACCTTTTAGGTAATCATATGGTACTAAAGTTCCCCGTAGTTCACTATATTATCCCAAACTAATCCTTAGGAACAGTTTAGTAACATTTCCTATCTAATGTTCCTAAATTATGCTAGAGGCAAGGAATCGGGAATACACAAATACACTTAAAACTCAATAAAGCACTTTACCGTAATATCTTTAAACACTTCAGCCGATGTTACGGCCGATCTCCCCTGGAGATGATGTCCTCTCCCTGCACCCAAAGCCACACTGATCAAAACGCTGTCGAGGTGAAGCCGACCTTAGCTAGTGGCCAAACTTGCATATGTCCGTGTAGGGAATTTTATTGCGATCTCAGTGATACCAAATTTAACGCTGTAGGACAAGTGTGGAGTTGACTACCCTGAAAGAATAGAAACATTTCGTCGCTGTTAGGAGCTCACGGCTAGTGATCGACGTAGTTCTTTATTTGGTGCTGGTGTAACTCATGCTTTGGTGACATTTTATACATGTGTTCTTCTAGAACATTCTATTGCGAACACATTGGTACAAAAATGAAATACGTACATCAAAAATTATTGTCAGGACAGTGAAAAGAGTATACACTTTTCGGTGTTGCCGCTCCAGAGCCCGAAACGCGGCGCGTACAAGGGAAAAGTTTTTTTGTATCGTTTGCTGGGAGCGCGAAAGTGTGTCCCAAAGTACCCCTTAGTTCTACATTATATCCCAAAGTACCCCTTAGTTCTTCATTATATCCAAAAGTACCCTTTAGTTCTTTATAATATCCCAAAGCACCCCCTTGGTTCTTCAAAATATTCCCAAGTACCCCTTAGTTCGTCATAATATCCAGACGTATCCCTTATTCTTCTTCATAATACATCAAAGTACCCCTTAGTTTTTCATAGTATCCCAAAGTATCCCATAGTTCTTCATAATATCCCAAAGTACCTCTTAGTCGTTCATAATATCCCAAAGTACCCCTTAATTCTTCATAATATCCAAAAGTATCCCTTAGTTCTTCATAATATCCTAAAGTATCCCTTAGTTCTACATAATATCCCAAAGTACTTCCTAGTTCTTCATAATATCATAAAGTACCCCTTAGTTCTTAATAATATCATAAAGTACAACTTAGTTCTTCATAATATCCCAAAGTACTCCCTTAATACAGCATAGTCTCCGCAGATCATTATTGTCTCCCACACTAGTGCTGCTAACGCAGAGGCAGGGTAGAGTGAAGTGCAAGGTGCTACGGTGTTCTGTGAAGGACCTTGGCAATAGAATACAGAGTGAAGCAAAAATCATCAGTGTGCTGGGATGTTACCAGTAGCTGTTCATAGGCATTACCAACAAAGAAGATGGGAAGAGAGGTGAGAGAGGGGTTTCACACATGAAGACCCAGGGTATGCGTGTTAATGGCAGTCGAGGTCGGCCTCACTGCCACACTTTATGAAATATCGGCATCTAGACCCTCTTTACCCTTGAGATTTTTTTATGAAGTACACTTATTTATCAATTTTAGTGCTTCGGTATAATATATTTCCAGAGAAAGAAGAAAATCCTGGCAACAGAGCGGATATTTGTAGAGATAAAATGAGAGGGTAAGAGAGGAGAGGGTTGGATGGGGGTCAGGTAAGTTGGGGGGGGGGGTGTTAAGTAACGAGAAGTGAGATAAGGACTGGAATATGGGATGGGGAAGACCCGGGTTCAACCGGATTCCCCCGCCAAGAACCATACATATAAGACCAGTTAGGAAATTCATGGCATTAGCGTACAGACCATTTTCTGTCAGATACTATTGAAAACCCAGAGTTATGCCACCAGATATGTCCCAGAGCTGAGAGGCATTAGTGAAGATACACGATTACTATAATTACGACAGAAAATATTTAGGAAAGTATGTAAAAGCCGGGCAGAGGCAGGCTGTTTAACATAAGATGAATACGGAAGTAACCAAAGATCTTGATTGAATTACATGCACATTGATGTAAGGTATTGCTTTAGGGTTAGAGGAGGAAATTCACAATCACATTTTCATAGGTAGACATGACATCCCCCAAAGGTTCTAGAACCTGTTTACTTATCGACCGAAGTATGGGAAGCGTTTCATAAGAGCTGGAGTTAACACGACAAATCATCTAGGTAAGTATATACATGATTTAAAGCATTGTAGTGAGGATGTTTTAAGGATGCTTATCTTTTTCTCCCGGCAGGAACTGAGGCAAGGTGCAGCTCCACTTCAGAGATTGAGTGTCACAGGGACAGTCAGTGCATCGCCATCACCTCTGTGTGTGACTCCGCAAAACAGTGTAGCGACGGCTCCGACGAGGACCCCTACGTCTGTGAGGTACTGTGGTTCCTCCCTTCCTTGTTTGTTAGTGCATCTGCTCCGTCTGTGAGGTACTGTGGCCCCCCCTTTCCTTGTTTATTAGTGCTTCTACTCCGTCTGTGAGGTACTGTGGTTCCTCCCTTCCTTGTTTGTTAGTGCTTCTACTCCGTCTGTGAGGTACTGTGGCCCCCCTTTCCTTGTTTATTAGTGCTTCTACTCCATCTGTTAGGTACTGTGGCCCCCCTTTCCTTGTTTACTAGTGTTTCTACTCCGTCTGTGAGGTACTGTGCCCCACCCCCCTTCCTTATTTGTTAGTGCTTCTGCTCGATCTGTAAGGTACTGTGCTTCCCCCTTTCCCTGTTTGTTAGTATTTTGCTCCGTCTGTGTGGTACTGTGCCTCCCCCCCTTTCCCTGTTTGTTAGTGTTTTGTTCCGTCTGTGTGGTACTGTATCCCCCCCCCTTCCCTGTTTGTTAGTGTTTCTGCTGCACCTATGAGGCACTATGCCTCCCCTTCCTTGTTAGTGCTTCTGCTCCGTCTGGGAGGTATTGTGCCTCCTTCCTTGTTTGCTAGGGATTCTGCTCCGTCTGTGAGATCCATACCTCCCTGCATTGTTTGCCAGCGTTTCTGGTCCAAATGTGAGAGCCACAACCACCATTATTGTTTGTTAGTTCATCTAGTATAGCTGTACCTTGGTCAGTCAGTGGTGTGGGGCGGTTTGTGCTCTATTCAACGTGTTCTTTTTATTATTGTTTAAAAAGCCAACTCCTTCTCTGGTCACTGTACTCTTTTCACTGGATATTCATTTCATTTGAAATTCACATCAATAATTTTCCTGTCTCATGACAATTGGCTCAAATATGCAGCATAAAACTAATCTAAATTAGTGCGTGTGATTCTCTTCTGACGGAGATCAGGCAGCGATCTCCGGCAGCGATTACTTTGATGGAATAATTGACATCTGCATGTCGTACAATCTTCCGCTGTGATTTACAATATATAAGACTTTTGTGGGCGTACAGGTTACCGATGCACTGGCACAGCTACACCAGCGTTCACTGTGGATAGGGGCAGCAAGGTGAAGGGCTTATTCACCAATATAGGTAAGAGTAATGGATGAGGTGAGTTCCGACGGTGTAGTTATAAAAAGCAAATATCAGATTCCCATCATAAGGAGCTTTTACAGTAAAGCAAGGGACTTTATTCGTTTCAGATGCATTTTCAAGCGTTGCTGATACATGAAGAGAAAAATGTCCGTAGTGTCACTTGTGTTGCTTTACAAATTTCTGTCCCTCCAAGTCCGATCGACATGGACAGAACAAGAGGTTATTAAAGTATCTAAAATACGACTAGGTCAGAGCAAGAGGTTACTAAATTACTTCACGAATACAATTGTGAATTGCCCAGAGCACGATATAACTTGCCGAAGATTGTGTGTGGCCGGGTCAGTCAGCGACGGGCAGAGTGTCTTAGGACTGGCTAGGGTCTGGTTGTGTTTAGTTAACTATAGGGACGACGACGCTCTCAGAAAGATTTAGGAATACTTTGTATTTAATAGAAACTAAAGTAAATGACTTTGCAGAATTTGTTATTGATGTCATGACTTATTGTATTGTTGTTCTAACGAAGTTTGAAGTATTTATTACCTTAGAAATGTCATAAGGATTTGTGATTTATTAATTTTTTTGAAAAAAAAACGTTCAAGCCAAGATGACTACTGTAATGCCAGGGGGACTAATGATTTATTTTAATAATTTAATCATTACACCTTAAACGACATGACATGAAGATCTTTGTGATTGTTAGAGTATATTTATTATTTTGCTTAGGTCCACTCCTGGAGCTCCCACTGGACGTTTCAGTAACCATACAGGTTGACATTCAGTTACTTGGGAGTGGACGCCTCTTATAAGTAGTCACAGGACAGACGTCCACCTGGTCACACAAATCATAACAACCTCTCTAGTTGTCCAGAATACATTGTTACGAGGTTGAGGTTACGAGGATATGAGGTTACCATGAAGGTTCATCTCGTTCTTGCCAGCGTTCCCAATGTCTGGAAACTGTTATGCTAAAGTGACCTATCCAAACCTACCAGAGAGTAGTAGGGAGGAAGAGCCAGCGGCCCTTTTTTTTTTTTTGGAGAGAGGACCCCTGTGGACTGTAAGAGCCAGCGGCCCTTTTTTTTTTCTGGGAAAAAAAGTGCCTGTGCGCCCCAAGGGTTTCAGGTAAATTTAGAATATCCCCTGTGCGCCCCAAGGGTTTCAGGTAAATTTAGAAAATCGTGTATAGCGCTTGGGGGTTTTCAGGTAAATTTTGTCAGTCGCAGATTTTAGAAGTAAGGATTTCTTATGAGAAAAATAATTTCCGAGACTTAGAAGTTTGTTAAAGCCTTATGGGAGAAATTCAAATAACGTGTGTAGCACTTTAGGGCTTCCAGGAGAACTCTACGGACATATTTTACATGTTTTCAACTTACAAAATCGTCTATGTAAGCCTTAGTTATTCATATAAATTTAGAAAATCACCTGTGTAAGTCAGGGTTTTCAAGTCTCGTACATCACACCCCCCTCCCTCCCCCCTTACCTCGCAATCTGTCGCGTCGCCTTTATTTACTTTGCGCCCAGCCAGCCAGTCGGCTCTTAATCTTATCTTATCTTATCCGTAATATCTGGACCGTCCCTCCTCTCTCTCTCTCTCTCTCCTTTCATTCAGTTCAGTTCAACTATTTTCCAACATCGTATGTTTTCTCCTTTTCATTAAGCAAGTCAGTTTTACACAAATAAATCATGTTAGTAAGCAAGTTCTAGCTCACGTTCCCCCACCTTAGTCCCCTGTCATATAATGAATACTATCATTCCAATCCCTCTAAAATTTAAAAATAATCATATTTCAAACGTAGTTCAATACAGTAATTTAGTTACCAAGCTCCAGCGCTTGTCCTCCGCCTTAGCTCTCTCTCGTATCTTCGTTAGTATCAGACCAATTTCCCTGAAATTTTCACCCTCTGTATTTCAGGCACCATAAATAAGATCAAAACAGTTACCAAGCTCCAGCGCTTGTCCTCCGCCTTTGCTCTCTCTCGTATCTTCGTTAGTATCAGACCAATTTCCCTGAAATTTTCACCCTCTGTATTTCAGACACCATAAATAAGATCAAGTCAGTTACTGAGCTCCAGCGCTTGTCCTCCGCCTTAGCTCTCTCTCGTATCTTCGTTAGTAACAGTCCAATTTCCCTGAAATTTTTACCCTCTGTATTTCAGGTTCCGTAAATAAGATCAAAACAGTTACCAAGCTCCAGCGCTTGTCCTCCGCCTTAGCTCTCTCTCGTATCTTCGTTAGTAACAGTCCAATTTCCCTGAAATTTTTACCCTCTGTATTTCAGGTTCCGTAAATAAGATCAAAACAGTTATCAAGCTCCAGCGCTTGTCCCCCACCTTAGTTCGTTTATACAAGATCGTTAGTAACAGTCCAATTTCCCTGAAATTTTTACCCTCTGTATTTCAGACACCGTAAATAAAATCAAGTCAGTTATCGAGCTCCAGCTCTCGTCTCCGCCTTAGTTCTCCTTCATATCTTTGTAAATAACCCATCATTTTCCCAAAAATTAAAAGCAGACAGACTTCAAAGTTAGTAAATAAGATCATGGCAGTTACTGAGCTCCAGCTCTCGTCCCCCGCCCTCTTCCACCCTCAAGTCTTTGTAAATAAACCATCAATTTCCCCGAAATTTTTTACCCTCTGTATTTCAGACATAGTAAATATGAAGTAAACAATTATAAAACTCTAGCTCTTGTCCTTTGTCCAAGCTCACTTTTGTAAATTCATTACTCTCAGTCCAAATCACCCAACTACATTTTCAGACATAGTAAATAAAAACCAGTTCAGTTATCAAGTTACAACTCTTGTTCCCCAGCTTAGTTCATTTGTGCAAGTTCTTTATTTTCCAACTAAATCACCCTGAGATTTAAGATCACCTTATTTTCTAACGTAGTAAAATTAATCTGGACATTAGCCTTAGATCATCAGACATAAATATATTCGATCAAGTCCGTCTCCAGCTTATCTCTTATCCGAGTATACACATAACCCCAACCTGTTTAATTATCTTTCACCCCCTCCCACCTTCCTCCATCTCATCCAAGTCTCATAAATTTAAATGTAGCTGTTAATTTGCGTTCTTTCCCGTTCATAGCATATTCTCTGTAAGTTCAGATCTGTACTTAGTCTTACATATTCTCTACTTCTTTCCCATTTTATACATGACTTAAACAACTATTACCGTCTCCTCTATCTTATTTAAACATAAGTCATATGTAAATATACCCGACTCTTTCCATCCATTACAAGTCCTAGCTTGTTCACCACCCAACTCACTACGCTATTTCTACTCTACATGTTATAGCATGTTTTCCGCTCATCTTGGTACCAACCCTTACAATCTCTCTCTCATTCCTTTACATGTCTCAGCATGTCTCAGCATGTTCGCCTCGCATCTTACTACGCTGTCTACTTTACATGTTGTAGCGTGTATTACTGTGTCCCATATCTTATTTAAACATGAGTCATATGTAAATATACCCGACTCCTTCCATCCATTACAAGTCCTAGCTTGTTCACCGCCCAACTCACTACACTGTCTACTTTACACGTTGTAGCATGTTTTCCGCACATCTTGATACCATCCCTTACAATCTCTCAATCCTTTACACATCCCAACTTTCAACCCTTTCTTACAATTTTCCTCCATCCCTCCGCTACATGTTCTTACCCGTTCATTACAGTCCACTACATATTCTCTAATCATCTCTGTACTAATTCTCAAAACTAGTTGTTTCTGTCATTTTAGTAAGTAAGTAAGTAGATCATCGTTACTAACAACAACAACAACAACAACAGTAACATTACTAATTCACAGTAAGTTACTACTGAGCATTTAGCAGTTATCCATTTTCAAATAAGGTCAATATAAATCATTCTAAGACATCTTCGTACAATTAAAGATACTTGCCTGTGCACTAAGTCATTACTTACAGTAGCATCTTAAGGCATTGTTTTCGTAACTCAGTTTTATTAAACATACACCTTCATTAGTCAAAGGAAAACTTTTCAAGACATTGTATTCAATATTCCCGTTAAACTTACTACATCATGTCATTATTCGGTTTCATAATTAAGTACTTGTTTCAGTCCTCCAATGTAATAAGCAAATTATTCTATTAAGGATAAAGAAATCTTATTTAGAAGAGACATTAAGTTTATTACAACATTTAACGCATACAAGTGTTTTTAGTAGTTTTACAAGTGTTCAAGAAAATCATATACAGTTATTCTTAGTAGTTATACAAGTGTTCAAGAAATCATAAACACTATAGTCTTATATAGAAATAAACATTTGAATTTATAAAAGAATTATAAGTAAAACATGTATTTGATTTCACACAATGAAACTCACTATCCAGCAAGTTAAAAAATCCATCACATGCACAGCATCCCCCTTCCCCTTCTCCAAAATAGATTAGTTTTTGTCCCTTAAATTCCTTTAAAACATAGAAAGCATCGCTATAAACATTATCATCACGAATCAATTCAGGCCAGGACATTAGAAGTACTTCTCTGTCATTACAATAAGTCCTAACTGCTTCTACAGCATCCATTTGTTCAACCTCCATCCACTTACTCTCACCCATATTCGAGTAATTATCTGTAGCTCGTACCACATTAGTGTGTCTTATCCTAATAAGATTTTCAATAAAGGCCATACCAGAGAAAACACCAAGTACAGGATCCTGTCCTATAAATCTCATCACTGCCTCTATTTCTATCTTTTGGGGGGTATGATATCCTATTTCTGGTCTCATCTTTATTAAATTTAACGGAAAAGATGGAAAGCTCTCCTCCATATGATCAATTAAACTCCAATGTTCATCTTCTTCTGTTTTAGGGTGAATAATACTAAGCTCTTTCACAGTCTTACTATTTACCTGCTGTTGCAGTTCATCCTGGCTCATTATAGTATACACTTCTCGTTCTTCAGAACTCAACTTATTAATAAACCAGTTTGCAGCATTTGGAGAACCAATTTCATCCACAAATTTTCTTATAAAAAATTTATCCTTTAAGTTACATCCTATAGGTACTTCTTCAAATTCTGGAAATATGTATTTAAAACGGGGTTTAGGTCTAAAAGTGCAAATTATTTTATCGCCTTTAAATAACAAAGAAATTTTCTTCATCTCGGCCTTACTAGGAGTTTTCGTCAGCAACAACACTTGACAATTCTCATGTTTCTTGAGTACATCTGTAACACTCTCTTTAAAGCTAAATAAGACTATATCACATTTTATCATTGGAAGTTCTTCTTTCAACTTTATAAAATCATGACCGATCAGTATCATTAAAACATTTTCACTTTTGCTAATAAACTTTGCTAGAGCTGGAACAATGTTCTCATGCGTACATTTATCAGTATGTGTCATCACTTTATAAGTCTGTTTTTCCGCCAGGGGCATATTCTTCCACAAAACAGTCGAAGCTGGACTTTGCCATATAGTTTCTGACACAAGATCAGGCATGCTTCCAAACCCTGGTAGACTCTTCACATCCATCACATGGGGTAGATCTTTAAACAAAGAAAAATACAATATTTAACACAGGGACTATTAAATAATCATAATATTTCAAAACTAAAAGATATTCAATAATAAGCAAAATTATATCACAACAAATATAACGAGTACTGTAAGTACATCATACAATAATCACTTACTGTATACAGCAGCCATCGATCCGAGTATGTCTTGTCACTGCTGGACCGAGATGGGGAGTTTATGGCAAGATATATCCCGACCTAGCTTATCACATCGGAGATTGTTACGCTCCGCCCCTCTCTCTTAGCTGTAGTTTCCAAATTAGTTATATGTATTATTTTAGATCTACTAGTTTTAACTATGATATTCTCTTCCGTTTATTAGATCCCTCCTCTACTTGTTTCTTCTCTCTCCCAGTCCCCGTAACATCTTCTCCAAGAGGTATACGAACCATTAATAATTCTTTTTTATTATTCTTTAAAACATAAGCTAAATGGGCTAGTCCTGGAAAATAGTGTGTCTCCCATTCTTCTTGTTCTTCTTTACTCCATCCTATTCCGTCATTAAACCCAATACCATATGGAATAATTATACGCTGGATTAAATTATTATTTCTTGCCTGACAACAAATTTGTCTTATTGCAGATTTAAAACTCCAACGTTTAATAATATCTTTCTGTAATCCTAGATCTTCATTAGAGCTACTGTATTGAAGTCCTATAATATGAGGTTTTATTTCTGGTTCTGGAGATAAAGCAAGTACTATACCACCAGGAGTTATATTATTCTGTACCACTTCACACTCGGAAACTTTACTGTAAGGATATTTTTCCCATAACAGTTGTGCAAATCCACCAGATAAATTATGAGAATCGTAGACAAGACAGTCTCCAGGTTTTAGAATTTCATCACTAGTAAAATCAGCATCTATAATACACTTATTCAAACGCTTAAGCTTCACTTGCATGTACATAGAACAATCCATCTTGAAGTAAGACAGAAAAAGTTTCGTACCTCTTCCTATATACTCAGAAAAGTAGAGTTGACATTTAGACATTAAAAAAGGGAGAAAATAAACACACGAGTTTCTATTTTGTTATTTAATGTGTAAAAATGTACAATGTATTTAATGTGTAAAAATGTACAATGTATTTAATTTGTAAAAATGTACAAAGTATAAATTATTTACAGACATTATTATTCCCAATCCATCTTCTCTTCTAAATTTGTAAAACTACTACTAACACACATTGTAACATTAGTATCAACAGACGTAGTAACATTAACAGGTGTTGAATTAATTGTATCAGACAACTTAGTGTTGATAGAAGGTGAACTAGCATCAGCGGTAGCAGGCGTAGCATCATCTTCAGGTGTCCTAGCAGCATCAGTAGCATTAGTTGTGGATCCATTTTGAAGAACAGCAATGTATGGAATCTTATTTTCAAAGATGCCGTGGGTGGATGACTGAGGAGGAACGATGTTTTCGGGACGTACTATGAAGAGTACAATACCTCGTTTTCGTAGTTTTTGTCCTATTTTCTCAAGTATAGGCAAATATTTACTTTCCCATACTGCGCAGTTGTCCAAATAACTTGACATGCCAAACCCATATGGAATAATAATTCTCTTAACACATCTTTTAAGAATGAAAACAAGGGCTTCCTTCAGAGCATTTTCAAACCAGCGCCATCTCTGATATTCTGTATCTTTTTCAAGTCCATCGTAAAAATGTTCATCTAAACTTCGTACTTCACACGGAGGATTTTCATATGCTGGTAAAGTTGCAGGTCTACTAGCAAACTGAGTCACTAAACCAATAATAAGGGGTAGAGGGGGATCTTCATCCATCCTGTTGTTAAATTCAGGTGGTTCTCCAATATGTATACTGCCAGGGTTACTGCGATAAGATACAACAGCCCTGTTTTTGTAAGGAAAGTTTTCACGATGTAATCTCGCATATGGGTAACGATCCCACAATCCTTGCACAATTTTACACATTTGTACACTCGTAGCATCAAGATCGTACAATAAACAGTCGTGATTATTGTAGACGGACAGGGAGGCAAAGTCTCCAATAATAGTCTTGATCTCCATAGCCTTGAATATCCAAGCTTGAAGTAGATTCTGACATCCAAGAAGAGGAGGACACCGTAAGAGATCACTCCGGGGAAGCATATATACATCTTTAGGCTGCGCGTAGAAACACTGCGCACACAAAAGGTTGCCAAGTGTTACTTGCTCTTCCTCTGCATAATCTCCTCGTTAAACAGTAATTTAACTTCCACTCCGTAGGGTTTTAACTGTTTATACATATCTTCAATAACAGGAAGATAAGTATTTTCCCAAACTTTATCTCTTCGAACACATGTAATCCCAATTCCTGTTGGTATTATAACTCTCATAATTTGAGGAGAGCCCTTGATAAAGTTAAATAAATCTTTCATACCATTCTTGAAGTAGACGAGACGATTAATGGATGTATCTTCGTTTAATCCAGAGAGCATGTTTCTGTCTTTTGAGTTTTCTATAATTCCCTGAGCAATGTTATTACTTTCTATAGGTAATCCAATACCGTATTGAGTGGCTATAGCAACAATATACGGAAGATTTTCTCCTTTAGAGATATGAATTGTTCCTGGTACTGGACGATCTTCAGGGATACATCTCTTAAGACTGTACAAGGGTCGGCGAACATTATAAGCGTCAGCATGAGAATATTTCTTGGCTAAGTCTAGGGCCATTCCTCTGGGAACACAGGATATACAGTTCACTCCGTACACAATACAGGTTTCACTATTACAAAATGAATCGTCGGTTAAATAACCCTGACAAGTTGTCAGAACAGTATCCATGGTGAATTTTCTTCCTCGTAAGGTAGTAGATACGATCCAGATAGTCGTAATAATATCCCTAATGTGAGGTCCGCGCTCTTATATTGGGGGAAATGTAAAAGTTACCACTTATTTGAATATATTAATAAGGATTTTTGTTACCTTAGAGTGATATTATATATGACATTATAACTAATAGTATATTTCATTTTAGGATATAGATGCTTTAAGCATATATTTTAATTAGATTAAATAAGAATTTACTACTAAATTATATATATATATATATCTATCATTATGTACGGCAGCTACGAATAATGACGTAACAGTATACTTTAGCGAGATTGCCAAAGTGATGTATTTTTTCTAATAAGTCTAATAAATAATGAAAGTAGTTTACTAAGTATTTATATAAGAGCTTTATTTAATTATGAAACTTTAAGGATTTTTAATAGAGAAGTATTTAGAGGAGATTACTGCCTATTATAAATGAGGAAACTGTTAAATATGTAGCGATGTACGATACTTATTTTAGGGATATATATACTTGCTTATCCTACTCTAATAGTTAGTGCTGCCTTCACACGATGGATCCTTTGTGTGCCAGGAAGTTTTACAGTATAGAAAGCCTTAAATGTGCAGGAGTTAGACTACAAACATTTGTGGATTGGCCCATTAAGTGGTTAAACCCTATTGACTTAGTTGAAGATGGGTTCTATTACCTTCGCAATAGTGATTACTGTTTGTGTGCATTTTGTTATTGTATAGTAGGTGCATGGATTGTTGGTGATACCCCCAGAAGACGTCATAAGATCATTAATCAAGACTGTGCCTTTATTAGAGGCAAGAGGAGTGACAATGTTTCTTTAGAGGTGTCTGAGATAGCTTTCAAATATGGACTGGAATTTGTTTCCCATAAAATAGAACTGGGAAATAAGAAAATAAGTGGTAGTAGTAAGTATATATTCTTATGATGTATTCTTATACCAGTCTTATATACTCTGTACAAAACTTGATTGCTTAAATAGATACTTCTTATTCTTCTAAAGAATAATTTACGTAACTACGTTATATTTTTTAGGTGGTGCTCCTCCTAAGGAAGATCTGGGATTGATAAAATTTAGGAAATCGCTGAATCCAGGATTGGTAACTTATAAATCTCGCCTAGAGACATTTGATATGACATGGCCTGGAAGCGTCAAGCAAACTTCTCATGAGCTGGCAGAAGCTGGTTTTTTTTTTTACTGTGGTATGAAGTGTTTTAACTATTTTTAACTTAATAGAGTTATAAGTAAAGAAATAATGAATATTAGTTAAAAGATAGTAACGAGATAATGCTGGATTGTTTTATGGTTTTCAGGTATAAGTGACCACGTCTGCTGCTATCACTGCGCCTGTGGAATACGAAATTGGAGACCAGAAGATGATCCTTGGACTTTACATGCGAGATGTAGTCCAGAATGTGCTTACATTATTCTTGCAAGGGGCAAGGAATTTGTTAAGAATGCTAGATTGACAATGCCATTACCTATAAAACCTATAGACAATGATTTAATTAATATCTTAATGGAGGGTATGGATAAGTTCAAACATCTGATTCATCAAAAATTATTACCTGTGGAGAGTATAAGATATGCTTTAAGTGAGTATCTTAAGGAATCCAGAGATTTGTTACCTTTTATTATACAAAGTAGATGTCTAGAAATCGTGTTGAGGTATATGCAAGAGGGTACAGATATTTATTTACGGGTACGGGACTTAATTTATGAGGCAGTTGATGATAAAGAGGAACAAGAAGCTACGCTTGAAGATCTGGGATTGAAAACTTTACCGGAGACTTGTACTAACACTGTTGAAAACAAGGACTGTATAGAACAATCTTGGGAAGAAGATATTTTATGCAGAGTTTGTATGGATAAAAATATAAATATTGTAATACTACCATGTAAACATATGGTGACATGCAGTGGTTGTCTTTTAGCTCTGAAATGCTGTCCAATTTGTAGAGGAAATATTTTATATATAATAAATCCAATTGCTTCTTGAACACTTGTATATGATTTTCTTGAACACTTGTATAACTACTAAGAATAACTGTATATGTTTGCTTCTTGAACACTTATGAATACCTGTATAACTACTAAGAATAACTGTATATGATTTTCTTGAACACTTGTAAAACTACTAAAAACACTTGTATGCGTTAAATGTTGTAATAAACTTAATGTCTCTTCTAAATAAGATTTCTTTATCCTTAATAGAATAATTTGCTTATTACATTGGAGGACTGAAACAAGTACTTAATTATGAAACCGAATAATGACATGATGTAGTAAGTTTAACGGGAATATTGAATACAATGTCTTGAAAAGTTTTCCTTTGACTAATGAAGGTGTATGTTTAATAAAACTGAGTTACGAAAACAATGCCTTAAGATGCTACTGTAAGTAATGACTTAGTGCACAGGCAAGTATCTTTAATTGTACGAAGATGTCTTAGAATGATTTATATTGACCTTATTTGAAAATGGATAACTGCTAAATGCTCAGTAGTAACTTACTGTGAATTAGTAATGTTACTGTTGTTGTTGTTGTTGTTGTTAGTAACGATGATCTACTTACTTACTTACTAAAATGACAGAAACAACTAGTTTTGAGAATTAGTACAGAGATGATTAGAGAATATGTAGTGGACTGTAATGAACGGGTAAGAACATGTAGCGGAGGGATGGAGGAAAATTGTAAGAAAGGGTTGAAAGTTGGGATGTGTAAAGGATTGAGAGATTGTAAGGGATGGTATCAAGATGTGCGGAAAACATGCTACAACGTGTAAAGTAGACAGTGTAGTGAGTTGGGCGGTGAACAAGCTAGGACTTGTAATGGATGGAAGGAGTCGGGTATATTTACATATGACTCATGTTTAAATAAGATATGGGACACAGTAATACACGCTACAACATGTAAAGTAGACAGCGTAGTAAGATGCGAGGCGAACATGCTGAGACATGCTGAGACATGTAAAGGAATGAGAGAGAGATTGTAAGGGTTGGTACCAAGATGAGCGGAAAACATGCTATAACATGTAGAGTAGAAATAGCGTAGTGAGTTGGGTGGTGAACAAGCTAGGACTTGTAATGGATGGAAAGAGTCGGGTATATTTACATATGACTTATGTTTAAATAAGATAGAGGAGACGGTAATAGTTGTTTAAGTCATGTATAAAATGGGAAAGAAGTAGAGAATATGTAAGACTAAGTACAGATCTGAACTTACAGAGAATATGCTATGAACGGGAAAGAACGCAAATTAACAGCTACATTTAAATTTATGAGACTTGGATGAGATGGAGGAAGGTGGGAGGGGGTGAAAGATAATTAAACAGGTTGGGGTTATGTGTATACTCGGATAAGAGATAAGCTGGAGACGGACTTGATCGAATATATTTATGTCTGATGATCTAAGGCTAATGTCCAGATTAATTTTACTACGTTAGAAAATAAGGTGATCTTAAATCTCAGGGTGATTTAGTTGGAAAATAAAGAACTTGCACAAATGAACTAAGCTGGGGAACAAGAGTTGTAACTTGATAACTGAACTGGTTTTTATTTACTATGTCTGAAAATGTAGTTGGGTGATTTGGACTGAGAGTAATGAATTTACAAAAGTGAGCTTGGACAAAGGACAAGAGCTAGAGTTTTATAATTGTTTACTTCATATTTACTATGTCTGAAATACAGAGGGTAAAAAATTTCGGGGAAATTGATGGTTTATTTACAAAGACTTGAGGGTGGAAGAGGGCGGGGGACGAGAGCTGGAGCTCAGTAACTGCCATGATCTTATTTACTAACTTTGAAGTATGTCTGCTTTTAATTTTAGGGAAAATGATGGGTTATTTACAAAGATATGAAGGAGAACTAAGGCGGAGACGAGAGCTGGAGCTCGATAACTGACTTGATTTTATTTACGGTGTCTGAAATACAGAGGGTAAAAATTTCAGGGAAATTGGACTGTTACTAACGATCTTGTATAAACGAACTAAGGTGGGGGACAAGCGCTGGAGCTTGATAACTGTTTTGATCTTATTTACGGAACCTGAAATACAGAGGGTAAAAATTTCAGGGAAATTGGACTGTTACTAACGAAGATACGAGAGAGAGCTAAGGCGGAGGACAAGCGCTGGAGCTTGGTAACTGTTTTGATCTTATTTACGGAACCTGAAATACAGAGGGTAAAAATTTCAGGGAAATTGGACTGTTACTAACGAAGATACGAGAGAGAGCTAAGGCGGAGGACAAGCGCTGGAGCTCAGTAACTGACTTGATCTTATTTATGGTGTCTGAAATACAGAGGGTGAAAATTTCAGGGAAATTGGTCTGATACTAACGAAGATACGAGAGAGAGCAAAGGCGGAGGACAAGCGCTGGAGCTTGGTAACTGTTTTGATCTTATTTATGGTGCCTGAAATACAGAGGGTGAAAATTTCAGGGAAATTGGTCTGATACTAACGAAGATACGAGAGAGAGCTAAGGCGGAGGACAAGCGCTGGAGCTTGGTAACTAAATTACTGTATTGAACTACGTTTGAAATATGATTATTTTTAAATTTTAGAGGGATTGGAATGATAGTATTCATTATATGACAGGGGACTAAGGTGGGGGAACGTGAGCTAGAACTTGCTTACTAACATGATTTATTTGTGTAAAACTGACTTGCTTAATGAAAAGGAGAAAACATACGATGTTGGAAAATAGTTGAACTGAACTGAATGAAAGGAGAGAGAGAGAGAGAGAGGAGGGACGGTCCAGATATTACGGATAAGATAAGATAAGATTAAGAGCCGACTGGCTGGCTGGGCGCAAAGTAAATAAAGGCGACGCGACAGATTGCGAGGTAAGGGGGGAGGGAGGGGGGTGTGATGTACGAGACTTGAAAACCCTGACTTACACAGGTGATTTTCTAAATTTATATGAATAACTAAGGCTTACATAGACGATTTTGTAAGTTGAAAACATGTAAAATATGTCCGTAGAGTTCTCCTGGAAGCCCTAAAGTGCTACACACGTTATTTGAATTTCTCCCATAAGGCTTTAACAAACTTCTAAGTCTCGGAAATTATTTTTCTCATAAGAAATCCTTACTTCTAAAATCTGCGACTGACAAAATTTACCTGAAAACCCCCAAGCGCTATACACGATTTTCTAAATTTACCTGAAACCCTTGGGGCGCACAGGGGATATTCTAAATTTACCTGAAACCCTTGGGGCGCACAGGCACTTTTTTTCCCAGAAAAAAAAAAGGGCCGCTGGCTCTTACAGTCCACAGGGGTCCTCTCTCCAAAAAAAAAAAAAGGGCCGCTGGCTCTTCCTCCCTACTACTCCAGAGGACCGTCGAATAGAAAACGGGACAGTATGTCAATTTCGCGAGCCGCTCCCGTTTTCTTGTACGACAGGTTTTGACTTTAGGTAAAGAACCCGTCCTCCTAATAGCTCCTAATAATGGGAAATAGAACTCAGGGAGGAAGTCTCCACAGGAAACGATGGACATCTTCAACGATAAATGCTGGAAGGCAGATGGAAAATTTGTCACTCTCCAGAGGGAGAACAATGAAAGACAGAGGGCAAGTCCACTGTTTAATCTTAAACGTAAGAAAGCAAGGCGCATAAGCACGAAGGCTTGGAAAAACTACAAGAACAAGAGAACAACAAAAAGGAGTACCAGAGAGTCAAGAATGAGAATGAGAACCTCAGAGTAAAAATGGAAGCAAAAAAGCCGTTTAAAAGGAAACTGGAGCCAAAGCAAAGAACCAACCCAAGTTACTTCATAACCACATCATAAAGAAAACAACAGCTAAGGGACGAGCAAGTGAGTATAGGGAAGACCAATTCACTAACAATTCACCAATTCACTAACATTCACAGAAGTGTGTGAAGAGTTCAACCAGAGGTTCCAGGAGGCCTTCATAATAGAACAAGGAGAAGTACCTGAGTTAAGGGGGATGGAGCCAAACCAAGCAACACTTAAAGACTTTGAGATAACTAGATATGAAGGAAAAAATTACCTGTTGGAGCAGGACCCGACTAAGGCTGTGGGACCATACATGATCTCACCATGGATACTAAGAGAATGAGAAGAAGTCTTGTGCTGGCCACTTCCTATGATATGTAACAAGTGAGGGAGGGGAGGGAATTATCAGGGAAAAGCGCCAAGCCATTACGATTATATAGCACTGGGAAGTGGTCAGGATAACGATTTGGGATGGGACGGGGGAAATGAATGGTGCTCAACGGTCGGCGATTGAACGCCGACCTGCATGAAACGAGACTGCCTTTCTACCGTCCAGCCCAAGTGGATGGCCAGAGTGAGGGGGGGGGGTGATATCATTCATATATAACCAGATAAAAGGGCACAACAAAGGGGATATATAATAAGATTTTAAATATGATCAACACGGGAGAGGAAATCCTATTGTAATCGGACAAAGAAAAAACTTGGTGGCTGATATTACCCAACCTGCCATCAGAAGAATACATATAAAATATACATCAAAAGAATAGCATCGGCTGCATACGGAAGGTTGGCCAAAATAAAAACTACCTTTAGGAATCTGAACAAAGAGTCGTTCAGAATCTTTTATATCGTTAATGTCAGACCAGTTCTGGAATATGGAACATCAGCTTGGAGTCCTTATCTTGTTCAACACAAAATGAAGACCTTTATGTTTATGCCACACAAAAAGGTTTGTCAGCAGACTAGTCCCAGAGTTGAGAGGTATCCGATTCGAGGAAAGACTACAGGTGTCAAACTTTACCTCGCTGGAAGATAGAAGAAACAGGCGAGACATTATTACCACACACAAAATCTTTAGAGTTTAGAATAATAGACAGGGCAGAAAAGGACAGATTATTTAGCAGGAGTAGAACACGAACAAGGGGACACACATGGAAACTAAGTACTCAGATGAGCCACAGAAACATTTTAAAGAATTGTTTTAGTGTCATAGTAATTAATAAATGGGATGAACTAGGGAGTGATATGGAGACTAGGAGGCAGACTCCATACTCAGTTTTATATGTAGATATGACAGAACCCAATAGACTCTTGAAGTTTTACACCAGTTGATAAAGTGTTGAGAGGTACTCACCTTGTTGTGATTGCAGGGGTTAAGCTTCGGCTTTGTTCCCGCCTCTCAATTGTCAATCAACTGGTGTCCAGGTTCCTTAGCTTCTTGGGCTCTATCATATTTACATTTGAATCTGTGCATGGAGTCTGCCTCCACCACATCACTGCCATCTGTTAACTACCCTGACACTGACAAAATTGTTTCTAATGTCTCTGTGGCTCTTTTAAGTACTCAGTTTCCATCTGTGCCCCTTTGTGTTCCATTGATGCTAAATAGTTTGTCTTTGTCCACCCTGTCAATTCCTCTGAGAATTTTGTAGGTGGTGATCATGTCTCCCCCTAAGTCTTCTGTCTTCCAGGGACTTCAGGTTCCTAGAAAAACCTCAGTGGTTTTATGTTGATTAGATACTATCTTATTCAATGATACACCTTACATGTTATTCCTGCCTGTTTCTCCCATTTTTCTAACATTCTCGTATGGGATACTATGTCAAAGGCTTTCTGACAGTCTAACAAAATACAGTCTGCCCACCCTTCTTTTTCTTGCCTAATGTTTGTCATAGATTTCTGTTAAACCCGTAAGGCACGATTTACCATCTCTGAACCCTTGCTGGTGGTGGTGTGCTACAAAGCTATTTTTCTCCAGATGCTCTACGAGTCTATTCCTCACGACCTTCTCCATCACCTTGTATGGTATACATGTTAGGGAAACTGGCCTGTAGTTCAGAACCTCTGGCCTGTCACCCTTTTTGATATTGGGACTACATTAGCTGTCTTCCAGCTTTCCGATAGGTCTCCTGTTTCCAGTGACCTGTTATACACCATAGAGAGTGGCACACTTAGTGCTTTTGCACCCTGTGTGCGTGTGTGTGTGTGTGTGTCTGTGTGTGTGTATGTGTGTTTACTAGTTGTGTTTACTAGTTGTGTTTTTGCGGGGGTTGAGCTTTGCTCTTTCGGCCCGCCTCTCAACTGTCAATCAACTGTTTACTAACTACTATTTTTTTTTCTCCACACCACACACACACACACACACACCAGGAAGCAGCCCGTGACAGCTGACTAACTCCCAGGTACCTATTTACTGCTAGGTAACAGGGGCACTTAGGGTGAAAGAAACTTTGCCCATTTGTTTCTGCCTCGTGCGGGAATCGAACCCGCGCCACAGAATTACGAGTCCTGCGCGCTATCCACCAGGCTACGAGGCCCCGTTTGTGTGTGTGTGTGGGTGTGTGTGTGTGTGTGTGTGTGTGTGTGTGTGTGTGTGTGTGTGAGTGTGTGTGTGTGTGTGTGTGTGTGTGTGTGTGTGTGTGTGTGTGTGTGTGTGTGTGTGTGTGTGTGTGTGTGTGTGTGTGTGTGCGCACTTTAACGAAGGTGTATGAACCGTGGTGAATGAGGTGTATGAGAGCCTAAGAGCCTTGCCTCATCCCCCGCAAATACAACTAGGTGAATACTAGGTAAGATCGTGAGTTTGTGTTGAGAAGGATACATGTGAACTGGGTATATGTTTACAAAAAGGGCACTGGTGTACTTAAGTATGTAATATCAAGTGCAATAGTGTATGTGGGTATACATTAACAAGGGCTCTGGTGTACCTTATTATACATTAACAAGACTACTTGCGTACTTGGTATGCACTAACAAGGACACTGGCATACCTAGGTATGCCTAACAAGGACACTGGCGTACCTGGGTATGCACTAACAAGAACACTGGCATACCTGGGCATGCACTATTAAGAACACTGGCATACCTGGGTATGCACTAACAAGAACACTGGCATACCTGGGTATGCACTAACAAGAACACTGGCATACCTGGGTATGCACTAACAAGAACACTGGCATACCTGTGTATGCACTAACAAGAACACTGGCATACCTGGGTATGCACTAACAAGAACACTGGCATACCTGGGCATGCACTAACAAGGGCACTGGCATACCTGGGCATGCACTAACAAGAGCACTGGCTTAACTGGGTATGCACTAACAAGAACACTGGCATACCTGGGCATGCACTAACAAGGGCACTGGCATACCTGGGCATGCACTAACAAGGGCACTGGCATACCCGGGTATGCACTAAGAAGGACACTGGCATACCTGGGTATGCACTAACAAGGACACTGGCATACCTGGGTATGCACTAACAGGGATACTGGCATACCTGGGTATGCACTAACAAGGACACTGGCATACCTGGGTATGCACTAACAAGGACACTGGCATACCTGGGTATGCACTAACAAGGACACTGGCATACCTGGGTATGCATTAACAAGGGTACTGGCATGCCTGGGTATGCACTAACAAGGACACTGGGGGGGGGGGTACTTGGGTATAGGTGGCGGGGATTTGGATTCATTAAAGTTGCTTGAACAGCTCCCCTCAACTATCAGCTGTTGTGATAAGTTATAATAATGACCTCTTGTGTATGTGCGTTATAGACCTGGACGAGAAGGAACCAAAATTGTGGCGGCGTCGGACTTATGCACTGTGGCTTCAACTGTCGCAGCATACCTGATGCATGTACCAGTGCAGACTGTCGCCGCCTGTTAAATCCTCGTATGTGTGAGGTGAGTGCTGGCTCAGTATCTTGTGTTCCTATAAGAGTGAGATTAATTTAATGAGGGTTATAATTCTTGGGTCAATTTGGGTTTACATCAATCTATAACGAGTGTTCTAAATTTATATGAAATATGAATTATTTAATTTTTCACTATATATATATATATATATATATATATATATATATATATATATATATATATATATATATATATATATATATATATATATATATATATATATATATATATATATATATATATATATATATATATATATATGTCGTACCTAGTAGCCAGAATGCACTTCTCAGCCTACTATGCAAGGCCCGATTTGCCTAATAAGCCAAGTTTCCATGAATTAATGTTTTTTCGACTACCTAACCTAACCTAACCTAACTTTTTAAGCTACCGTTCTGGCTACTAGGTACGACCATATATATATATATATGTATATATATATATATATATATATATATATATATATATATATATATATATATATATATATATATATATATATATATATATATATATATAACTGAAAACTCACACCCCAGAAGTGACTCGAACCCATACTCCCAGAAGCAACGCAACTGGTATGTACAAGACGCCTTAATCCACTTGACCATCACGACCGGACATAATGAGGTGATAGCCGAGGCTATTTGAACCACCCCACCGCCGGCACTCGGATAGTTATCTTGGGCATAGCATTTTACCAAATCACCTCATTCTTAGGGGCACACGTGAGGAACACAAATGCGAACAAGCCAGAATGGTCCCCTGAACAATATGCAACTGAAAACTCACACCCCAGAAGTGACTCGAACCCATACTCCCAGAAGCAACGCAACTGGTATGTACAAGACATAAGATAACTATCCAAGTGCCGGCGGTGGGGTGGTTCAAATAGCCTCGGCTATCACCTCATTATGTCCGGTAGTGATGGTCAAGTGGATTAAGGCGTCTTGTACATACCAGTTGCGTTGCTTCTGGGAGTATGGGTTCGAGTCACTTCTGGGGTGTGAGTTTTCAGTTGCATATTGTCCTGGGGACCATTCAGGCTTGTTCGCATTAGTGTTCCTCACGTGTGCCCCAAAAGAATGAGGTGATTTGGTAAAATGCTATGCCCAAGATTACTATCCGAGTGCCGGCGGTGGGGTGGTTCAAATAGCCTCGGCTATCACCTCATTATGTCCGGTCGTGATGGTCAAGTGGATTAAGGCGTCTTGTACATACCAGTTGCGTTGCTTCTGGGAGTAGGGGTTCGAGTCACTTCTGGGGTGTGAGTTTTCAGTTATATACATATATATATATATATATATATATATATATATATATATATATATATACATATATATATATATATATATATATATATATATATATATATATATATATATATGACAATGGCAGACCACGGAGGAAAAAATGAAACAGGAATTTCCTTAAGTACTTTCGTATATTAAATACATCTTCAGAAGGAGTGAAGTCACTCCTTCACTCCTTCTGAAGATGTATTTAATATACGAAAGTACTTAAGGAAATTCCTGTTTCATTTTTTCCATTTTTTTTCATTTTTTTTCATTTTATATATATATATATATATATATATATATATATATATATATATATATATATATATATATATATATATATATATATATATATATATATTTATATATATATATATATATATATATATATATATATATATATATTATACATGTACTATTATACATGTATTATACATGTATGTATACATGTATGTATACATGTATGTATACATGTATGTATACATGTATTATACATGTACTATTATACATGTATTATACACGTCCTCCGGGAGTCAGAGGTTTATAAAGCTATCGTTTCATTTCCCCCGGGCTCCTCAGGAGGCTACACAGGGGTAAGACCTCAACATGTGAAGGAAATGGTGAACCCTGTTCTTGGCCCAGCTGCAGAAGCGCTCCTGACAGAAATCACAACGTTTGTCAACAACTGCCTCGCCGGGTTAATCCCTGATGAAATCAAACCATTCTTCTTTGGTGCATCTCTATGTGCCCTCAAAAAGAAGGGGGGAGGAATCAGACCCATTGCCGTTGGTAATACCCTTCGCCGCCTAGTTGCAAGGGCTGCTGTCAGAAGTATCCGAACGGAAGCAGCCACCATGCTGCAACCCAACCAGCTGGGGTTTGGAGTCCCCCAAGGCTGTGAAGCAGCGGCTCATGCTGCACGAGCCTACATTAGCTCTCTTACTGAAGACCAGGCAGTAGTAAAATTAGATTTTAAAAACGCTTTCAACTCGGTCAAAAGGGAAGCAATCCTCACTGCAGTCCAGGAACATTGCCCAAGCATTCTCCCGTTTGTGTCAGCAGGCTACAGCAAAGACTCAACCCTCCTGTTTGGCAAACATGAAGTCACCTCAGCAGAGGGAATTCAACAGGGTGACCCACTTGCACCGTTCCTCTTTTGCATAGCGGTTCGAGAAATTACAACCAGACTGTCCAGCGAGCTCAACATCTGGTTCCTGGATGATGGCACTCTGGCAGGCACACAAGATTCCCTGCTAGAAGACTTACAGCTGGTGAAGACACGGGGGGAGTCCATGGGTCTCGTTCTTAGCCCCTCCAAGTGCGAAATTATTGCATCTAGTGAAGTAATCATTAGAGCAGTGAAATCAGTTCTACCAGAAGCCTCAGTCGTTAAACCTACCGACAGCACACTACTCGGAGCACCTCTGGGCCACAATGCCATTGCTGCAGTCCTTGACGAAAAGTTTAGAGACCTAAAGAGGATGGAAGAGAGAATTGGGGACTTGGACTCCCACGATGCCCTCTACCTTCTCACAAAGTGCCTTACCCTGCCCAGGCTAACATACTTCTTAAGGTGTGCACCAACTTTTGGCAACCCACTTCTAAATCAATATGATGAGCTCCTCAGGTCAATATTCAGGAAGGCGCTCAACCTAGATTTAGATGACAGTCAGTGGGACCAAGCAACACTACCAGTGAGATTTGGAGGGATAGGCATACGAAAGGCAACTGAGGTAGCACTTCCAGCATTCTTGTCCTCATGTACAGCAGCCAACGAATTGGTAGGGCAGATCCTACCAGAGCGTATGAGAGAGACAGCGGGAACTCATGATCAAACGTTCATCGAAGCAGCCAGACAATGGGACACCATTGCACACCCTCAACCCCGACCACAAGTCCCAAAAGACCACAAGCAGGCCCACTGGGATGGCCCCATAATGGAAAAGACTGTCACAGCAATGATTGACAACGCTGATGCTGAAAACAAAGCCCGCCTCCTAGCGGTAACAGCACCCCACGCCGGGGATTTTTTATTTGCTGTGCCCAATGCAGCCCTGGGAACTCGCCTCAGTCATGACGCTCTCCGCATTGGAGTTGCCCTTCGCCTTGCCGCCCCCATCCTCACCGAACATAGGTGCATCTGCGGAACTGCGATGGCAGACCAATATGGTCGTCATGGTCTGATATGTCGTAAATCACAGGGTAAAATTGCAAGACATGAAGAAGTCAACGACATCATCAAGAGGAGCCTCGCCACAGCCCGCTGCCCGGCACAAAGAGAACCACACTTATCCAGACCTAACGACCCTCAGAAGCGCCCTGATGGGGTCACCTTGCTACCTTGGAAGGATGGTAAGCAAGTGGTATGGGACTACACATGCGCTGCCACACTGGCCAGTACCTACCTCCACTACAGCACACGTGAAAGCGGTGGTGCTGCTTCTTTCAGGGAATCGCAGAAAATTATTAAATACAGAGGTCTAGCACACTGCTACAGCTTTGTTCCGATCGGCTCGGAGACCCTCGGTTCGTGGGGAAAATGTGCATTGAAGTTCCTGAAGGAATTGGGGGACAAATTGATCAGCGCTACAAAAGACCAGAGAGCAAAAAGTTTCTTGTTCCAGCGCCTCAGTGTTGCGATTCAGAGGGGAAATGCCTGTTGCGTCTTGGGCACTAGTCCAACTTCAGAGGAATTCGAAGAAGTGTTTGACTTGCAACAATGATCGAACCCGTCTGTGACATTCATCAATGTTTCCCATTGTTGTGTTCTTCAAGAGATCCATAACCTTTAAGCACCTTTTTGCATTATTATTTTTGTATCAACCCATGTATATCTTGTAACCATCAAATGCATAATAAAGCACAAAAAATATTCAAGGAAGGGGGTGGTAGGAGAAAAGCACACAGAAACTGTATTGGAGGGGATCTAAACATTCCCTCTAATGCGTTATGCGTGGTTTCCTCCGAGGCTATGGGTCCCCCTTCTTCCAGCTAGAGGTGGTACTCTTTTTTACTTAGAAAAAAAAAAAAAAAAAAAAAAAAAATATATATATATTTATATATATATATATTTATATATATATATATATATATATATATATATATATATATATATATATTTATATATATATATATATATATATATATATATATATATATATATATATATATATATATATATATATATATATATATATATATATATATATGTCGTACCTAGTAGCCAGAACGCCTTCTCTGCCTACTACGCAAGGCCTGATTTGCCTAATAAGCCAAGTTTTCATGAATTAATTTATTTTCTCTATTTTTTTTCTTATGAAATGATAAAGCTACCCATTTCATTATGTATGTGGTCAATTTTTTTTTTTGAAGTTAAAATTAACGTAGATATTTGACTGAACCAAACCAACCCTACCTAACCTGTCGTTATAGGTTAGGTTAGGTTGGGTAGCTGTAAAAGTTAGCTTAGGTTAGGTTAGGTAGGTTAGGTAATCGAAAAACAATTATTTCATGAAAACTTGGCTTATTAGGCAAATCGGCCCTTGCATAGTAGGCTGAAAAATGCGTTCTGGCTACTAGGTACGACATATATATATATATATATATATATATATATATATATATATATATATATATATATATATATATATATATATGTATATATATATATATATATATATATATATATATATATATATATATATATATATATATATATATATATATATATATATATATATATATATATATATATATATATACATATATATATATATATATATATATATATATATATATATATATATATATATATATATATATATATATATATATATGTCGTACCTAGTAGCCAGAATGCACTTCTCAGCCTACTATGCAAGGCCCGATTTGCCTAATAAGCCAAGTTTTCATGAAATAATTGTTTTTCGACTACCTAACCTACCTAACCTAACCTAACCTAACTTTTTCGGCTACCTAACCTAACCTAAAATATAAAGATAGGTTAGGTTAGGTTAGGTACCTAACCTAACCTAACTTTTTCGGCTACCTAACCTATAAAGATAGGTTAGGTTAGGTTAGGTAGGGTTGGTTAGGTTCGGTTATATATCTACGTTAATTTTAACTCCAATAAAAAAAATTGACCTCATACGTAATGAAATGGGTAGCTTTATTATTTCATAAGCAAAAAATTAGAGAAAATATATTAATTCAGGAAAACTTGGCCTATTAGGCAAATCGGGCCTTGCATAGTAGACCAAGAAGTGCATTCTGGCTACTAGGTACGACACACACATATATATATATATATATATATATATATATATATATATATATATATATATATATATATATATATATATATATATATATATATATATATATGTCGTACCTAGTAGCCAGAACTCACTTCTCAGCCTACTATGCAAGGCCTGATTTGCCTAATAAGCCTAGTTTTCATGAATTAATGTTTTTTCGACAACCTAACCTACCTAACCTAACCTAACCTAACGTTTTCGGCTACCTAACCTAACCTAACCTATAAAGATAGGTTAGGTTAGGTTAGGTAGGGTTGGTTAGGTTCGGTCATATATCTACGTTAATTTTAACTCCAATAAAAAAAATTGACCTCATACATAATGAAATGGGTAGCTTTATCATTTCATAAGAAAAAAATTAGAGAAAATATATTAATTCAGTAAAACTTGGCTTATTAGGCAAATTGGGCCTCGCATAGTAGGCTGAGAAGTGAGTTCTGGCTACTAGGTACGACATATATATATATATATATATATATATATATATATATATATATATATATATATATATATATATATATATATATATATATATATATGTCGTACCTAGTAGCCAGAACGCACTTCTCAGCCTACTATGCAAGGCTCGTTTTGCCTAATAGGCCGAGTTTTCCTGAATTAATATATTTTCTCTAATTTTTTTCTTTTGAAATGATAAAGCTACCCATTTCATTAGGGTAGGGTTGGTTAGGTAGGGTTGGTTAGGTTTGGTCATATAACTACGTTATTTTTAACTCCAATAAAAAAAAATTGACCTCATACATAATGAAATGGGTAGCTTTATCATTTCAAAAGAAAAAAATTAGAGAAAATATATTAATTCAGGAAAACTCGGCCTATTAGGCAAAACGAGCCTTGCATAGTAGGCTGAGAAGTGCGTTCTGGCTACTAGGTACGACATATATATATATATATATATATATATATATATATATATATATATATATATATATATATATATATATATATATATATATATATATATATGTGTCGTACCTAGTAGCCAGAATGCACTTCTTGGTCTACTATGCAAGGCCCGATTTGCCTAATAAGCCAAGTTTTCCTGAATTAATATATTTTCTCTAATTTTTTGCTTATGAAATAATAAAGCTACCCATTTCATTACGTATGAGGTCAATTTTTTTTATTGGAGTTAAAATTAACGTAGATATATGACCGAACCTAACCAACCCTACCTAACCTAACCTAACCTATCTTTATAGGTTAGGTAGCCGAAAAAGTTAGGTTAGGTTAGGTTAGGTAGGTTAGGTAGTCGAAAAAACATTAATTCATGAAAACTTGGCTTATTAGGCAAATTGGGCCTTGCATAGTAGGCAGAGAAGTGCGTTCTGGCTACTAGGTACGACATATGTATATATATATATATATATATATATATATATATATATATATATATATATATATATATATATATATATATATATATATATATATACGACATATATATATATATATATATATATATATATATAAATATATATATATATATATATATATATATATATATATATATATATATATATATATATATATATATATATATATATGTATATATATATAACAATGTCAGACCACGGAGGAAAAAATGAAACAGGAATTTCCTTAAGTACTTTCGTATATTAAATACATCTTCAGAAGGAGTGAAGTCACTCATTCACTCCTTCTGAAGATGTATTTAATATACGAAAGTACTTAAGGAAATTCCTGTTTCATTTTTTCCTCCGTGGTCTGACATTGTCACATTTTTAATCACGTGTTTATTTTCGTGATATACACACACATATATATATATATATATATATATATATATATATATATATATATATATATATATATATATATATATACCTGTAATTGGGCCCAATTACTGTATTATTCCATTAGAGGTCTTTCGTGGTCATCACTAGCAACTGTGGCAAGAATGAGGAGGAGGGTGATTGTATATATATATATATATATATATATATATATATATATATATATATATATATATATATATATATATATATATATATATACATATATATATATATATATATATATATGAATGAAAACTCACACCCCAGAAGTGACTCGAACCCATACTCCCAGAAGCAACGCAACTGGTAACTACAGGGCGCCTTAATCCGCTTGACCATCACGGCCGTCAAAAGGAAGTGATAGCCGAGGCTATTTGAGCCACTTCCCCGACGGCAACTCGGATGGTAATCTTGGGCATAGCATTTCACCAAATCACCTCATTCTTTGGGGCACACGTGAGGAACACAAATGCGAACAAGCCTGAGTATGGGTTCGAGTCACTTCTGGGGTGTGAGTTTTCATTCGCATATAGTCCTGGGGACCATTCAGGCTTGTTCGCATATATATATATATATATATATATATATATATATATATATATATATATATATATATATATATATATATATATATATATATGACAATGTCAGACCACGGAGGAAAAATAAAACAGGAACCTCCCCAAGCACTTTCGTATATTAAATACATCTTCAGAAGGAAGATGTATTTAATATACGAAAGCACCTAAGGAAACTCCCGTTTCATCCTCCTCCGTGGTCTGACATTGTCACATTCTTAATCACGTGTTTAATCTTAATCTTAATCACGTATATATTCATATATATATATACTCATTCTTAATCACGTATATATATATATATATATATATATATATATATATATATATATATATATATATATATATATATATATATATATATATATATATATATGTATGTATATATATATATATATATATATATATATATATATATATATATATATATATATATATATATATATATATATATATATATATATATATATATCCGTGGTCTGACATTGTCACATTCTTAATCACGTGTTTAATCTTAATCTTAATCACGTATATATTCATATATACATATACTCATTCTTAATCACGTATATATATATATATATATATATATATATATATATATATATATATATATATATATATATATATATATATATTTATATATATATATATATATATATATATATATATATAGACATATGTCGTACCTAGTAGCCAGAACGCACTTCTCAGCCTAATATGCAAGGCCCGATTTGCCTAATAAGCCAAGTTTTCAAGAACTAATGCTTTTTCGACTACCTAACCTACCTAACCTAACCTAACCTAACATTTTCGGCTACCTAACCTTAGCTAACCTATAAAGATAGGTTAGGTTAGGTTAGGTAGGGTTGGTTAGGTTCGGTCTGATTTCTACGTTAATTTTAACTCCAATAAAAAAAAAATTGACTTCATACATAATGAAATGGGTAGCTTTATGATTTCATAAGAAACAAATTAGAGAAAATATATTTTTTCAGGAAAACTTGGCTTATTAGGCAAATCGGGCCTTGCATAGTAGGCTGAGAAGTGCGTTCTGGCTACTAGGTACGACATATATATATATATATATATATATATATATATAATGTGAGAAATACTATTCTGACAAATTTCAGGTTATATATCGTTTGCATGTTTAATTCAATTTATAATCAAACTAAAAACTTTAAGTATGTTACAATTATTTAAAAATGTCGAAATTACAGTATTTCCCCGCCGGCACTCGGATTGTAATCTTGGGCATAGCATTTTATCATATCACCTCACCTTGTAATTTCATGGATTTAAATACCAGCATATTTAAATATGCATTCAAACACACATTAAGATTCAATTAGGCCAATGTCAACATTAGTGAAGTTTACACAGTTTCCTTTCGGTAAATATTTCATTAAGGTATTTAGTCAGAGGTTTATGGCGGTGTATTCATTCTGGTTCGGTAACAGGGTTGTTGATTTGTAGAACCAATTACCGCGTAACATAATAGAAGTAGGATCCCTTGATTGTTTCAAGCTTAGGTAAGACATATATATGAATGATATTGGGTGGATATAAACAGGAGCGGCGTCGTATGGGCGAATTGGCCTTTTGCAATTACCTTCGTTCTTATGCTCATATGTTCTTACTAAATATTAAAAAAGGATTCATTTAGAGATTTTACTCTCAGATTTCCACTCAATGAGATTTATTAAAGGTTTTCATTCAGTGAGTTATATTTCCAGTGAGTTTTTCATTCAGCAAAGTTTTTACTCAGTGAGTCTTTCATTTAGTGAAGTTTGTAATCAGTGAGGTGTATATACTTAGTGGTGTTTCTATTCACTGTTTGCATTGTATTCAGTGAGATTTATATTCAGTGTGTATTGTATTTAGTGAGAATTTTGTTCAGTTAAGGTTTCGTTCTATGAATTTTATCGTGTTTGTTTTTACATTACATAGCCGGTACCTCCTCGCTAGTTAGCCCAAGTTATATTATACATATTACCAGATTCTCTTCATTCTACGCATAATACTGTCATTACACTGAAGGTGTTGTGTGTATGTAGTAGGGATCGTTAGCCTGTTCTTCCACCGTGAGTGTGTCTTGGAACTCAGAGACCAGAATTCATTCCCACCACATTACTTCAATATTTTATAATACGCCATGTCTACTCATTCTCACCATTCACGCAATCACACGTGCGTGCGCGCGAAAACACACACACACACACACACACACACACACACACACACACAGTAGTGTGTGGTAGAGCTAGGAATTATCTCCCCCAAAAAAGAACTAGGAAACAAAAGGCTGGCATACCGAAAGGGAAATTATGAGGAGATGAGAAGCTTCCTAAGGGAAATACCTTGGGACACAGACCTCAGAGCTAAGTCTGTACGTGATATGATTGACTATATCACCCAAAAGTGTCAGGAGGCAGTAAGCAGATACATCCCGGCCCAAAGGGAAAAATCCGAGAAGCAAAAGGAGAATCCATGGTTTAACAAGGCATGTATAGAAGCAAAGGTACTGAACAAAAGGGCGCGGAGTAACTTCCGAATTAACAGAACACCAGAAAGCAGAGAGAGATACCAGAGAACCAGGAATGAGTTGAGCCCACGCACACCCCAGATTCCCTAGGTTCCCCTTCACAGGCCCTCCCATCCCGGTCCCTTCCTGTTTCCCTGCTTCAGGGGAAGCAATAGGATCTGAGAAAGGACAGAAGAGAGTCAGTTTCAGGGTTATGTACTTGAACATAGATGGGATCACAAGCAAGGCAAGTGAACTAAGGGAAAGAGTACAAGAAGTGAACCCAGTTGTAATCGGACTCACAGAAATAAAATTCTCAGGAATAATAATGAATGTGGTGTTTCCCCAGGACTACACTGTAATAAGGAAAGAGAGGGAAGGAAGGGGAGGAGGTGGAGTGGCCTTACTAATGAAAAAGGAATGGAGTTTTAGTGAATGAACGGAAAGGACCAAAAGTAGTAGTAGCAGTGATATATAACCCTCCACCAAATGAGAGAAGACCAAGTCAAGAGTATGACAACAACAACAACATGGCAATTAACACTATAATTGAGAGGGCAGCCTCTGCTGCCAGTAGAAATAGATCTCATCTGCTCATCATGAGGGACTTCAATCACAGAAGCATAGACTGGGAGAACAAGGAAACACATGGAGGAGAGGATGCATGGAGACTCAAACTAATGGTGGTGGCGACAAGAAACTTTCTAAGCCAGTATGTCAGGGAACCCACTAGGATGAGAGGAAACGATGAATTAGCAAGACTCGACCTAGTCTTCACTCTGAACGACTCCAACATAAGGGAAATCGGTTTCAAAGCCCCAGTAGGAATGAGCGACCACAGTGCACTGGTGTTTGAGTATCTGGTTGAAGAAGGGTTATTGAACTCGAGGAGGGGTACTGAAAACAAAAGGCTCGCATTCCAAAAGGGAAACTATGAGGAGATAAGAAAATTCCTAACAGATAAAATATGGGAAACAGATCTCAGGGGAAAGATGGCCCAAGACATGATAGACTACATCACGCAGAAGTGCAAGAAAGCAACAAACAAGTTTGTCCCAGTCCAAAAGGAAAACAATGAAATGAAGATGAGAAACCCATGGTTTATTCAGAGATGTATGCTAGCTAAGCAGCAAAGTAAAAGGGCATGGAGAAATTATAGGAATAACATTACAATTGAGAGCAGAGAAAGATACCAGAGTGCCAAGAATGAATATGTCAGGATGAGAAGAGAAGCAGAAAGACAATACGAAAATGACATCGCAAGCAAGGCAAAGACTCAACCTAAATTGGTGCACAGCCACATCAGGAGAAAAACAACATTAAAAGAACAGGTAATGAAATTAAGGTTAGGGGCACAAGGATTCACAACAAACGAAATGGAAGTGTGTGAGGAACTGAATAAGAAATTCCAGGAGGTCTTCATCTTAGAGCAAGGAGAAATTCCAAAGATAAGAGAGGGAATAGTTAACCAGGAACCACTAGAAGAGTTTGAGATTACCAGTGGGGAAGTAAGGAAGCTTTTACTAGAGTTATAGCCTTCCTGGTTTGGTGCCTTCTTTTGATAATTACATTCTTACTTTTACTAGAGTTGGATGTGACAAAGGCTATAGGCCCAGATGGGATCTCCCCTTGGATACTAAAGGAAAGAGCAGAAGCACTGTGCCTGCCACTCTCCATAGTGTATGACAAATCACCGGCAACAGGGGAACTGCCAGAAATTTGGAAAGCAGCTCATATGGTCCCGATATACAAGAAAGGGGATAGACAGGAGGCACTGAACTACAGGCCAGTGTCCCTAACCTGCATACCATGCAAGCTGATAGAGAAGATTGTGCGAAGAAAGCTAGTGGAACATCTGGAGTGAATGAACTTTGTAACACAGCATCAACATGGGTTCAGAGATGGCAAGTCCTGCCTCACATGGTTAATTGAATTCTACGACCAGGCAACAAAAATCAGGCAAGAAAGAGAGGACCATTCATTCAGAGACTGAATGAATGGTTCAACACATGGATGCTAAATTTCAACCCGAGTAAATGCAAAGTAATGAAACTAGGCGATGGAAATAGGAGGCCAGACACAGATACAGAATAGGAGATGAAGTACTTCATGAAACAGATAGAGAGAAAGATCTAGGAGTTGATATCACACCAAACCCGTCTCCTGAAGCCCACATAAAAAGAATTACGCCAGCGGCATATGCGAGGCTGGCTAACATCAGAACAGCCTTCAGGAACCTGTGTAAGGAATCATTCAGAGCCTTGTATACCACATATGTAAGATCAATCCTAGAGTATGCGGCCCCAGCATGGAGCCCGTACCTTGTCAAGCACAAGATGAAGCTGGAAAAAGTTCAGAGGTATGCCACTAGACTAGTCCCAGAACTAAAAGGCATGAGTTACGAGGAAAGGCTGCGGGAATGGCACCTTACGACACTGGAAGACAGAACAGTAAGAGGAGACATGATCACTACCTACAAAATCCTCAGGGAAATTGACAGGGTAGACAAGGATAAACTATTCAACACTGGTGGTACGCGAACAAGGGGACACAGGTGGAAACTGAGTACCCAAATGAGCCACAGGAACGTTAGAAATTTTTGTTCAGTGTCAGGGTAGTTAACAGGTGGAATACATTAGGCAGAGATGTGGTGGAGGCTGACTCCATACACAGTTTTAAATGTAGATACGATAGATCCCAGTAGGCTCAGGAATCTGTACACCAGTTGATTGACGGTTGAGAGGCGGGACCAAAAGAGCCAAATCTCAACCCCCGCAAGCACAAATTTGTGTACTCACAAAAATGTGTTAGTACACACACACAGATTTTTCTAGATTGCCAAAAGGCCTTTGACACAGTACCACACAGGCTATGGGTAACGAACTACCTAACAGGAAGGAGCCAGAGAGTAATGGTAAGGGGCGAGAAGCAGGACTGGCGAACTATAACGAGTGGAGTACCTCAAGGATCGGTGCTGGGATCAATTGAATTTCTAGTTTACGTAAATAACATGCTTTCAGGAGTTGAATCCTACATGTCGATGTTCGCGGATGATGCAAATTTAATGAGAAGAGTTGTGTCAAATGAGGATTGTAGGATCCTCCAAGAGGACCTGAACAGGTTGCAGAGATGGTCAGAGAAATGGCAACTGGAGTTCAACACAAACAAATGTAAAGTTATGGAAATGGGATAAGGTGATAAGAGACCAAAGGCACTGAACTACAGGCCAGTTTCCCTAACTTGTATACCATGCAAGGTGATGGAGAAAATCGTGAGGAAAAGGCTCGTAGAGCATCTGGAGGGAAATAACTTTGTAACGCACCACCACCAACATGGGTTCAGGGATGGTAAATCGTGCCTCACAGGTTTAATAGAATTCTATGACCAGGCAACAAATATTAGACAGGAAAGAGAAGGGTGGGCCGATTGCATTTTCCTGGACTGCCAGAAAGCCTTTGACACAGTACCCCATAAAAGGCTGTTAAAAAAATTGGAGCAAGAGGCAGGAGTAAAAGGGAAGGTGCTCCAGTGGATAAGGGAGTAGTTATGCAACAGGAATCAGCTAGTAACGGTGAGGGGGGAGACATCAGAGTGGCGAGATGTCACCAGCGGTGTTCCACAGGGCTCAGTACTTGGACCCATCCTGTTTCTAATATATGTAAACGATCTTCCGGTGGGTATAGACTCGTTCCTATCAATGTTTGCTGATGATGCAAAAAATATGAAAAGAATCAAGACGGATGAAGATAGAGGCTACAGGATGACCTGGACAAACCGGAGGAATGGTCTAGAAAATGGCTGCTAAAGTTCAACTCAGGAAAGTGTAAGGTAATGAAATTAGGCGAAAGGAGCAGGAGGCTGAACACAAGGTATCATCTGAGAGGTGAAATCCTGCAAGAGTCAAATAGAAAGAAAGATCTGATAGAGCCCAGTAGGCTCAGGAATCTGTAATCTAGTTGATTAACTGTTGAGAGGCGGGACCAGAGAGCCAGAGCTCAACCCCCACAAGCACAACAAAGTGAGTACACACACTCACACACACACGTGGGAAGACGGGACACCACGAGCGTAGTTCTCATCCTGTAACTACATTTAGGTAATTACACTTAGGTAATTACACAGTGCAGCACAATGCTTCACACACCTTGTACCTTTACAGATGGTGAGAGCGGGTAAGCTGAACCTGCCGAAGAAACCACCAGAGGGGATGAACATGAGTGAGTTGTTAGTGATGATTGTGGCGCAGAATACTAACCCACGATTATTGTTAGTGATGTTTGTGGTGCAGGATACTAACCCACGATTGTTGTTAGTGATGTTTGTGGTGCAGGATACTAACCCACGATTGTTGTTAGTGAAAGGTGTTTGTGGTGCAGGATAACTAACCGTTACATAATTCGTTGCCCATCTTAACACAACCTTCCTGCCCCCAGCAACATGGGGCCCTCCCCCATGACCACCATAACACAACCTTCCTGCCCCAGCAACATGGGGCCCTCCAGCATGACCACCATAACACAACCTTCCTGCCCCCAGCAACATGGGGCCCTCCACCATGACCACCATAACACAACCTTCCTGCCCCCAGCAACATGGGGCCGTCCACCATGACTACCATAACACAACCTTCCTGTCCCCCAGCAACATGGGGCCCTCCACCATGACCACCATAACACAACCATCCTGCCCCCAGCAACATGGGCCCTCCACCATGACCACCATAACACAACCTTCCTGCCCCCAGCAACATGGGCCCTCCACCATGACCACCATAACACAACCTTCCTGCCCCCAGCAACATGGGCCCTCCACCATGACCACCATAACACAACCTTCCTGCCCCCCAGCAAAATGGGGCCCTCCACCATGACCACCATAACACAACCTTCCTGCCCCCCAGCAACATGGGCCCTCCCCCATGACCACCATAACACAACCTTCCTGCCCCCCAGCAACATGGGCCCTCCACCATGACCACCATAACACAACCTTCCTGTCCCCCAGCAACATGGGGCCCTCCTCCATGACCACCATAACACAACATTCCCGCCCCCCAGCAACATGGGACCCTCCCCCATGACCACCATAACACAACCTTCCTGCCCCCAGCAACATGGGCCCCTCCACCATGACCACCATAACTTAACCTTCCTGCCCCTCAGCAACATGGGACCCTCCCCGATGACCACCATAACACAACCTTCCTGCCTCCAGCCAGTGGGATTGTGGCAGTGCTCACGACGGCCGTCAACACCTCGCTGAAGAACCAGAAGCGGGACTGTCCGATGTTGTACACCCGGGTCGGCCAGCTCTGCCTGGCCCTCTTCTCCCCGGCTAAGGTCAGTCAAAGGTCACTTATCGTTAGTGTTTAGGGTTGGAGATGACCCGCTCTCAGCCTTTTTAATTATAATTAATAACTTAAGCAACATATTTAACCTAATGGAGTTTACATAGCTATTTTGCTTCGCTGTATTAAAATATTTTATATTATAAATTAGAGCATAAACTATCTAATGATATTCACAATTCTGTGAAGATTCAGAACGCATGCATTGTCCACTCCCCTCCCTCTACCACCACCGCAAGTGTTCCCTGTCATTACTGTCCACTGCCCCCCCCCCTTCACAACCACCAGCAAAGATGTTCAGTTCAGTAATATCTTTTCCCCCCATTACCTTCGCCGATGTATAGGCTAGTAATGTCCTCTTACTCAGCACCACAATAGGTGTGGATATCGTTAGTGTTCACTCCTTTATCACCACGACAGGTGCGATTGGTTACTAGTGTCGAATCCCTCATCACCACCACAGGTGTCCTGGTTACTAGTGTCCACTTCCTCACCACCACCACAGGTGTCCATGTCAATGGTGTCCTCTCCATCACAGGTGCCGTGGCCAGAAGCGAGACAGTTCTGCCGGTCCATCTATGGGGACTTGGTGAAGTTTGATAGCTTTTCAGATTTCGGACATCTTGTGCTGTACATGAGGAACTCTATTGAGTGTTGTCTCTAGTTACGTTTTGTCATTACAAAATTATTCTTAACTAGTTCACAGCTCGTATAAGTTCTCCTGAAGATTTACGTTCAAATTCAATGTTGAAAAACATGTCATGCATGTAGAATAGTGAATGATAATTTTATTAATTTTTTTTACAAAACTGTACTGAATATGAGAAGTATTAAGTAAATGGTATTTAATTGTACAGAGCAAACTTATTATTTGATAAATGGTGGAGGTAGTTAGGCACTGCTCCTTCATCCCATCCCATCTCCTTGTTCCCATATTCTTTCCCAGTTATATAGTTAAAAGAATAGACTACTGCAGATGGCCTGTTTGTCCATTCAAGGCGCCTAAACACATATACATTCTCTGGGTGAGGTGGATGAGGTGAAAACAAACTTTCAACAATGGGTATTGAATGGGTATTAAATTCAAACACAAGACAGAACACGAAACAATGGGTATTGAATGGAAGTAATTGTAGAAAGCCTATTGGTCCATATTTCTTGATGCTTCTATGTACTTCACCCAAATGTAGATATAAACTCGAAGATGTGCAAGCTCTATTCAGTTTCAGTTGTGTGTTTGTAAACTAAAGTCTTTGAAAATGTAATAAGTTTTACGAAACGCGCTCAAGTGTCGCGTCAGACTAGAAATTAAAATGAATTTTGGAGAATTGATCTTTGAATTACCATCAACAGTGAAAAGAAACGTAAAAAAGATAGAGAAAATTCGTGTTAGAATTATTAATCTTACTTTTTCGGTCATATTTAATAATATATGTCTACAGGAAAGACTGCTACCAAAATATACTAATATTAAAACGCGCGACCCAGCAGCAAGGAATCAAGCCTTCACGATAAAATATCGCCAAGATCTGATTCGTGATCAGATATACAAGGCAGAAAATGAAATCAAAGACAACAAAGCGCAACTACTTCATGCTACAAACGAATGGAGAAACAGCAACATCGACGAAAGTCTCCGTACTCGCATTGAACAACACCTCGACATCCTCACAGACCGACATCACCTCAGCACTGAAACAAAGATAATCAAGAAACTAACAACGTTATATGGAGGACCTATGGTGTTACGAACCCGGATTCAGCGTCCGAGCCTGGAGCAGTGACAAACACGCCATCTGTGGGTCAGCTCCCGAAACCCCCGCCAAACGAACGACGACACCTAGTGAGGACAGCGTGTACTGGCCTCGAGGACCAGTTTCCAGTCTGGTTCAGCACTCAACACCGCCGCTCCTGACCTCTGGTGAGGTGGTGCTCCGACGGCAGCGCCATCTATGGACTGGATATGTCGGGCGTTTGTATCTGAGCCTGTGAGTGTGGTGTATTAGTGTCCCGGTTATTAATGACGTGTCTGCTTACAGAGCCGACCTGGGACCACTGTGTTGAAGGTGGAGTCAGTCTACCCGAGGCAGCCAGTCTCCATACAGTGAAGTTTGCTGTAGCTGTCGTGACGTCGTCCCCCCGGAAGAACACTGTGGTGTGTTAAGCCTGCCAGTGGAGTGGCAGTGGAAGGATTTACCCGGGACCGACGGTTGGAGACGATAATCCACTGGGGTATTGAGGACAGGAGGGTGATTGGTGATATCACACGAGACTCCTGTCTAGGGCGTACCCCTTTTATCGTTCGTGGAGTGGCCGTACCAGCCTTGGTGGCTCAGTACCTGCCAGCAGACCTGCTGGACGTGTGGTTGACGGCCTCCACGACGGTGCCCCCAGTGGACCTGTGTTGTGGCTGACCTGTGGCCAGGGTAGACTCGGCGTTCTCAGAGGACACGTCTTGAGGCCACGAAGAAAGCACCGCGGACTCAGCACCTAGCTTCAAGGATCCATAGTCTCCAGCAGAAGACTACAGTGTTGATCCCCTTTGTAAAGTGTTAATACCCCTCCCCCTTGTGTACGTTTTATTTCTATATATTCAAATGGTGATGGTGAAAATTATATTATATTAAGTTCTTACCTTTCTTTCCCTACTCCCTTTAAGTTACTTGCGTCACGGATCGTATCCCTTGATAGCCTCTACTGGCTTGGGGCCGGATATATATCTTCCTCTAACTACATCAGAGTAAGAACCCTGTTGCGTCCCGAGAGGGCCGTAACATAATTGGCATCCCCAGCGGGATCCGTCCCCTTGTTAAGTATGTTTGACAGGGGTGGTGAAGTGGCGTAATCCCTGTATATAATTCCCCCTGTGTGACGATTGTGACGTTATACGTCCTGTGCGGTGCTCAGTGACTAAGCGCGATATTGTGCAGTGCGGTGCTCGCTGTGATTAAGCGATTAAGTGCAATATTGACTAGTGCGGTGCTCAGTGATTTAGTGCAATATTGTAGAGCGAAGTGTTCGCTTGGACTCAGTGCAATATTGGGTAGTGCGGTGCCCGAAGTGATTACGTGCAATATTGGCAAGTGCAGTGTTTGGTGCGATAAAGTGCAATATTGACGTAGAACAGTGCTCGGTGCGTTAAGTGCTAACGTGTAAACGGTGTGTTAAGTGCTCGTTAAGTGTTCCATCTGTGACAATGGCAGACAAAGCTACCATCGATGATCTGGACGAGGTTCAGGCTTTTCTGAACAGAGAAGATTGTCTTGCCAGATTAAAATATCTGAGTAAACCAGAGCTTGTACTAGTGAGCGCCTACCTGGAGATCAAGATCCGTGCCAGTGATTCCCGTGTGGAGATCTTGTCCAAGGTACACCGGCACCTGAAGGCAGAAGAGAAACAGGAAGGCGAGACTCCTAGTACAAAGGAAAGTGCAGACATAGCTTCCACGGAAAAGGAAGATAAGGGCAGTGACGTTGACAGTGATGCAGGTGAGCTTAATATCAGCTTCCTAACAGTCAAGATGCGTGCCCTGGAAATTAATCGGGAAATTGAATGGAAGAAGTTAGAAATGGAACGAGAATTAAAAGATAAAGAAATGGAGATGAAAGAAAAAGAATTGGCGATGAGGCGTTTAGAATTAGAAAGAGAAGAGAAACGAGAGAGACAAGATAAAGAATTAGAGATGAGACGTTTAGAATTAGAAGAAAGGAAAGCAGAGAGAGAAAGAGAAGAGGAACGAGAGAAAGAAGAGCGAGAAAGAGAAGAGAAACGAGAACGAGAAGAACGAGACAGAGAAAGAGAAGAGCGAGAAAGAGAAGAGAAACGAGAAAGAGAAGAGCGAGAAAGAGAAGACAGACGAGAGAGGGAAGAACGAGAAAGAGAGAGAGAAGAACGAGACAGGCAAGAACGACAGGACAAAGAGGAAAGAGAGAGACAACATGAACTAGAAGTTTTGCGATTAGGTGGTGGTCGGAGGCAAACAACGGACACCAGTAGCTTCGATCCGGTACGCAACATCAAAATGGTCCCCAAATTCCATGAGAAGGAAGTGTCAAAATTCTTTGCAGCCTTCGAGAAAGTCGCTGCCTCTTTGGAGTGGCCAAGGGAGAATTGGGCAATCATGATACAGTCAGTCTTGACTGGGAAGGCCCAAATCGCCTACTCTACGTTGTCCCTTGACGACTCCAGCGACTACGACAAGGTGAAGAAAGTGGTGCTCATGGCGTACCAATTGGTACCTGAGGCATATAGGCAAAAGTTCAGAAACCTGAAGAAGACCTCAGAGCACACTTTCACAGAGTTCGCCACGATCAAGGAGCGACTTTTTCAAGAATGGTGTGCCTCTCGGAAGGTGGAGACCAAGGAAGACCTCGAACAGCTGATTCTGCTCGAAGACTTCAAGGATTGTTTGTCTGGAGACCTCAAGACATACTTAGAAGAGCAGCAGGTGGAGACCTTGAGTGCAGCAGCCACCATGGCTGAAGAGTATATCCTGACTCATAGGCCGTCTGCTAAGTATGTCCCGAGGAATTACCAGCGCCGGTTTGACAGACCTCTCGACGAAGAAGAAAGACCCGTCCCACAAAGTGCTAAGAAGACGCCCCCAAGTAGCCCCCGAAGAAAAAGTCCTAGCAGTCCGACGCACCGGAGCCCGAGGAGGAATATGGTGTGCTGGACTTGTGGGCAGAAAGGGCACATAGCTGCTAGGTGCCGAGGTAGAAGAGGTGGCAGCGCACGAAGGGAGGTGATGTTGGTGAGCTGTGTTACATCACCAGTAGGAAACCAGTCTACGACGACGCAGGAAGGACCAAGTTTGTTGGCCCCTCACACTTCAACCGGGTATGTAACGAGTGATCATACTGGAAGATCAGTTGTAGTGCTCAGAGATAGTGGAGCAGCCCAGTCCCTGATCGTGAAGAGCTCGTTACCCGAGGGAGTAAGTGTGGATGGGAGACCAGAGGTGATCCTGGTTGGGTTTCCTAGGACGCAGTACATCGCCCCCTTAGTGCCAGTACATCTTGACACGCCTTATTTCAGCGGCACATGTGTGTTGGCAGTAGTCGATACCCTCCCTGTGGCTGGGATTGACGTGGTACTAGCCAACGACTTGGTGACAGATTGGAGCATCAATCTTCCCAAGGTTGCGGACGAGTCTACCGGAACAGCACGGTCTGAGGTAACAGGCAATGGTAATGTCCAGGTAAAGACAGACACGGATTTGAACATGTCTAATTTGTCCTCTCCCCCGCAGATCGACAGTTATTCTAGCAGTGTCTCCTGATTCTCTCAACGAGGAACATGAAGTTAAGAAGGCAGAGGTACCTGAGCAAGAAGAGAGGCCTTGTGTGTGGGCACCCACGGATACCAACGAGTCTGGAGCGAAAGCGGATGTGTGCTTGCGGTATGGCAAGTTACAGCATGTAGTGAACCAGCCAGAGATTCCCCAGACGTCAGAGGTAGGTGCGGTGTGTTCAAAAGGTCTAGTGCCCTCTTCGGTCCGAGCCAGGCGTGTGGATGTGGCCGGCTATGGACATGACTGGCTCGGGAAGCTTATCCCTCAATTGGCCTCATGTTTCTTAGCGATACTTTGTTTGATTCTCTTATGTGTTCTCGTTAGTGCTCTCGGTGAGGACCGGTGGGCGACCCGACGAATGATGGCTCCCATGAACATCGCGAAGAGGTCCCAGGGATTGGAGAGTTGTACTGCAAGTGTTGCAGTTGAAGAAGGGACCTGGGAGGTAATAGATGATACAGGAGGGACGATATGTGATAATATGAGTGACTGTTTCCGACAGGTTGACACCCCCCGCGTGACTGCTGAGCCTCAACACAGCGTTATACGGAACGTTGGTCGACCTGACGGGGGCAGAGCGAATGCCATCTTCGGTGAGCAAGCAGCCCTGTTGGAACTAGGTGTGGGCCTAGTAGAAGAGTGTATAGTAAGTACTGACTTGCCCATTGTCGCTATCACTCTGAATTATCAGACCCCTGTATTCCAGGTTCCTGCCTCCCTGAAGGACCATCGGACCGTCACCAGAAATGCCGTCTGTGGACAGCCATCATCGGTGCCACGACATAGGGAAGTGTCGAGTTACCCCAGATCGTGTCGAAACCAATCCGTACTCGAGAGAGGTGAGATGAAGCCCCTGCTTGACATCGCAGAGGAGGTGTGGAAGATTAAGTCAGGCAGGTCATCGCCTGCCATTTTCAAGCTCCCTTTGTGCCAGAGTTTCTCGGTAGAAAAGTTCTGTGGACGAGACAGCCTCATCACTCCAGTTCATAGGATAAGTAAGTCCATTTGGAGTTGTGTCGCCCTGCTAATTTGGTTTGTGTTTTTTTATAGAACCCCAAACCAAATTCTTTTTGGTGGGGAGGTGTTACGAACCCGGATTCAGCGTCCGAGCCTGGAGCAGTGACAAACACGCCATCTGTGGGTCAGCTCCCGAAACCCCCGCCAAACGAACGACGACACCTAGTGAGGACAGCGTGTACTGGCCTCGAGGACCAGTTTCCAGTCTGGTTCAGCACTCAACACCGCCGCTCCTGACCTCTGGTGAGGTGGTGCTCCGACGGCAGCGCCATCTATGGACTGGATATGTCGGGCGTTTGTATCTGAGCCTGTGAGTGTGGTGTATTAGTGTCCCGGTTATTAATGACGTGTCTGCTTACAGAGCCGACCTGGGACCACTGTGTTGAAGGTGGAGTCAGTCTACCCGAGGCAGCCAGTCTCCATACAGTGAAGTTTGCTGTAGCTGTCGTGACGTCGTCCCCCCGGAAGAACACTGTGGTGTGTTAAGCCTGCCAGTGGAGTGGCAGTGGAAGGATTTACCCGGGACCGACGGTTGGAGACGATAATCCACTGGGGTATTGAGGACAGGAGGGTGATTGGTGATATCACACGAGACTCCTGTCTAGGGCGTACCCCTTTTATCGTTCGTGGAGTGGCCGTACCAGCCTTGGTGGCTCAGTACCTGCCAGCAGACCTGCTGGACGTGTGGTTGACGGCCTCCACGACGGTGCCCCCAGTGGACCTGTGTTGTGGCTGACCTGTGGCCAGGGTAGACTCGGCGTTCTCAGAGGACACGTCTTGAGGCCACGAAGAAAGCACCGCGGACTCAGCACCTAGCTTCAAGGATCCATAGTCTCCAGCAGAAGACTACAGTGTTGATCCCCTTTGTAAAGTGTTAATACCCCTCCCCCTTGTGTACGTTTTATTTCTATATATTCAAATGGTGATGGTGAAAATTATATTATATTAAGTTCTTACCTTTCTTTCCCTACTCCCTTTAAGTTACTTGCGTCACGGATCGCATCCCTTGATAGCCTCTACTGGCTTGGGGCCGGATATATATCTTCCTCTAACTACATCAGAGTAAGAACCCTGTTGCGTCCCGAGAGGGCCGTAACATGCTACAAACGAATGGAGAAACAGCAACATCGACGAAAGTCTCCGTACTCGCATTGAACAACACCTCGACATCCTCACAGACCGACATCACCTCAGCACTGAAACAAAGATAATCAAGAAACTAACAACGTTATATGGAGGACCTATGGCAATTCCACGACCAAGAGATGGCTTCCTGAACCTTGCAGGAATCAACCTCACTGAGGACCAAGTCACTCTCCTAAATCTGGGTATAAACTGTCACGTGTCCAGACTGAGTGAGATGGCCCTGAAAGTGGAGTTGGAGATTCTATTGGACGACATATTCGACCTCGAAGCACAAAAAAAGGTCACCACCAAAGATACCTTACAAGCAGAACTTATTGCGGAAGGAGGAAAGAATCGAGGCAACTACAGAAGCACCATACTGTCCCCCGAGCTCAAAGCGGCAGCTAAGAGCCTTCGTGAGAACAAGGAGATAATTGTCAGGAGAGGCAACAAGTTGCCAATATACGTCATTCTTAAAAAAGACGAATATCTGGCGAAAATGAACCTCATACTCTCTGACCAAACTAAATTCCTAAGGGTAACGAAGGACACTACAGCCGAACTGAAAGCAAAGGTCAACAAATTGATCGAAACTGTGAACGCCAAGAAATCTGGACTCCACCTACCAAAGATTATTGGGGAATATAAACCTGGATATGCGTATGGAAATGTCAAGACACACAAGCCTGGAAACCCACTTCGGCCAATCATCAGCCAGATACCCACACCCACATACAGACTGGCAAAACGACTCAACGGCTTGCTGACTCCTTATGTCCCTTGCGCCTACAGCCTGAAGTCTCCAAAGGAATTTGTTGACTTGCGATCCGGCCTGTACTCCTCTTGACATACCAGAAAACAGTCTAAGGAAACTACTCCAAGCTTGTACTAAAGAGGCACCCTTCTTGAGCCCGAATGGATACATGTCTAAGCAAGTAGATGGGGTCGCCATGGGTTCTCCCCTAGGTGTCCTGTTTGCAAACTTCTACATGGGTACCATCGAGCAAAAAGTCCTAGTCGACATGAACTTGAAACCGGCCATATACTGCAGGTATGTTGACGACATTTTTACACAGGTACCTGATGTCAGACATCTGCAGGAGCTGAAGGAGGCATTTGAGCAGAATTCTGTGTTGCGTTTCACTTACGAGATGGAGAAGGATGGGAAGCTGCCCTTTCTAGATGTAACAGTCATGGAAAGCAGTGGAGTTTTCCACACTGCAGTCTACACTAAGGAAACAAACATAGGAATGTGCCTGAAAGCCAACAGTGACTGCCCGGACAGGTACAAGAGGAGTGTTGTTAACGCTTATGTCGACCGTGCCCTCAGCCACATCTCAGAATGGAAGCAAGTCGACGAAGAACTCTGTAGGGTAAGGCAGGTCCTAGTCAACAACGGCTTCTCCAATGGTTTCGTGGAAGACATCATAAGAAGGAAAGTGAAACGCCATGCAACCTCTGAAGCGACAACTAACACAACACCTATACCCCCTATTAGACGATTTTACAGGAACTTCTTTTCCACAGCCCATAAAACGGAGGAAAGGGTCCTGAAAGATATTGTCAGTAGAAACGTTATCCCTACAGACAAAAATCAGAAGATACAACTGACGATTTACTATAAAACCAGAAAAACGGCCAGCCTACTCATGAGAAACTCTCCAGACACAAAGCAGAACGCTTTGAAAGAGACCAACGTCGTCTATGCCTTCAAATGCCCTCTTGGGGATTGTAAGCCTCAAAAAAAACAGTATATAGGCAACACAACAACATCTCTTTCCAGGCGTTTAACGATGCATAAGCAACAAGGCTCCATTAAGGAACATATAATTTCTTCCCACAAACAAACCATCACCAGAGAAATCTTAGCAAACAACACAGAAATCATCGATAGATACAGCAATAGCAGGCGGCTTGATGTCTGCGAGGCACTACACATCAAGAAGTCAACACCAGCAATCAACAGCCAATTAATGCACAACTATATTCTACCCACTTCAAGACTCCGCTCCAATATAGAAGCATCAAGAAATATGGACAATAGGCTTTCTACAATTACTTCCATTCAATACCCATTGTTTCGTTTTCTGTCTTGTGTTTGAATTTAATACCCATTCAATACCCATTGTTGAAAGTTTGTTTTCACCTCATCCACCTCACCCAAATGTAGATATAAACTCGAAGATGTGCAAGCTCTATTCAGTTTCAGTTGTGTGTTTGTAAACTAAAGTCTTTGAATAAGTTTTACGAAACGCGCTCAAGTGTCGCGTCAGACTAGAAATTAAAATGAATTTTGGAGAATTGATCTTTGAATTACCATCAACAGTGAAAAGAAACGTAAGAAAGATAGAGAAAATTCGTGTTAGAATTATTAATCTTACTTTTTCGGTCATATTTAATAATATATGTCTACAGGAAAGACTGCTACCAAAATATACATATATATATATATATATATATATATATATATATATATATGTATATATATATATATATATATATATATTTATATATATATATATATATATTTATATATATATATATATATATTTATATATATATATATATATATATATATATATATATATATATATATATATATATATATATATATATATATATATATGCAACAATGATCACAAAAACACTGATCCAAGTATGCAGAATAACCACATATGAAAAATAGAAACTGCTTAACGCGTTTTCGGCTAATTCGCCTTCATCAGAGCAAAGTAGAATGATTCTACTTTGCTCTGATGAAGGCGAATTAGCCGAAAACGCGTTAAGCATTTTCTATTTTTCATATGTGGTTATTCTGCATATATATATATATATATATATATATATATATATATATATATATATATATATATATATATATATATATATATATATATATATATATATATATATATATATATATATATATATATATTTATATATAATATATATAATGTGTGTGTGTGTAAATCACGAAAATTAACACGTGATGAAAAATGTGACAGTGTCAGACCACAGAGGAAGAATTGAAGCAGGAATTTCCTTAAGTACTTTCGTATATTATTACATCTTCAGAAGGAATGATTTACAGGTCAAGTATTGGACATATATAGGCAGGAGAGAGAGGTAAAGTGAGGTGAGGTACAATGAAAAAGGAATGGGAATTAGGTGGATACAAGTATGAGCCGCATAAGAACTGCAGAAGGTCTACTGGCCCATACGATGCAGCTCCCATTTTTATTTACCAATAGGCCCACACATGGATAATAATAGCATAAGATAGTAAATATTTTCAATGAATTGGTGAGACAAATGTGTATCAATGATCCTACTCAAATCGCCCTTTAATTGATCTATCAAAAATGGATCTAAGTTATATAAACCACTGCTAATGTTCAAATTACTTTCTTTTGTAATCTGTATTAAAGCAGATTCAATTATGTTCCTGTTATAAGTGATTTTAAAATTGTTATTGAAGAAGCCATCTCCCAATCAATTTGGTGAGTATTTCCTGACAAATGAACAAACAAAGCATTAGGCAATTGATCATGTCTTACAAAGTATTTGTGTTGCGAAATTCCCCATTTCAAATCATTAGATGATTGCCCTACATAGAACCTATTACAGTCTTTACAAGGTATTTTATAAATGATACAATTATCACTACGAGGGTTGTTTCTAACTAATAGTTTACCAACAGTATTTTCGTAGCTAAACAATACACGTATATCAAAAAGCCTTGACCATATTCTCAAACCCAGAGAAATATGGTAAACATAACACATTCTTTGGCGATTTTTTTTCGGAGCATAGTACGGAACACAATTCCGTGCATTGTGCTCAGTGAAGATTACAAAGATCACTGCACATTTATGACAGAGCGATACACGATAAGTATTGCTGGTATATGGTGTTGCAGGGCTGACGACTGATTACTGGGTCGGTGGCCGGTTCGACTTGGATACCAACGCTTGGTCGTGGACCGTGGACGAATCTGTCATACCTTTAGGGACTCCCTACTGGGCTGTGAGGTTAGTGTCCCTAAGGTCTCCCTACTGGGCTGTGAGGTTAGTGCTCCTAAGGTCTCCCTACTGGGCTGTGAGGTTAGTGCCCCTAAGTTCTTCCTACTGGGCTGTGAGGTTAGTGTCCCTAAGGTCTTTCTACTGGGCTGTGAGGTTAGTGCTCCTAAGGTCTCCCTACTGGGCTGTGAGGTTAGCGCCCCTAAGGTCTTCCTACTGGGCTGTGAGGTTAGTGATCCTAAGGTCTCCCTAGTGATCTGTAAGGCTAGTGCCCCTAAGGTCTTCCTACTGATCTGTGAGATTAGTGTCCTTAAGGTCTCCCTACTGATCTGTGAGGCTAGTGCCACTAAGGTCTCCCTACTGATCTGTGAGGTTAGTGCCCCTAAAGTCTCCCTACTGATCTGTGAGGTTAGTGCCCCTAAGGTCTCCCTAATGATCTGTGAGGTTAGTGCCCCTAAGGTCTCCCTAATGATCTGTGAGGTTAGTGCCCCTAAGGTCTCCCTACTGATCTGTGAGGTTAGTGCCCCTAGAGTCACCCTTCTGATCTGTGAGGTTAGTACGTGTACCGTTTGCCAGTACCTGCTTGGAGAGAGTTTGTTGTGTGCCAGTACCTGTTTGGAGAGGGATTAACCGTAGTATATACTTGTGTTACTGTTGCAGGCACAGCATCTCGTGTGTGCCGCGCCCCCCGCCCCACACTGACCCCTTCAGCAGTCCCTCCGCTGCCCTACCAGATGCCCCCTGCTTCTCCTACACCCAGGCGCCCGCCAATCGTCAGGAGGGATGGTAATGATTCACTTTTTTTCTAGTTCAATTGTGCAGACGATAGGAATGGTAAGCTTGTGTACCCACTTGGTTTACTGTCTATAACAGTGACTCTCATGCAGGGGTTCTGTGGAACAATGGGGTTTATTGATAAATTTTTAATATGACGTGCTTATAAAACGAAACAGCATTTATAAAATGTTGCTTGGCTAGATATTCGCCAAGCATTATTATGGAAGTGGTGATTTAATATTTACATTCAATTAGGCGACATCAAGAATTAATGTTATTCTTTGGAAATGAATTATTGTCAACTTTCTTATAAAACAATAAAATAAAATGTAATTTTAGTTAAAAATTAAAAAAAAATATTTACATAAAATCTTAACAAATATGTTCACAATATTTGTAACCAGTTATAACAATGAAGAGCAAACACATTTGTAATTTTTTATTAACATTAATTAGTAAATAGAAATTGGCAATAAATATCCATAAAATATTCTATTCAAAAGTATGAGTTAATCATTATTTATTAGATCTACTGCTTTACGCACCTATTTTGGAATTTCTGCTGATGGACCTAATGTGTGCTCAACCTGGCCTCTCAACCTGGACGACGCATAAATCTCCAAAGTCAAAATAAGATGTACTGTAAACCATAGCGGCTCGCTATATTGACGGGCTGTTACTTTCACCATTCGTGGATCCTGGGTTGGGTTAGGTTCTGGCAATTTAGTACATCAGTTTAATGACCTTGTGACAACTCGAGACTGGTCAGCCAGGTAGAACTAAGTGATCTTCCAGGTAGGATGGGCTGATGACTAGACGTACCTGGTCTTCTGTGATTACCAGAGGTACCTGGTCTTCGGTGATGACCAGACGTACCTGGTCCTCTGTAATGACAAGACGTACCTGGTCCTCTGTGATGACCAGACGTACCTGGTCTTCTGTGATGACCAAACGTACCTGGTCCTCTGTGATGACCAGATGTATCTGGTCCTCTGTGATGACCAGATATACCTGGTCCACTGTGATGACAAGATATACCTGGTCCTCTGTGATGACCAGACGTACCTGGTCCTCTGTGATGACCAGATATACCTGGTCCTCTGTGATGACCAGATATACCTGGTCCCCTGTGATGACCAGACGTACCTGGTCCTCTGTGATGACCAGATATACCTGGTCCTCTGTGATGACCAAACGTACCTGGTCCTCTGTAATGACCAGACGTACCTGGTTCTCTATGATGACCAGACGTACATGGTCCTATGGACTCGTATTAATGGTCGGGTCCATTTGTGACCCAGATCCTTTCCCTCCCCCCTCGCCCCCCTCCACTTCCACTGACAATCCCTATACACTCATATATTTTTCGTGGGAACTCTGGAAGCTGCCTTGCATGGACCTATAATCACTCCTGCAGTTTCCTGTTTTATTGTGTTCTTTCGTGCGTTTTTTTTATGTTCAGAGTTTCTTGGATGGAATTTATGCTTTTGTTTATATGATCCAATTGTTTGTGTAAGAAGAAAAGGTTGACGGTGTTCCTTGGGATGTCCTCAGGTGCTCCGCCTTGACCTACGAACACTACTACTACATGACCGACCAGAGTTGCCAGGAGGAACGCAGCCCACTCTGCGTGCAGGAGGCCGACGATGATGATGACCAATTTGATGAGGAACCTGAAGGGAAAGTCTGAGGAGGGGAAGCCTGAGGACGGGAAAGCCTGAGGAGGGGGAAGCCTGAGGAGGAGGAAGCCTGAGGAGGGGAAAGCCTGAGGAGGGAAAGCCTGAGGACAGTGAGCCTGAGGAGAGGATGACTGAGGAGGGGAAGCGTGAGAGTAAACCTCTAGGGGGGAAGCCTGAGGGTAAACCTCTAGGGGGGAAGCCTGAGGGTAAACCTCTAGGGGGAAGCATGAGGGTAAACCTCTCGAGGGGAAGCCTGAAAATGAACCTCTAGGGGGAGAAGCCTCATGGATAATAAGAGTTGAGTGACGAAGCTCAATAGAGAACGTTTGATTGGGCAAGCTTGAAGGACAAGCTTGAAAAAGAGACAGATGGACACGCTTGAGATGTATACCCGTCAATGAAACCTGAGGAGAAACCCTGGGGACTGACATCACTCTCCAGCTGGTTGTAGGCTGGTTCTATTATCCGCAGCTGAATGACGTTCTCTTCAGCTGTGTGATGCTTTTCTGAGCTGGGGGACGGTGACCTCAGCGGAGTGACACTTTCATTAGCTGGGTGACGCTGTCCTCAGGTGAGTGATGCTGTTTTTCAGCTGAGTGACTTTCCTCAAACGAGTGACGGTGTCTTCAATTGTATTGCTGAATATTAGTACACATTATATATATATATATATATATATATATATATATATATATATATATATATATATATATATATATATATATATATGTCGTACCTAGTAGCCAGAACGCACTTCTCAGCCTACTATACAAGGCCCGATTTGCCTAATAAGCCAAGTTTTCCTGAATTGATATATTTTCTCAATTTTTTTTCTTATGAAATGATAAAGCTACCCATTTCATTATGTATGAGGTTAATTTTTTTATTGGAGTTAAAACTAACGTATATATATGACCGAACCTAACCAACCCCACCTAACCTAACTTAACCTATCTTTATAGGTTAGGTTAGGTAGCCGAAAAAGTTAGATTAGGTTAGGTTAGGTAGGTTAGGTAGTCGAAAAACAATTAATTCATGAAAACTTGGCTTATTAGGCAAATCGGGCCTTGCATAGTAGGCTGAGAAGTGCGTTCTGGCTATTACGTACGACACACACATATATATATATATATATATAATGTGTACTAATATTCAGCAATACAATTGAAGACACCGTCACTCGTTTGAGGAAAGTCACTCAGCTGAAAAACAGCATCACTCACCTGAGGACAGCGTCACCCAGCTAATGAGAGTGTCACTCCGCTATATATATATATATATATATATATATATATATATATATATATATATATATATATATATATATATATATATATATATATATATATATATATATATATATTATTAAATATGACCGAAAAAGTAAGATTAATAATTCTAACACGAATTTTCTTAATCTTTCGTACATTTCTTTTCACTGTTGGAGGTAACTCAAAAATCAATTCTCCAAAATTCATTTTTATTTCTGGTCTGACGCGACACGAGCGCGTTTCGTAAAACTTATTACATTTTCAAAGACTTTAGTTTACAAATACACAACTGAATAGAACTTACGCATCTCCGATTTTATATCTACATTTTAGTGAGGTGGATGGGGTGAGGTGGCATTAATAGGGTATTAATTTCATCAACACAAGACAGAACAAGAGGTGGCATTAATAGGGTATTAATTTCATCAACACAAGACAGAACACGAAACAATGGGTATTTAATAGAAGTGTTTGTAGAAAGCCTATTGGTCCATATTTCTTGATGCTTCTATATTGGAGCGGAGTCTTGAGGTGGGTAGAATATAGTTGTGCATTAATTGGCTGTTGATTGCTGGTGTTGACTTCTTGATGTGTAGTGCCTCGCAAACGTCATGCCGCCTGCTATCGCTGTATCTATCGATGATTTCTGTGTTGTTTACTAGGATTTCTCTGGCGATGGTTTGGTTGTGGGAAGAGATTATATGTTCCTTAATGGAGCCCTGTTGCTTATGCATCGTTAAACGCCTAGAAAGAGATGTTGTTGTCTTGCCTATATACTGTTTTTTTTGGAGCTTACAGTCCCCAAGAGGGCATTTGAAGGCATAGACGACGTTAGTCTCTTTTAAAGCGTTCTGTTTTGTGTCTGGAGAGTTTCTCATGAGTAGGCTGGCCGTTTTTCTGGTTTTATAGTAAATCGTCAGTTGTATCCTCTGATTTTTATCTGTAGGGATAACGTTTCTATTAACAATATCTTTCAGGACCCTTTCCTCCGTTTTATGAGCTGTGGAAAAGAAGTTCCTGTAAAATAGTCTAATAGGGGGTATAGGTGTGGATATGCGTATGGAAATGTCAAGACACACAAGCCTGGAAACCCACTTCGGCCAATCATTAGCGAGATACCTACACCCACCTACAGACTGGCGAAGCGACTCAACGGCCTGCTGACTCCTTATGTTCCCTGCGCCTTCAGCCTGAAGTCTCCAAAGGAATTTGTTGACTTACTGCGGGGCACACGGGCCACAAGGATAAGAGCCTCGTTGGACGTAGAATCGCTGTTTACCAACGTACCTGTGGACGAGACAATCGGGATGATAGCCGACAGAGTGTGTCGTGATCCAGCCTGTACTCCTCTTGACATACCAGAAAATATTCTGAGGAAACTACTCCAAGCTTGTACTAAAGAGGCACCCTTCTTGAGCCCGGATGGGCACATGTATAAGCAAGTAGATGGGGTCGCCATGGGTTCTCCCCTAGGTGTCCTGTTTGCAAACTTCTACATGGGTACCATCGAGCGAAAAGTCTTAGTCGACATGAACTTGAAACCGGCCATATACTGCAGGTATGCTGACGACATTTTTACACAGGTACCTGATGTCAGACATCTGCAGGAGCTGAAGGAGGTATTTGAGCAGAGTTCCGTGCTGCGTTTCACTTACGAGATGGAAAAGGATGGGAAGCTGCCCTTTCTAGATGTAACAGTCATGGAAAAGAGCGGAGGTTTCCACACTGCAGTCTACACTAAGGAAACGAACATAGGAATGTGCCTAAATGCCAACAGCGACTGCCCAGACAGGTACAAGAGGAGTGTTGTTAACGCATATGTCGACCGTGCTCTCAGCCACAGCTCAGAATGGAAGCAAGTCGACGAAGAACTCTGTAGGGTAAGGCAGGTCCTAGTCAACAACGGCTTCTCCAATGGTTTCGTCCAAGACATCATACAACTGACGATTTACTATTAAACCAGAAAAACGGCCAGCCTACTCATGAGAAACTTTCCAGACACAAAACAGAACGCTTTAAAAGAGACTAACGTCGTCTATGCCTTCAAATGCCCTCTTGGGGACTGTAAGCTCCAAAAAACCCAGTATATAGGCAAGACAACAACATCTCTTTCTAGGCATTTAACGATGCATAAGCAACAGGGCTCCATTAAGGAACATATAATCTCTTCCCACAACCAAACCATCGCCAGAGAAATCCTAGTAAACAACACAGAAATCATCGATAGATACAGCGATAGCAGGCGGCTTGACGTTTGCGAGGCACTACACATCAAGAAGTCAACACCAGCAATCAACAGCCAATTAATGCACAACTATATTCTACCCACCTCAAGACTCCGCTCCAATATAGAAGCATCAAGAAATATAGACCAATAGGCTTTCTACAAACACTTCTATTCAATACCCATTGTTTCGTGTTCTGTCTTGTGTTGATGAAATTAATACCCTATTAATGCCACCTCTTGTTCTGTCTTGTGTTGATGAAATTAATGCCCTATTAATGCCACCTCACCCCATCCACCTCACTAAAATGTAGATATAAAATCGGAGATGCGTAAGTTCTATTCAGTTGTGTATTTGTAAACTAAAGTCTTTGAAAATGTAATAAGTTTTACGAAACGCGCTCGTGTCGCGTCAGACTAGAAATAAAAATGAATTTTGGAGAATTAATTTTTTTTTTACCTCCAACAGTGAAAAGAAATGTACGAAAGATTGAGAAAATTCGTGTTAGAATTATTAATCTTACTTTTTCGGTCATATTTAATAATATATGTCTACAGGAAAGACTGCTACCAAAATATACTAATATATATATATATATATATATATATATATATATATATATATATATATATATATATATATATATATATATATATATATATATATATATATATATATATATATATATATATATATATATATATATATATATATATAATCTTTGCCTTACTATATATTAACACTGTTCGATTATGTATAAGTGTAAGTGTGTATTACTTTATGTATCCATGTATTAGTATATATTAAAATTGATAACTAGGTACAGGTATTAACATGCATTTTAATGTTTAGCTATGTATTAGTGTTTATTATGTATTATAATGTACTTAATATAGTGACATTAAACCATTAGTAATTCATATCTTGTACTCATTCGCCCGCTTATGTATTTTATATAATTTGTTCATCTTGTATTTTCACCATTACCAGAGGGAAGTGTTTATTGTGTATTGTCATGAATGTTTACTGGAGAAAGTTATTCCCAACTCAATGTGGATGACTTTTATCAAAGAAATTGACTGGGATTCAATGGATTCGAGAGGAAATTAAGAAACATGAAGAACAAAGCTGGAAGATGTAGCCAAAAGGAACAACGTAACACATGTTAATAAGGTAACATGGAAAATGGGAAGGAAATATCACCAAGGCTAAACCTGGTCTTCATGCAGAACGAGATGAAGACATTATCCTTGCCGCATGAAACAGTAACGGAAGCCAGTGGCCACTGTTGTGAGGTCGTCGGTTGTGTAGTTTATATGAGAGCTGAGGCGAGAGGAGCAGCGGAGGAGATGGGAAGACAAACTTTCTATAAAAGTGAGAACCAGATGGTCGGAGAATTCTTAGAGATAATTAAATAAAAACAAAGAGAAAAAGATAAGACAGCTAAGAAAAAAATAGCCTAAAAGGAAAAATAAAGATCATGTAAGAAATACAGGAAGAACAAATCACAAGTAAACAAATTCATGTATACACCAGGAGATCAGAAGACAATGTATACATGCTGGTTAGCATTGTAAATGTGTGGCCACGCCTGTGGTAGCAAATAATAGTAATAATAATAAAAACTTACCCGCCACCACACGCCCCGCACCATTCCCACACGTCCCGCACCATTCCCACACGCCCCACACCATTACTACACGTCTCATATCATTCCCACACTATTCTTACACGCCCCACATCATTCCCACACGCCCCACACCATTGCTACACGTCTCACATCATTCCCACACTATTCTTACACGCCCCACATCATTCCCACACGCCCCACACCATTACTACACGTCTCACATCATTCCCACACTATTCTTACACGCCCCACATCATTCCCACACGCCCTACACAATTCCCACACGCTCTACATAATTCTCACACTCTTGACACCTTGTTTCTCTAGTGGAATCGTTCCTCCTGGAGAATTCCCCAGCTATTCGTCAGTAGTTCAAAGCTTATTGGAGCGAATAATCTGTGGACCGGCATTGTGGCATATGTCAAGGCGTTATACAGACTGTCACCGAGACGTGTCACCTTGTGCGACACATTTCTACCCATGGCTGGTCCCTGATAACTCTGTTAGAAGGAACTCTTGACGTGTCCACTTACTACTACACCACTGAGTGTATAGAACTTCTTCACTATTAGCCTTCTGGGGGATGTAATTATATATATTATCGTTATATATAATTCATTATGTGGCTCTCACGAAGTGTTTCATTGTGTGACGCACATACATGTAGTGCTTCATAGTGTGACGCACATATATGTAGTGCTTCATGGTGCGACGTTCATACATGTAGTGCTTCATGGTGTGATGTTCATGCATGTAGTGCTTCATGGTGTGACGCAATACATACAGTGCTTCATGGTGTGACACATATATGTAGTGCTTTATGGTGTGACGAAATACATACAGTGCTTCATGGTGTGACGCACATATATGTAGTGCTTTATGGTGTGACGCAATACATACAGTGCTTCATAGTGTGACGCACAAACATGCAGTGCTTCATGGTGTGACACACGTACATGCAGTGCTTCATGGTGTGACGCACATACATATAGTGCTTCATGGTGTGACACACATACATGCAGTGCTTCATGGTGTGACGCACATACATGTAGTACTTCATGGTGTGACGCACATACATGTAGCGCTTCATAGTGTGACGCATACATGTAGTGATTTATGGTGTGACGCAATACATGCAGTGCTTCATGGTGTGACACACATACATGCAGTGCTTCAAGGTGTGACACACATACATGTAGTGCTTCATGGTGTGACACACATACATGCAGTGCTTCATGGTGTGACACACATACATGTAGTGCTTCATGGTGTGACACACATACATGTAGCGCTTCATAGTATGACACACATACATGTAGTGCTTCATAGTGTGACACACATACATGTAGTGCTTCATAGTGTCACGCACATACATGCAGTGCTTCATGGTGTGACGCACATACATGCAGTGCTTCATGGTGTGACGCACAAACATGAAGTGCTTCATGGTGTGACACACATACATTCAGTGCTTCATGGTGTGACGCACAAACATGCAGTGCTTCATGGTGTGACACACATACATGCAGTGCTTCATGGTTTGACGCACATACATGCAGTGCTTCATGGTGTGACGCACATACATGTAGTGCTTCATGGTGTGACATACATGCAGTGCTTCATGGTTTGACACACATACATGCAGTGCTTCATGGTGTGACAGACATGCAGTGCTTCATGGTGTGACGCACATACATATAGTGCTTCATGGTGTGACGCACATACATGCAGTGCTTCATGGTGTGACGCACATACATGTAGTGCTTCATGGTGTGACAGACATGCAGTGCTTCATGGTGTGACGCACATACATGTAGTGCTTCATGGTGTGACGCACATACATGCAGTGATTCATGGTGTAACGCACATAAATGCAGTGCTTCATGGTGTGACGCACATACATATAGTGCTTCATGGTGTGACACACATACATGCAGTGCTTCATGGTGTGACGCACATACATGTAGTACTTCATGGTGTGACGCACATACATGTAGCGCTTCATAGTGTGACGCATACATGTAGTGATTTATGGTGTGACGCAATACATGCAGTGCTTCATGGTGTGACACACATACATGCAGTGCTTCATGGTGTGACACACGTACATGCAGTGCTTCATGGTGTGACGCACATACATATAGTGCTTCATGGTGTGACACACATACATGCAGTGCTTCATGGTGTGACGCACATACATGTAGTACTTCATGGTGTGACGCACATACATGTAGCGCTTCATAGTGTGACGCATACATGTAGTGATTTATGGTGTGACGCAATACATGCAGTGCTTCATGGTGTGACACACATACATGCAGTGCTTCATGGTGTGACACACATACATGTAGTGCTTCATGGTGTGACACACATACATGCAGTGCTTCATGGTGTGACACACATACATGTAGTGCTTCATGGTGTGACACACATACATGTAGCGCTTCATAGTATGACACACATACATGTAGTGCTTCATAGTGTGACACACATACATGTAGTGCTTCATAGTGTCACGCACATACATGCAGTGCTTCATGGTGTGACGCACATACATGCAGTGCTTCATGGTGTGACGCACAAACATGAAGTGCTTCATGGTGTGACACACATACATTCAGTGCTTCATGGTGTGACGCACAAACATGCAGTGCTTCATGGTGTGACACACATACATGCAGTGCTTCATGGTTTGACGCACATACATGCAGTGCTTCATGGTGTGACACACGTACATGCAGTGCTTCATGGTGACGCACATACATATAGTGCTTCATGGTGTGACACACATACATGTAGTGATTTATGGTGTGACGCAATACATGCAGTGCTTCATGGTGTGACACACATACATGCAGTGCTTCATGGTGTGACGCACATACATGTAGTACTTCATGGTGTGACGCACATACATGTAGCGCTTCATGGTGTGACAGACATGCAGTGCTTCATGGTGTGACGCACATACATGTAGTGCTTCATGGTGTGACAGACATGCAGTGCTTCATGGTGTGACGCACATACATGTAGTGCTTCATGGTGTGACGCACATACATGCAGTGATTCATGGTGTAACGCACATAAATGCAGTGCTTCATGGTGTGACGCACATACATATAGTGCTTCATGGTGTGACACACATACATGCAGTGCTTCATGGTGTGACGCACATACATGTAGTACTTCATGGTGTGACGCACATACATGTAGCGCTTCATAGTGTGACGCATACATGTAGTGATTTATGGTGTGACGCAATACATGCAGTGCTTCATGGTGTGACACACATACATGCAGTGCTTCATGGTGTGACACACGTACATGCAGTGCTTCATGGTGTGACGCACATACATATAGTGCTTCATGGTGTGACACACATACATGCAGTGCTTCATGGTGTGACGCACATACATGTAGTACTTCATGGTGTGACGCACATACATGTAGCGCTTCATAGTGTGACGCATACATGTAGTGATTTATGGTGTGACGCAATACATGCAGTGCTTCATGGTGTGACACACATACATGCAGTGCTTCATGGTGTGACACACATACATGTAGTGCTTCATGGTGTGACACACATACATGCAGTGCTTCATGGTGTGACACACATACATGTAGTGCTTCATGGTGTGACACACATACATGTAGCGCTTCATAGTATGACACACATACATGTAGTGCTTCATAGTGTGACACACATACATGTAGTGCTTCATAGTGTCACGCACATACATGCAGTGCTTCATGGTGTGACGCACATACATGCAGTGCTTCATGGTGTGACGCACAAACATGAAGTGCTTCATGGTGTGACACACATACATTCAGTGCTTCATGGTGTGACGCACAAACATGCAGTGCTTCATGGTGTGACACACATACATGCAGTGCTTCATGGTTTGACGCACATACATGCAGTGCTTCATGGTGTGACACACGTACATGCAGTGCTTCATGGTGTGACGCACATACATATAGTGCTTCATGGTGTGACACACATACATGTAGTGATTTATGGTGTGACGCAATACATGCAGTGCTTCATGGTGTGACACACATACATGCAGTGCTTCATGGTGTGACGCACATACATGTAGTACTTCATGGTGTGACGCACATACATGTAGCGCTTCATAGTGTGACGCATACATGTAGTGATTTATGGTGTGACGCAATACATGCAGTGCTTCATGGTGTGACACACATACATGCAGTGCTTCATGGTGTGACACACGTACATGCAGTGCTTCATGGTGTGACGCACATACATATAGTGCTTCATGGTGTGACACACATACATGCAGTGCTTCATGGTGTGACGCACATACATGTAGTACTTCATGGTGTGACGCACATACATGTAGCGCTTCATAGTGTGACGCATACATGTAGTGATTTATGGTGTGACGCAATACATGCAGTGCTTCATGGTGTGACACACATACATGCAGTGCTTCATGGTGTGACACACATACATGTAGTGCTTCATGGTGTGACACACATACATGCAGTGCTTCATGGTGTGACACACATACATGTAGTGCTTCATGGTGTGACACACATACATGTAGCGCTTCATAGTATGACACACATACATGTAGTGCTTCATAGTGTGACACACATACATGTAGTGCTTCATAGTGTCACGCACATACATGCAGTGCTTCATGGTGTGACGCACATACATGCAGTGCTTCATGGTGTGACGCACAAACATGAAGTGCTTCATGGTGTGACACACATACATTCAGTGCTTCATGGTGTGACGCACAAACATGCAGTGCTTCATGGTGTGACACACATACATGCAGTGCTTCATGGTTTGACGCACATACATGCAGTGCTTCATGGTGTGACGCACATACATGTAGTGCTTCATGGTGTGACATACATGCAGTGCTTCATGGTTTGACACACATACATGCAGTGCTTCATGGTGTGACAGACATGCAGTGCTTCATGGTGTGACGCACATACATATAGTGCTTCATGGTGTGACGCACATACATGCAGTGCTTCATGGTGTGACGCACATACATGTAGTGCTTCATGGTGTGACAGACATGCAGTGCTTCATGGTGTGACGCACATACATGTAGTGCTTCATGATGTGACGCACATACATGCAGTGCTTCATGGTGTAACGCACATAAATGCAGTGCTTCATGGTGTGACATACATGCAGTGCTTCATGGTGTGACACACACATACATGCACTGCTTCATGGTGTGACGCACATACATGTAGTGCTTCATGGTGTGACGCACATACATGCAGTGCTTCATGGTGTGACACACATACATGCAGTGCTTCATGGTGTGACGCACATACATGCAGTGCTTCATGGTGTGACGCACATACATGCACTGCTTCATGGTGTGACGCACATACATGCAGTGCTTCATGGTGTGACATACATGCAGTGCTTCATGGTGTGACACACATACATGCAGTGCTTCATGGTGTGACATACATGCAGTGCTTCATAGTGTGACGCACATACATGTAGCGCTTCATAGTGTGACGCATACATGTAGTGCTTCATGGTGTGACATACATGCAGTGCTTCATGGTGTGACACACACATACATGCAGTGCTTCATGGTGTGACGCACATACATGTAGTGCTTCATGGTGTGACGCACATACATGCAGTGCTTCATGGTGTGACACACATACATGTAGTGCTTCATGGTGTGACGCACAAACATGCAGTGCTTCATGGTGTGACACACATACATGCAGTGCTTCATGGTGTGACGCACATACATGCAGTGCTTCATAGTGTGACGCACATACATGTAGCGCTTCATAGTGTGACGCACATACATGTAGCGCTTCATAGTGTGACGCACATACATGCAGTGCTTCATAGTGTGACGCACATACATGCAGTGCTTCATAGTGTGACGCACATACATGTAGCGCTTCATAGTGTGACGCACATACATGTAGCGCTTCATAGTGTGACGCATACATGTAGTGCTTCATGGCGTGTATTCTCTCATATAATACATCTTCCCGTCACTTTTGTCTGTACCTGAATATTTCATTATTTGCCTTTTATTTATTTGTTGGTTCACACACCTTCAGTGTCAACTTGAGGTCTGGTTGTGGCCCACTTGGCCAGCTCATCACCAACCTCCTTCAGCACTAGTCCAACCTGAGATGGAATCCCTTTGAATTTAACTTTGTGTTTTTTTTATCTCTTTCCTGCTCACTCTTTTCTTACAATCCAATAATCTATACAATCTATAGACTTGAATATTGGATTTTGACTGCTTAATGGCTCGAGTCCTCGACAATCAGCAAACACGAAAACATATTTTTCGTCTTGACAGACTATATATATATATATATATATATATATATATATATATATATATATATATATATATATATATATATATATATATATATATATATATATATATATATATATATATATATATATATATATATATATATATATATATATATATATATATATATATATATATATATATATATATATATATATATATATATATATATATATATATATATATATATATATATATATATATATATATATATATATATATATATATATATATATATATATATATATATATATATATTATATATATATATATATATATATATATATATATATATATATTATATATATATATATATAATATATATATATATATATTATATATATATATATATATTATATATATATATATATATATATATATATATATATATATATATATATATATATAATATATATATATATATATATATATATATATATATATATATATATACTATATATATATATATATATATATATATATATATATATATAATATATATATATATATATATATATATATATATATATTATATATATATATATATATATATATTATATATATATATATATATATATATATATATATATATATATATATATATATATATATATATATATATATATATATATATATATATATATATATATATATATATATATATATATATATATATATATATATATATATATATATATATATATATATATATATATATATATATATATATAATATATATATATATATATATATATATATATATATATATATATATATATATATATATATATATATATATATATATATATATATATATATATATATATATATATATATATATATATATATATATATATATATATATATATATATATATATAAGAGAGAGGGAGAGAGTGAAAATTAAATATTTCATATTTCATATAAATTTAGAATACTCGTTATAGATTGATGTAAACCCAAATTGACCCAAAAATTATAACCCTCATTAAATTAATCTCATTCATATAGGAACACAAGATACTGAGCCAGCATTCACCTCACACATACGAGAATTTAACTGGGGGCGACAGTCTGACCAGATACATACATCAGGTATGCTGCGACAGTTGCGGCCACAGTACATAAGTCCGACGCCACAATTTGGGTCCGTTCTCGTCCAGGTCTATAATACACAAACACAAGAGGTCATTATTATATCTTATCACAAACGGCTGATAGTTGAGGAAAGCTGTTCAAGCAACTTTAATGAATCCAAATCCCGGCCACCTATACCCAAGTACCCGAGTGTCCCTGTTAATGCATACCCAGGCATGCCAGTACCCTTGTTAATGCATACCCAGGTATGCCAGTGTCCTTGTTAGTGCATACCCAGGTATGCCAGTGTCCTTGTTAGTGCATACCCAGGTGTGCCAGTGTTCTTCTTAGTGCATACCCAGGTACGCCAGTGTCCTTGTTAGTGCATAACCAGGTGTGCCAGTACCCTTGTTAATGCATACCAGGTATGCCAGTGTCCTTGTTAGTGCATGCCCAGGTATGCCAGTGTCCTTGTTAGTGCATACCCAGGTATGCCAGTGTTCTTGTTAGTGCATACCCAGGTACGCCAGTGTCCTTGTTAGTGCATACCAAGTACGCCAGTAGTCTTGTTAACGTATAATAAGGTACACCAGAGCCCTTGTTAATGTATACCAACATACACTATTGCACTTGATATTACATACCTAAGTACACCAGTGCCCTTTTTGTAAACATATACCCAGTTCACATGTATCCTTCTCAACACAAATTCACTATCTTACCTAGTATTCACCTAGTTGTATTTGCGGGGGACGAGGCAAGGCTCTTAGGCTCTCATGCACCTCATTCACCACGGTTCATACACCTTCGTTAAAGTGCGCGCGCGCGCACACACACACACACACACACACACACACACACACACACACACACACACACACACACACACACACACACACACACACACACACACACACACACACACACACACACACACACACACACACACACACACACACACACACACACACAGAGGGTGCAAAAGCATTAAGTGTGCCACTCTCTATGGTGTATAACAGGTCACTGGAAACAGGAGACCTATCGGAAAGCTGGAAGACAGCTAATGTAGTCCCAATATAAAAAATGGTGACAGGCCAGAGGTTCTGAACTACAGGCCAGTTTCCCTAACATGTATACCATACAAGGTGATGGAGAAGGTCGTGAGGAAAAGGCTCGTAGAGCATCTGGAGAAAAATAGCTTTGTAGCACACCACCACCAGCAAGGGTTCAGAGATGGTAAATTGTGCCTTACGGGTTTAACAGAAATCTATGACAAACATTAGGCAATAAAAAGAAGGGTGGCAGACTGTATTTTGTTAGACTGTCAGAAAGCCTTTGACATAGTATCCCATACGAGAATGTTAGAAAAATTGGAGAAACAGGCAGGAATAACATGTAAGGTGTTTCATTGAATAAGATAGTATCTAATCAACATAAAACCACTGAGGTTTTTCTAGGAACCTCAAGTCCCGGAAGACAGAAGACTTAGGGGAGACATGATCACCACCTACAAAATTCTCAGAGGAATTGACAGGGTGGACAAAGACAAACTATTTAGCATCAATGGAACACAAAGGGGCACAGATGGAAACTGAGTACTCAAAAGAGCCACAGTGACATTAGAAACAATTTTGTCAGTGTCAGGGTAGTTAACAAATGGCAGTGATGTGGTGGAGAGCAGACTCCATACACAGATTCAAATGTAAATATGATAGAGCCCAAGAAGCTAAGGAACCTGGACACCAGTTGATTGACAATTGAGAGGCGGGAACAAAGCCGAAGCTTAACCCCTGCAATCACAACAAGGTGAGTACCTCTCAACACTTTATCAACTGGTTTAAAACTTCAAGAGTCTATTGGGTTCTGTCATATCTACATATAAAACTGAGTATGGAGTCTGCCTCCTAGTCTCCATATCACTTCCTAGTTCATCCCATTTATTAATTACTATGACACTAAAAAAATTCTTTAAAATGTTTCTGTGGCTCATCTGAGTACTTAGTTTCCATGTGTGTCCCCTTGTTCGTGTTCTACTCCTGCTAAATAATCTGTCCTTTTCTGCCCTGTCTATTATTCTAAACTCTAAAGATTTTGTGTGTGGTAATAATGTCTCGCCTGTTTCTTCTATCTTCCAGCGAGGTAAAGTTTGACACCTGTAGTCTTTCCTCGAATCTGATACCTCTCAACTCTGGGACTAGTCTGCTGACAAACCTTTTTGTGTGGCATAAACACAAAGGTCTTCATTTTGTGTTGAACAAGATAAGGACTCCAAGCTGATGCTCCATATTCCAGAACTGGTCTGACATTAACGATATAAAAGATTCTGAATGACTCTTTGTTCAGATTCCTAAAGGCAGTTTTTATTTTGGCCAACCTTCCGTATGCAGCCGATGCTATTCTTTTGATGTATATTTTATATGTATTCTTCTGATGGCAGGTTGGGTAATATCAGCCACCAAGTTTTTTCTTTGTCCGAATACAATAGGATTTCCTCTCCCGTGTTGATCATATTTAAAATCTTATTATATATCCCCTTTGTTGTGCCCTTTTATCTGGTTATTATGAATGATATCACCCCCCCCCCCTCACTCTGGCCAACCACTTGGGCTGGACGGTAGAAAGGCGGTCTCGTTTCATGCAGGTCGGCGTTCAATCGCCGACCGTTGAGCACCATTCATTTCCCCCGTCCCATCCCAAATCGTTATCCTGACCACTTCCCAGTGCTATATAGTCGTAATGGCTTGGCGCTTTTCCCTGATAATTCCCTCCCTCCCTCACTTGTTACATATCATAGGACAACCCTTCTCACACAAGACAGCACATATATGACTTAATGCTTAAAGTCAATATGTTGAATATGAATTAGTAAATATGTGATATATTCCCAGTTACTTTTTTTACCAAGGCCCAAACTCTTCCTCACGTACCAATTTACGTGTCACAGTACCCGTCCGTCAACATAGATAGCAGAATATTCGTGATTGGTTCAATTATAAGGAAAATTGTAGTTTTCAGGTCCCACATGGGTTGTGAAATTTACCTACTGTTGTCCATGCTCTTATAATATTACAGATCAGCTATATCCTATTGAAGGCTCGTAGTTTTGTTTTGAGAAATATTAGTTGTTCTTAGTAAATTATAATAAGCACTATAAATTATTACATAGAATAACAGTGCTTCACCAATCAATATTATATACCATAGTTTGGCTTTAAAAATCTTTAAAGAATTTTTGTAGGAACGCTAACAGAAAACGATGTTACATTTGAATGTCTATGGGGTAAACTACTGCAAACAGGACGGTATTGTGTCTACTATACCAACTATAGCTAGGATGGGTATTGTCACCTACCGCCTGTTAGGTGGGAAAGGGGTCCAATACCACCCACAGGATGGGTATGAGGGTCACATCCACCCACAGGATGAGTATGGGATCACATCCACCCACAGGAAGGGTATGGGGTCCAATACCACCCACAGGATGAGTATGGCGTCCACTACAACCCACAGGATGGGTATGGGGCTCCAACCACCCATAGAATGGGTATGGGGCTCCAACCACAAATAAAATGGGTATAGGGTCCAATAATACCCACTGGATGTTTAAGGCGTCCATTGCCGCGCGTCGAGCTCGAAAACCGCAGCATTCATCTCAGAACCATGCCTATTTCACACAGATTCCTTAATAAACGTAAGAGTTTTATATGTCACAAGAAAGATAGAAATATAAGCTTCATTCTAAATACCTTACCATGGGCATATTTAAATTTAAAGCGAAGATACGTGTACTTTTATAATAGCCGAGCTTTAACCCCGGACAGATTGATCGACCGAGCAACTCTCTCTCAGAACAATGTTTATTTCACGTGAATTCGTTAATAACATATGTTTTATATGTCTCAAGAAAGGCAGACATATAAGCTTCACTTTAAACACTTTACCATAGACATATTTAAAGTTCTAATGAAGATACATGTATTTTAAAAATTACGGAGCTCCCACCCCGTACAGACTGAACGACAGAGCAACTCTCTCTCAGATCAATGTTTATTTCACGTAAATTCGTTAATAAACACAAATGTTTTATATGTCTTAAGCAAGATAGAAATAAGAGCTTCATTTTCAATACATTACAATAGACATATTTATAGCTCAAGTGAAGATACATATGTTTTTATAGTAGCGCTCAGTAGCTTGTCGGGCATGGAGTGCAGACGCCTACGCACTTGCCGATATATTGTATAATTATCAAAGATACGCTAATAAAGCCTAAAATCTTATATGCCTCCAGAAAGACCGAGATATGAACATTATTATGATTTCACCAAATGAAATATATCATGTTCGAGAACAAAGATATATCAATTTTAAATTAAGTTTCGACTCTTGCTCGGGCGAGAGAGAGGGAGCGACCTCTCGCCCCATCTATTGGAGATTCGTCCACTAAAGACCCAAAGCTACTCAAACCCTCCTAGCATTATTTAAGTAATGAAGTAATATGTATATTTACTATAATGTGGGTGCTGAATGCAGAACATGAGAAAACATATATTTACTCCAAACTAATATAATTTCATTATGAAATAAGTAAATAAGTAGCATCAAAGGAAGTCGACGGTCCAAGCGTCAATGTTGTGGAACGGACTTATCCAAGATATATCGTTGTTTGGAAGTGTTTGTTGGCATATCCCAGTTTGTCGCACACTTCTCTGCACAAATTATCACAAATTTAAATTAGAATGTTAAGTAGAATACGTATTTTTTATAAGAATCGTAACATAGCTCGCCAGAAAAACATTTAACATTTATTAAAAAAATATATGTTTGGAAGTTAAATAGACTTCATAGGACAATAGTGTTTGTATATATACTCGTTATTCGTTGACATGCGTTCGCTACTTAAACTACCATGTACTGTACTTATGTGAAATCTCCCATGTCTCTTCGCTCATCTCACCGAACCCTACAGGCTCTGTGATATATTGCTTAATTAATTGAGATTCACAATAAAGCTTATAATTGGTATATGTTATCAAAAAGGCAGAGCTTATTTTAGTTCATTTATTATGCACCCATACCCATCTATGGGCGATAGTGGAGTGTTACAGAGGCGCATAATGGGCTCAGGGACTGAGCCCCACCAATTCTATAGCCAAGGAGTTATAATCTTGATAAGCTAGTTACAAAGTCAATGCACATTGTCACATCAACAATGGGCTTCGAGACCGACCACAAGTACAGTTTATAATTTAAGCAACTGACATATATGGAGGGCTAGTGTCACAATTGATTTGTTTATCCTACACATAACCCCCTCTCCCCCATCCAATGGGCAGCGGTGGATAGGTTACAATCAAGTCGTTTTTTTGCGTTTTATTCAGAGATTAGATCTTATTGGGTGAGGAAAGATATTCATATTTTAAAGAAGGCTTCTTGGCTGATGCTCTCCATTGATGGAAAATATACAACCTTTTGAAAATCAATGTTAGTTGATCTAATATTGTAATTAACGCAGTTACCTGATGTTATTCTTCACCTATATCTTTTTCTGGTTAATCCCTATTTACATTATGCCAGTTCAGGCTTCGTCGCCAGACTATAGTTTTTAGTTTAGTTAATTTATCACATAATGGGTTCAGGGACTGAACACACAATTATTTATCTAAGCAAGTTACAATCTTGAGGAGCTAGCCACAAAATTCATAAACACATCGTCACATCAACAACATGGGTTCGAGATCGACCACAAGTACAGTTTCTAAATTAAGCAAATGCATAAGTGGAGAGCTAGTGTCACAATTGATATTGTTTGTCCTGCACATTTCCACAGTGGTTTGCTTGGGTTCATTTAATTATCTTAGATATCATTGAAGAGAACCTCCTAGGTACTATACTGTATATATGCTGGTAAGAAGTATAATTATCCTGAGAAATCGTGTAAATTATGTTTGTACGAGTGCTTCCAGTTAAGTAACATAGTTCATTTGTGTGCGCGTGCTTGAAGAGGAAATGTTATCCCCCCCCCCCCCCACCCCCCATTGTAAATATTTGTGGGTTTCAGACCATACGGCCACGGCTTACCCTCGCCGCGGTCGAGGGTAAGAACACCGGATGTATACCCAGTATTACAAGGTAAACATTAGCAATAACAATTATGGAAAGTTTCTTCACCTATACATAGACAAGAGACTGAACTTCAGCACCCACATACAACACATAAGGGGATGCTCTGAGAGAGAGAGAGAGAGAGAGAGAGAGGAGAGAGAGAGGAGAGAGAGAAGAGAGAGAGAGAGAGAGAGAGAGAGAGAGAGAGAGAGAGAGAGAAGAGAGAGAGAGAGAGGAGAGAGAGAGAGAGAGAGAGAGAGAGAGAGAGAGAGAGAGAGAGAGAGAGAGAGAGAGGGAGAGAGGGAGAGAGAGAGAGAGAGAGAGAGAGAGAGAGAGAGGAGAGAGAGAGAGAGAGAGAGAGAGAGAGAGAGGGAGAGAGGGAGAGAGAGAGAGAGGGAGAGAGAGAGAGAGAGAGGGAGAGGGAGGAGAGAGAGAGAGAGAGAGAGAGAGAGAGAGAGAGAGAGAGAGAGGAAGAGAGAGAGAAGAGAGAGAGAGAGAGAGAAGAGAGAGAGGAGAGAGAGAGAGAGAGAGAGAGAGAGAGAGAGAGAGGAGAGAGGAGGGAGGAGAGAGAGAGAGAGAGAGAGGGAGAGGGAGAGGGAGAGAGAGGAGAGAGAGAGAGAGAGAGAGAGAGAGAGAGAGAGGAGAGAGAGAGGGAGAGGGAGAGGGAGAGGGAGAGGGAGAGGGAGAGGGAGAGGGAGAGAGAGAAGGGAGGAGAGAGAGAGAGAGAGAGAGAGGGAGAGTAAAATTATCCACTGAGGTCTGATTAAGTCCTTTGGGGACCTTAATCATTAGGACGTCCAATGATTAACGCAAAGTGAAGCGTATTCAGATGGTATATTGACAACATTCAGCATATCTCATAATGACCTAGTAGTACTTGGTGCACATTAATACCTTTTCCATAGGAATCGCAAAACATAATTAAACACAACTGTACCGTACAGTGTTATATATTTATTTCAGTTTGAACAATTTTTAACATTAACATTCCAACATTCATTTTAGCAAGTTCTCTCATAATGACGTGTGGGTTAGCAATGTCAAAGGCTGACTTAAGATCTAGGAAAGTGGTATATGACCTATCAGTATGCAGGGTGAGGAATGTGGTAATACAGTGATGTACATCTCTTTCCATGCATTAAGCCATATATCTGGGGAGACAAAATATTATTAATTTTGTAAAGGAGACGGTTGAGAACCATCTTCTCAAGACACTTATAGAGACAACTAGTGAGGGAGACTGGGCATAAAGCACCGGCTGGTGAGGTTTTAGGAATGGGAATAATAACACTGTTGGTCCATGACTTAGGAAGCCTCCCAGTTACATAGCTCATATTATACAATTGAAGAAAGGTATTCCTTTGGAAACTAGCAGAAGCATAAGCAGTATGCCGTAATAAAGTAACGCCGTAAGTAAGTAACTCCATCCTCCCCGGGTGATGTAGCTTTGCCTTATGTAGAGCAGAATCAGTTGTATTCAGTAAAAAGCATGTCACAGTCATCCTCTTGATGAAGCATGAAGTCAAGGAACCTTGCCCTATCAGTATATCTATCATTAAATTCATTCTGTGAGGGTAGAGGAAGACTGTCAAAGCTGGAAGTCGTGGCCCAAGCATCAACAAGCTCATTTCCTCTGTGCAGAGGATTAGGGTACGAGATCTCTGCAGCATTTTTCCCTTTGATCTTGTTGATATCCTTCCATGCCCGACCTTAGTGGCGTGTGAGAATTGAGACCACGGACTAAAGTTTCCCAGTCTGTCTGCCTCAGCTCCACCATACGTTCCCTGGCCTTAGCCAGAGCCGCTTGAAAGAGCCGAAGCATTTCAGCAGTGCGGGTCCTTCTACAAGCTAGTCCAATTATTCTGGCAGTGCGTTTTAGTGCATGCAATTTAGAATCATTATAATAAGCATAAGTGCTATGACCAGTGTAATTTGGGTTACGTGGCCTGGACGATGAATCAAGTGATTCTATAAACTGCTCGATAGTACCTGTGAGCTCATTGTTAAAATCTTCAACTGATGAAGGCTCAGATGAACTGCACCAATCTGACACACATGAGCAACAAGATTGTCCTCGTTGATCGATGGGCACAGCCAGCCTCTTCCGCTTGAACACTCCACCAGGGAGGATAGAGCTTCCAATGCTTACAGTGGCTAATATGGCCAGATGATCAGACGCCATAACTGGCACTATTGACGAGGCGCACACGGTGTGGGAGACGTTGACACCGAGACATAGATCAAGAATACCTCCGTAGATATGCGTTGGTTCAAGGTCACCCACAATCTGTGCATCATCGTGGCTACCTAATAGTGACACCAGTTGGTTGCCGTTACGATTACTGAACTGCGAATTACCAATATTCCTATGGCTAGCGTTATAATCATCTTTAATGATGGTAGGCTCAGTCTGAATACAGACAGGAAGGTCAGCATAATTAAAGTTACAAGGAGTTGATTATTTAGTACATAGTTGTTTTTCTCTTTAACTGGATGATAGAGGGGGAGTCTTTAACGTGATTGGGAATACATACGTACATACATACATACATACACACATGCATACATACATACATACATACATACATACATACATACATACATACATACATACACACATGCATACATACATACATACATACATACATACATACATACATACATACATACATGCATACATACATACATACATACATACATACATACATACATACATACATACATACATACATACATACATACATACATACATACATACATACATACACGTCCAGTCAGCATATAGCTATTTCGGGACAAAATCCAATACAGTTTATATTGGTGAGACGCCACTGTGATGAGGAGTTTAAATATCACAGGAACTGTAGGTTAATGTGTGACATAAGTGAGGTTAGATGAGGCATCTACAAGCATCAGCTGGAGGCTGATGGAGTGTTGTGGAGGCTGGTGGTACTATGTCCAGATGTTGGAGGGTGGATTTGACTCTCCCACCCTCCCTCCCCCTCCCCCCCCACATTGACCGCAGTACGTCTAAGGTTACTTTTCACTCTCGCTTACCAAGGGTATAACCCCCGCCCCCCCCCCCCCCAACACACACACATGCATCAGATTCTTAACTTACAATATTTATTATTTACCAATTTATGTTACTACACTGACTCTCAATTTCACAATATTGTATAAACTTTGATGAATCGCTCGTCTATGGGTCATCCAATAATGTTAGCAGACTTCTAGATGTTACAATTGCTAGGTTTAGGCTCAGCTACAAGTACCTCTGGAAGTTTGTAACATCTGATGATCTAGATTTGACTAAATGTAAACTCTGTCAGCAGAACTATTCGCATACTTTGCGTCATTATATAATGGAATGTGAAAAATCGCGGAATTTAAAGATAACAACATCAATAGTGTCCATGAAATGTGTAAGTACTTCATTCATAATGATGTGCTGCCCGAAATCTTAGCGAAGTATCCAAAATTTGCTTACTGTAGGTAATGCATACACATGACTGTAAAGCTGCCGCCCAGTTGGGTGGGTGTGGAGCACATGACTGTAAAGCTGCCGCCCAGTTGGGTGGGTGTCGAGCACATGACTGTAAAGCTGCCGCCCAGTTGGGTGGGTGTCGAGCACATGACTGTAAAGCAGCCGCCCAGTTGGGTGGGTGTGGAGCACATGACTGTAAAGCAGCCGCCCAGTTGGGTGGGTGTGGAGCACATGACTGTAAAGCAGCCGCCCAGTTGGGTGGGTGTGGAGCACATGACTGTAAAGCTGCCGCCCAGTTGGGTGGGTGTGGAGCACATGACTGTAAAGCTGCCGCCCAGTTGGGTGGGTGTGGAGCACATGACTGTAAAGCTGCCGCCCAGTTGGGTGGGTGTGGAGTACATGACTGTAAAGCTGCCGCCCAGTTGGGTGGGTGTGGAGCACATGACTGTAAAGCTGCCGCCCAGTTGGGTGGGTGTGGAGCACATGACTGTAAAGCTGCCGCCCAGTTGGGTGGGTGTAGAACACATGACTGTAAAGCTGCCGCCCAGTTGGGTGGGTGTAGAGCACATGACTGTAAAGCTGCCGCCCAGTTGGGTGGGTGTGCAGCAAGACTAGTAACTGTGCGACTCCTCATAAATGTAAAGTGCCTTGTATAGTGACTGTTGTGAGCCTCTTGCTGAATCACTTGTGACACAAAAGATTACTGATGTGTGTATTTGTGGTGGTGATTAAATATGTATGTGTATGTATATATGTATACGTATGAATATGTACATGTATGCATAAGTATGTGTACATTAATAATTTTATAACTAGCGTCAAAAGATTGTTATTTGCTTAGCTAAACGAACTAGAGGGTTCAGTTCCTGAACCGATTATGTGCCTCTGTAATCCTTTACACCACCGCCCACGGGATGTGTATTATGGGGTGCATAATAAAGAAAGAAAATGAATGGACCGAACCCCACAAATCATTTAGCTAAGCAAGTTACAATCTTGATGAGCTAGTTACAAAATTCACTATAAGTCGTCACATCATAAATGGGTTCGAGATGGACCACAAGTAGTGCATTACATAATTTATCAGTATTGTGCAGCCTGTGATCCCCGCCTGGCTGGATACTGATACCTAGGTAATTTTTATGTGTCCGGACACCGGCGATAAGGTGATATTATTTATTTAACTTAAGATATATATATTTTTAAATGTTGTCACATTAACGGCTACATCTTCCTTTCTTCTGACATATAGATTTTTAAGATTAATTAAAATATATGGGAACTAATTATACAATTTATTGGCTGGTGTGCAGGGCTTCACACTCTCAGAGCTAGCCATCAAGTAACTATCAAAACGCATATATCTTCGTTTTCACTTCAGTTATATTTATGACAAAGGATTTTAGATGTAGCCTATATTTCTACCTTTCAGATGACATAAATACTTTCGTTAATTACAATATCTAGATCAAACTAACATTGATTTTCAAAAGGTTGTATATTTTCCATCAATGGAGAGCATCAGCCAAGAAGCCTTCTTTAAAATATGAATATCTTTCCTCACCCAATAAGATCTAATCTCTGAATAAAACGCAAAAAACGACTTGATTGTAACCTATCCACCGCTGCCCATTGGATGGGGGAGAGGGGTTATGTGTAGGATAAACAAATCAATTGTGACACTAGCCCTCCATATATGTCAGTTGCTTAAATTATAAACTGTACTTGTGGTCGGTCTCGAGCCCATTGTTGATGTGACAATGTGCATTGACTTTTGTAACTAGCTTATCAAGATTATAACTTCCTTGGCTATATGAATTGAGGGGCTCAGTCCCTGAGCTCATTATGCGCCTCTGTAACACTCCACTATCGCCCATAGGATGGGTAAAGGGGTGCATAATAAATGAACTAAAATAAGCTCTGCCTTTTTGATAACATATACAATTATAAGCTTTATTTGTGAATCTCAATTAATTAAGCAATATATCACAGAGCCTGTAGGGTTCGGTGAGATGAGCGAAGAGACATGGGAGATTTCACATAAGTACAGTACATGGTAGTTTAAGCTACCATGTACATAAGTACATGGTAGTTTAAGTAGCGAACGCATGTCAACGAATAACGAGTATATATAACAACACTATTGTCCTATGAAGTCGATTTAACTTCCAAACATATATTTTTTTAATAAATGTTAAATGTTTTCTGGCTAGCTATGTTAGATTTTATTAAAAATACGTATTCTACTTGTTAACATTATAATTTAAATTTGTGATAATTTGTGCAGAGAAGTGCGACAACTGGATATGCCAACAAACACTTTCCAAACAACGATATATCTTGGATAAGTCGTTCCACAACATTGACGCTTGGACCGTCGACTTCCTTTGATGCTACTTATTTACTTATTTCATAATGAAATTATATTAGTTTGGAGTAAATATATGTTTTCTCATGTTCTGCATTCAGCACCCACATTATAGTAAATATACCATATTACTTCATTACTTAAATAATGCTAGGAGGGTTTGAGTAGCTTTGGGTCTTTAGTGGACAGAATCTCCAATAGATGGGGCGAGAGTCGCTCCCTCTCTCTCGCCCGAGCAAGAGTCGAAACTTAATTTAAAATTGATATATCTTTGTTCTCGAACATGATATATTTCATTTGGTGAAATCATAATAATGTTCATATCTCGGTCTTTCTGGAGGCATATAAGATTTTAGGCTTTATTAGCGTATCTTTGATAATTATACAATATATCGGCAAGTGCGTAGGCGTCTGCACTCCATGCCCGACAAGCTACTGAGCGCTACTATAAAAACATATGTATCTTCACTTGAGCTATAAATATGTCTATTGTAATGTATTGAAAATGAAGCTCTTATTTCTATCTTGCTTAAGACATATAAAACATTTGTGTTTATTAACGAATTTACGTGAAATAAACATTGATCTGAGAGAGAGTTGCTCTGTCGTTCAGTCTGTACGGGGTGGGAGCTCCGTAATTTTTAAAATACATGTATCTTCATTAGAACTTTAAATATGTCTATGGTAAAGTGTTTAAAGTGAAGCTTATATGTCTGCCTTTCTTGAGACATATAAAACATATATGTTTATTAACGAATTCACGTGAAATAAACATTGTTCTGAGAGAGAGTTGCTCGGTCGATCAATCTGTCCGGGGTTAAAGCTCGGCTATTATAAAAGTACACGTATCTTCGCTTTAAATTTAAATATGCCCATGGTAAGGTATTTAGAATGAAGCTTATATTTCTATCTTTCTTGTGACATATAAAACTCTTACGTTTATTAAGGAATCTGTGCGAAATAGGCATGGTTCTGAGATGAATGCTGCGGTTTTCGAGCTCGACGCGCGGCAATGGACGCCTTAAACATCCAGTGGGTATTATTGGACCCTATACCCATTTTATTTGTGGTTGGAGCCCCATACCAATTCTATGGGTGGTTGGAGCCCCATACCCATCCTGTGGGTTGTAGTGGACGCCATACTCATCCTGTGGGTGGTATTGGACCCCATACCCTTCCTGTGGGTGGATGTGATCCCCATACTCATCCTGTGGGTGGATGTGACCCTCATACCCATCCCGTGGGTGGTATTGGATCCCTTTCCCACCTAACAGGCGGTAGGTGACAATATACCCATCCTAGCTATAGTTGGTATAGTAGACACAATACCGTCCTGTTTGCAGTAGTTTACCCCATAGACATTCAAATGTAACATCGTTTTCTGTTAGCGTTCCTACAAAACATTCTTTAAAGATTTTTAAAGCCAAACTATGGTATATAATATTGATTGGTGAAGCACTGTTATTCTATGTAATAATTTATAGTGCTTATTATAATTTACTAAGAACAACTAATATTTCTCAAAACAAAACTACGAGCCTTCAATAGGATATAGCTGATCTGTAATATTATAAGAGCATGGACAACAGTAGGTAAATTTCACAACCCATGTGGGACCTGAAAACTACAATTTTCCATATAATTGAACCAATCACGAATATTCTGCTATCTATGTTGACGGACGGGTACTGTGACACGTAAATTGGTACGTGAGGAAGAGTTTGGGCCTTGGTAAAAAAAGTAACTGGGAATATATCACATATTTACTAATTCATATTCAACATATTGACTTTAAGCATTAAGTCATATATGTGCTGTCTTGTGTGAGAACGGGTTGCATAGGAAGTGGCCAGCACAAGACTTCTTCTCATTCTCTTAGTATCCATGGTGAGATCATGTATGGTCCCACAGCCTTAGTCGGGTCCTGCTCCAACAGGTAATTTTTTCCTTCATATCTAGTTATCTCAAAGTCTTTAAGTGTTGCTTGGTTTGGCTCCATCCCCCTTAACTCAGGTACTTCTCCTTGTTCTATTATGAAGGCCTCCTGGAACCTCTGGTTGAACTCTTCACACACTTCTCTATCGTTGTTAGTGAATTGGTCTTCCCTATACTCACTTGCTCGCCCCTTAGCTGTTGTTTTCTTTTTGATGTGGTTATGAAGTAACTTGGGTTGGTTCTTTGCTTTGGCTCCAGTTTCCTTTTAAACGGCTTTTTTTGCTTCCATTTTTACTCTGAGGTTCTCATTCTCATTCCTGACTCTCTGGTACTCCTTTTTGTTGTTCTCTTGTTCTTGTAGTTTTTCCAAGCCTTCGTGCTTATGTGCCTTGCTTTCTTACGTTTAAGATTAAACAGTGGACTTGCCCTCTGTCTTTCATTGTTCTCCCTCTGGAGAGTGACAAATTTTCCATCTGCCTTCCAGCATTTATCGTTGAAGATGTCCATCGTTTCCTGTGGAGACTTCCTCCCTGAGTTCTATCTCCCATTATTAGGAGCTATTAGGAGGACGGGTTCTTTATCTAAAGTCAAAACCTGTCGTACAAGAAAACGGGAGCGGCTCGCGAAATTGACATACTGTCCCGTTTTCTATTCGAGGGTCCTCTGGAAGGTTTGGATAGGTCACTTTAGCATAACAGTTTCCAGACATTGGGAACGCTGGCGAGAACGAGATGAACCTTCACGGTAACCTCATATCCTCGTAACCTCAACCTCGTAACAATGTATTCTGGACAACTAGAGAGGTTGTTATGATTTGTGTGACCAGGTGGACGTCTGTCCTGTGACTACTTACAAGAGGCGTCCACTCCCAAGTAACTGAATGTCGACCTGTATGGTTACTGAAACGTCCAGTGGGAGCTCCAGGAGTGGACCTAAGCAAAATAATAAATATACTTTAACAATCACAAAGATCTTCATGTCATGTCGTTTAAGGTGTAATGATTAAATTATTAAAATAAATCATTAGTCCCCCTGGCATTACTGTAGTCATCTTGGCTTGAACGTTTTTTTTTTTTCAAAAAAATAAATAAATCACAAATCCTTATGACATTTCTAAGGTAATAAATACTTCAAACTTCGTTAGAACAACAATACAATAAGTCATGACATCAATAACAAATTCTGCAAAGACATTTACTTTAGTTTCTATTAAATACAAAGTATTCCTAAAGCTTTCTGAGAGCGTCGTCGTCCCTATAGTTAACTAAACACACAACCAGACCCTAGCCAGTCCTAAGACACTCTGCCCGTCGCTGACTGACCCGGCCACACACAATCTTCGGCAAGTTATATCGTGCTCTGGGCAATTCATAATTGTATTCGTGAAATAATTTAGTAACCTCTTGCACTGACCAAGTCGTATTTTAGATACTTTAATAACCTCTTGTTCTGTCCATGTCGATCGGACTTGGAGGGACAGAAATTTGTAAAGCAACACAAGTGACACTACGGACATTTTTCTCTTCATATATCAGCAACGCTTGAAAATGCATCTGAAACGAATAAAGTCCCTTGCTTTACTGTAAAAGCTCCTTATGATGGGAATCTGATATTCGTTTTTTATAACTACACCGTTGGAACTCACCTCACCCATTACTCTTACCTATATTGGTGAATAAGCCCTTCACCTTGCTGCCCCTATCCACAGTGAATGCTGGTGTAGCTGTGCCAGTGCATCGGTAACCTGTACGCCCACAAAAGTCTTATATATTGTAAATCACAGCGGAAGATTGTACGACATGAAGATGTCAATTATTCCATCAAAGTAATCGCTGCCCGATCTCCGTCACGAAGAGAATCACACGCACTAATTTAGATTAGTTTCATGCTGCATATTTGAGCCAATTGTCATGAGACAGGAAAATTATTGATGTGAATTTCAAATGAAATGAATATCCAGTGAAAAGAGTACAGTGACCAGAGAAGGAGTTGGCTTTTTAAACAATAATAAAAAGAACACGTTGAATAGAGCACAAATCGCCCCACACCACTGACTGGCCAAGGTACAGCTATACTAGATGAACTAACAAACAATAATGGTGGTTGTGGCTCTCACATTTGGACCAGAAACGCTGGCAAACAATGCAGGGAGGTATGGATCTCACAGACGGAGCAGAATCCCTAGCAAACAAGGAAGGAGGCACAATACCTCCCAGACGGAGCAGAAGCACTAACAAGGAAGGGGAGGCATAGTGCCTCATAGGTGCAGCAGAAACACTAACAAACAGGGAAGGGGGGGGGGGAATACAGTACCACACAGACGGAACAAAACACTAACAAACAGGGAAAGGGGGGAAGGCACAGTACCACACAGACGGAGCAAAATACTAACAAACAGGGAAAGGGGGGGGGGGGCACAGTACCTTACAGAACGAGCAGAAGCACTAACAAATAAGGAAGGGGGGTGGGGCACAGTACCTCACAGACGGAGTAGAAGCACTAATAAACAAGGAAAGGGGGGCCAGAGTACCTAACAGATGGAGTAGAAGCACTAATAAACAAGGAAAGGGGGGCCACAGTACCTCACAGACGGAGTAGAAGCACTAACAAACAAGGAAGGGAGGAACCACAGTACCTCACAGACGGAGTAGAAGCACTAATAAACAAGGAAAGGGGGGGGCACAGTACCTCACAGACGGAGCAGATGCACTAACAAACAAGGAAGGGAGGAACCACAGTACCTCACAGACGTAGGGGTCCTCGTCGGAGCCGTCGCTACACTGTTTTGCGGAGTCACACACAGAGGTGATGGCGATGCACTGACTGTCCCTGTGACACTCAATCTCTGAAGTGGAGCTGCACCTTGCCTCAGTTCCTGCCGGGAGAAAATGATAAGCATCCTTAAAACATCCTCACTACAATGCTTTAAATCATGTATATACTTACCTAGATGATTTGTCGTGTTAACTCCAGCTCTTATGACCCGCTTCCCATACTCCGGTCGATAAGTAAACAGGTTCTAGAACCTTTGGGGGATGTCATGTCTACCTATGAAAATGTGATTGTGAATTTCCTCCTCTAACCCTAAAGCAATACCTTACATCAATGTGCATGTAATTCATTCAAGATCTTTGGTTACTTCCGTATTCATCTTATGTTAAACAGCCTGCCTCTGCCCGGCTTTTATATACTTTCCTAAATATTTTCTGTCGTAATTATAGTAATCGTGTATCTTCACTAATGCCTCTCAGCTCTGGGACATATCTGGTGGCATAACTCTGGGTTTTCAATAGTATCTGACACAAAATGGTCTGTACGCTAATGCCATGAATTTCCTAACTGGTCTTATATGTATGGTTCTTGGCGGGGGAATCCGGTTGAACCCGGGTCTTCCCTATCCCATATCCCAGTCCCTATCTCACTTCTCTTTACTTAACACCCCCCCCCCCTACTTACTTGACCCCCATCCAACCCTCTCCTCTCTTACCCTCTCATTTTATCTCTACAAATATCCGCTCTGTTGCCAGGATTTTCTTCTTTCTCTGGAAATATATTATACCGAAGCACTAAAATTGATAAATAAGTGTACTTCATAAAAAAATCTCAAGGGTAAAGAGGGTCTAGATGCCGATATTTCATAAAGTGTGGCAGTGAGGCCGACCTCGACTGCCATTAACACGCATACCCTGGGTCTTCATGTGTGAAACCCCTCTCTCACCTCTCTTCCCATCTTCTTTGTTGGTAATGCCTATGAACAGCTACTGGTAACATCCCAGCACACTGATGATTTTTGCTTCACTCTGTATTCTATTGCCAAGGTCCTTCACAGTACACCGTAGCACCTTGCACTTCACTCTACCCTGCCTCTGCATTAGCAGCACTAGTGTGGGAGACAATAATGATCTGCGGAGACTATGCTGTATTAAGGGGGTACTTTGGGATATTATGAAGAACTAAGAGGTACTTTGAGATATTATGAAAAACTAAGGGATACTTTGGGATATTATGAAGAACTATGTGGAAATTTTGGGATATTTTGAAGAACTAAGGGGTACTTTAGAATATATTGAAGAACTAAGAGGTACTTTGGGATATTATGAAGAACTATGTGGTATTTTGGGATATTATGAATAACTAAGGGGTACTTTGGAATATTATGAAGAACTAAGGGGGTACTTTGGGATATTATGAAGAACAAAGGGGTACATGTGGACATTAAGAAGAACTAAGGGGTACTTTGGGATATTATGAAGAACTGAGAGGTACTTTGGGCTATTATAAAGGACTAAGGGATACTTTGGGATATTATGAAGAACTAAGGGATGCTTTGGGATATTATGAAGAGCTAAGGGGGTACTTTTAGATATTATGAAGAACTAAGGGGTACTTTGGGAAATTATGAAGAACTAAGGGGTACCTTGGGATATTATAAAGAATTAAGGGGTACTTTGGATATTTTGAAGAACTAAAGGGTACTTTGGGATATTATTAAGAACTAAGGGATACTTTATGATATTATGAAGAACTAGGAAGTACTTTGGGATATTATGTAGAACTAAGGGATACTTTAGGATATTATGAAGAACTAAGGGATACTTTTGGATATTATGAAGAATTAAGGGGTACTTTGGGATATTATGAAGAACTATGCGATACTTTGGGATACTATGAAAAACTAAGGGGTACTTTGAGATATTATGAAGAAGAATAAGGGATTCGTCTGGATATTATGACGAACTAAGGGGGTACTTGGGAATATTATGAAGAACCAAGGGGGGTACTTTGGGATATTATAAAGAACTAAAGGGTACTTTGGGATATAATGAAGAACTAAGGGGTACTTTGGGATATAATGTAGAACTAAGGGGTACTTTGGGACACACTTTCGCGCTCCCAGCAAACGATAAAAAATACTTTCTCCCTTGTACACGAAGCGTTTCGGGCTCTGCAGCGGCAACACCGAAAAGTGTATACTCTTTTTACTGTCCTGACATTAATTTTTGATGTACGTATTTCATTTTTGTACCAATGTGTTCGCAATAGAATGTTCTAGAAGAACACATGTTTAAAATGTCACCAAAGCATGAGTTAGACCAGCACCAAACAAAGAACTACGTCGATCACTAGCCGTGAGCTCCTAACAGCGACGAAATGTTTCTATTCTTTCAGGATAGTCAACTCCACACTTGTCCTACAGCGTTAAATTTGGTATCACTGAGATCGCAATAAAATTCCCTACACGGACATATGCAAGTTTGGCCACCAGCTAAGGTCGGTTTTACCTCGACAGCGTTTTGATCAGTGTGGCTTCGGGTGCAGGGAGAGGACATCATCTCCAGGGGAGATCGGCCGTAACATCGGCTGAAGTGTTTAAAGATATTACGGTAAAGTGCCCTTTTGAGTTTTAAGTGTATTTGTGTATTCCTGATTCCTTCTCTTTTGCATAATTTAGGAACATTAGCTAGGAAATGTTACTAAACTGTTTCTAAGGATTAGTTTGGGATAATATAGTGAACTACGGGGAACTTTAGTACCATATGATTACCTAAAAGGTCCTTTTGGAGAGAATGATAAACTAAGAGGTACTTAAATACACTAGGATCGATTACAGGGTTCTCTGGAGACGTTGATAAATTAGGTGGTATTTTGAGATTGGTGATCTACTAGGCACTTTGGAATACTATAAATATCTACTAGGTACTTTTGGATACTATAATGAGGTACTTTGGGATATTATGATGAACTTAAGTGTATTATGGTAGGCCATGATAGACTATGATGGACTAAGAGGTACTATGGTAGACTATGATGGACTAGGAGCTACTATGGAACACATTGATGAACTACTAAAATTTTTAATATCCTATGATTAACTTAAATGTATTTGGGATATTATAATGAACTAAAGAATACTTTGGCAAACTTTAATTAACGTAAGGATACTTAGTGATTCTATTATGAGCTACCTGGAACTTTTGGCTAGAAATTCCTGGAAGTACTCTCGACAATAGTGTCCTAACGCAGCCTTCTGCTCATCATTGGCTCAAAATGTACCATGTAACTCAACACAGTTTCGCAATGTAGCACATAGTTATCATGCTATCCCTAAGTACTCCTTTGCTCATCATAGTACCTCAAAGTTCAATTTAACTTACAATAGTCTTTCAAAGTACGCCGTAGTTCATCATGGTATTCAAAACTACCATTTGTTCATCGTAGTATTAAAAAAATCCAGTAATTCATTACAGTATCCCAAAGTACTCCATAATTCATCAGTACCCAAAGTAGTTCATCACTGTATCTAAAATTACTATTTTGAGAATCATAGTCAAAGTACGCAGTACGCCATGATAGTATTTCCAAAAACAACCTAGCTCATCATAATACCCCAAAGTACCTTGGTATTCATCACAGTATCCCAAAGTACATTGTAATTCATCATAATATCTTATAATAATGTTGAAGGATATTATTATTAAAGGGTTCTTGGGAATACTATTTTGAATTAAAGGTACTATGAGATATTATTATTAACTACAGTTACTTTGGGAGGTAGTATTGAACTATGAGGTGCTTTAGGCTACTGTGATGAAATATGGAATACTTTGGTAAACTATGATAAACTAAAATGTATTTTGGGGTAGTATGATCAACGAAGGGATACGATACTGAAATAGGGGTACTTTGGAAAATTACTGTAAACTGAGGGGGGAGTATCCATTTGTGAGATTATGATAAACTAGAGGGTAATTCTGGAGACCAAGATGAACTTGGGGTACTTTAAGATTCTATGGTAAACTGAAGAGTATTATAAGAGATTAAATGAAGTAAGGGATTGTGACCTTATGATGAACTAAAGTATACCTTGGGAGACTGTGATGTAATATGGGGTGATGGGAGACTATGATGAAACATGGAATACTCTAAGATACTTTGATTAAGGACAGAGTACTTTGGGAGACCGAAGAATTAAAGAGTACTTTCGGGTACTATGATGAACTCCTGGGTGCCTGGGGAGACTAAGATGAACTACGGGGTGTTTTCAGATACTATGATGAACAAGGTGGTACTTTTGGATATTAGAATAAATGAAGGGTAATCTGTGAGATTAAATATTTACAACGTACTTTGAGATGATGTGATGAACTAAGGGGTACTTTGAGATGCAGTGATGAACTAAGGGGTACTTTGAGATGCTGTAATGAACTGAGGAGTACTTTGTGTTATTCTGATATACTATGGAGATCTAAAAGAGACTATGATGAACTGTGAAGTATTCTAGGCGACTATGATGAAGAATGGAGCACGTTTTTTTTCTTTACATATACAAGAGTTCTTACATTCTATTACAGCCACTTGCAAATGTAGCATTTCGGGCAAGTCTTTAATCCTAATTTTCACAAATACACATAATCAGGAAGTAGCCCGTAGCAGCTGTCCAACTCCCAAGTACCTATTTACGGCTAGGTGAACACGGGCATCAGGGGGGTTTGCCATTTGTTTCCGCCTCCGCCAGGGATCAAACCCGGACCCTTAAGTCTACGAGCCCCGAGCGCTGTCCACTCAGCCGTCAGGCCCCATGATATTGGTTGAACTACAAGGAACTTCTGAATAAAAGGATGAAATACTAATAATAGGATGGATGATTCAACTCGAAGACAAAATGAGAGCATCAAAAAATAGATATAGCAACGAGCTTTACATCAGAGAATATATAAGTAGAATAACATCTCTGGCATATGTGACGCTAATATGATTTGTTCCACCACATACAAGAGACACCATTAGAGAATGCAACTCTAGTGTTGAGTTGTTGCTAAAACACGTATAAAGCTACAGCTTGACCCTCAGGTAAAACTGGGCAAGTATAACGGAAGGTCCCAAGAGCTACAGTTCGGCCCTCAGATACAACTGGGCGAGTGCAACAGCAGGGACCAGGAGCTAGATCTCAGCCCTCAGGAACAACTGGGCGAGTAAGAATCAACACATTATGCCTCACATTAACAAATGTAAACAAATTTAAACCAACAATTGATAAAACACTAAAGTCTTACGAGTATATTACCCCATTATAAAGCGTTAGGAGTATACTACCCCCCCCCATTACAAAGCTTTAGAAGTACACTACCCCATTAATAATCCTAAATAGTATACTACCACATAAAAAGCTTTAAGAGTATACAACCGCATTACAAAGCCTTAAGAGTACACTACCCCATTACAAAGCCTTAAGAGTATACTAACCCATTACAAAGCCTTAATAGTATACTACTCATTACAAAGTCTTAAGAGTATTCTACCCAATTACAAAGCCTTAAGAGTATACTACCCCATTACAAAGCATTAAGAGTATACTACTCCATTAAACACTGAGAGAAGGGAAACAATGTAGGTAACTTGCCTGCCAGGAACATACCGTAAGCCCCAGCAGTGAGAGAAGTTCCACGTGAACCATGTCTGCGTCCTCTGCTGCTGTGGGAGGAAAAGGTCAGCACTGCTGCTGTGGTGGGCGGCAGAGGTCACTGTTGCTGTGGATGGAAGAGGTCGCTGTATTTTATTATTGCTAAACACTAAATATATGTACAAAATCTTGCACACGCCCTAATAAAATTAATAAAATTGAAAGCTGTCACAAGACAGTATGGTATACGCGCACCTACAACAGAGACAATGTCCCAGCGCGAGGGAACACTTTACACAACAACGCTCAACAGTTCAGTAAAAGCTCGTCCCTCGAACGGTGCTTAATGTGAGGCTCACTTAACTACGTTATGGTGATGGTTATATCTTGAGGTTATCTTGAGATGATTTCAGGGCTTTTTAGTGTCCCCGCGGCCCGGTCCTCGACCAGGCCTCCACCCCCAGGAAGCAGCCCGTGACAGCTGACTAACACCCAGGTACCTATTTACTGCTAGGTAACAGGGGCATTCAGGGTTAAAGAAACTTTGCCCATTTGTTTCTGCCTCGTGCGGGAATCGAACCCGCGCCACAGAATCACGAGTCCTGCGCGCTATCCACCAGGCTACGAGGCACCCGTAGCCTGATGAGCACAAAGATCACTATGATGGGTGGATGATGATGAAGCACCAATATCACTATCAATGGTGGATGATGATGAAGCACCAAGATCACTATCATTGGTGGATGATGATGAAGCACCAAGATCA
>NC_091203.1:32441489-32458989 GCF_040958095.1 Procambarus clarkii | reverse complement strand
CCCGCTCCACCACCCGCTCAGACCCTTAAAAGAGATGGTAATTTCAGAGTATTTATTAGATTAGAGTATTAGAAGACACAGTGTCTCTGCCTTAAGCAGAGACACTGTGTCTTCCCATATTAACAGGGACTTGATGAAATTAACGTATAAATGACCCCTCACTTGCTCTGGTGCTCTTGGGAGGTGTTGATCTTTGGGGTATTTAAATACTCCGAAAATACCATCTCTTTTAAGGGTCTGAGCGGGTGGTGGAGCGGGTTAAGGCGTACCTGTTATGCCAGTTGCTGGAAGGCTTCTGTGCTGGCTAGGGTTCGAGTCTCCTGGTGGGAAAGTGTTCTAAAGTTGTATACTTAACTCTCGTGTTTAGGAGAGTTGTGCCATATATATATATATATATATATATATATATATATATATATATATATATATATATATATATATATATATATATATATATGTGTGTGTGTGTGTGTGTGTGTGTGTGTGAGAAAGCTGCATGAACGCGCAAGCCATATATCACTAAGAACTCTTTGACCCGGCCAGGATTCGAACCCATGCCGTCCAGGATCACCCCTAAACGTACACAGTACCGTGACCACCGCACCAATGATCGTCTATAAGGATTGGTCAGTCTTGGCGCTTATTAACTAAGCTCCCTGACTGACCAACCCCCGACGACACTCATGGATCCATTTGGGTACAGTTTTTCATCAAATTCTGGCGCATGCACGGGCTGCACTGAGTCTAACATGTGTGAGAAAGCTGCATGAACGCGCAAGCCATATATCACTAAGAACTCTTTGACCCGGCCAGGATTCGAACCCATGCCGTCCAGGATCACCCCTAAACGTACACAGTACCGTGACCACCGCACCAATGATCGTCTATAAGGATTGGTCAGTCTTGGCGCTTATTAACTAAGCTCCCTGACTGACCAACCCCCGACGACACTCATGGATCCATTTGGGTACAGTTTTTCATCAAATTCTGGCGCATGCACGGGCTGCACTGAGTCTAACATGTGTGAGAAAGCTGCATGAACGCGCAAGCCATATATCACTAAGAACTCTTTGACCCGGCCAGGATTCGAACCCATGCCGTCCAGGATCACCCCTAAACGAACACAGTACCGTGACCACCGCACCAATGATCGTCTATAAGGATTGGTCAGTCTTGGCGCTTATTAACTAAGCTCCCTGACTGACCAACCCCCGACGACACTCATGGATCCATTTGGGAACAGTTTTTCATCAAATTCTGGCACATGCACGGGCCGCAATGAGTCTAACATGTGTGAGAAAGCTGCATGAACGCGCAAGCCATATATCACTAAGAACTCTTTGACCCGGCCAGGATTCGAACCCATGCCAACCAGGATCACCCCTAAACGTACACAGTACCGTGACCGCCGCACCAATGATCGTCTATAAGGATTGGTCAGTCTTGGCGCTTATTAACTAAGCTCCCTGACTGACCAACCCCCGACGACATTCATGGATCCATTTAGGTACAGTTTTTCATCAAATTCTGGCACATGCACGGGCCGCACTGAGTCTAACATGTGTGAGAAAGCTGCATGAACGCGCAAGCCATATATCACTAAGAACTCTTTGACCCGGCCAGGATTCGAACCCATGCCGTCCAGAATCACCCCTAAACGTACACAGTACCGTGACCACCGCACCAATGATCGTCTATATGGATTGGTCAGTCTTGGCGCTTATTAACTAAGCTCCCTGACTGACCAACCCCCGACGACACTCATGGATCCATTTGGGTACAGTTTTTCATCAAATTCTGGCGCATGCACGGGCCGCACTGAGTCTAACATGTGTGAGAAAGCTGCATGAACGCGCAAGCCATATATCACTAAGAACTCTTTGACCCGGCCAGGATTCGAACCCATGCCGTCCAGAATCACCCCTAAACGTACACAGTATTGTGACCACCGCACCAATGATCGTCTATAAGCATTGGTCAGTCTTGGCGCTTATTAACTAAGCTCCCTGACTGACCAACCCCCGACAACACTCATGGATCCATTTGGGAACAGTTTTTCATCAAATTCTGGCGCATGCACGGGCCGCACTGAGTCTAACATGTGTGAGAAAGCTGCATGAACCCGCAAGCCATATATCACTAAGAACTCTTTGACCCGGCCAGGATTCGAACCCATGCCGTCCAGGATCACCCCTAAACGTACACAGTACCGTGAACCACCGCACCAATGATCGTCTATAAGGATTGGTCAGTCTTGGCGCTTATTAACTAAGCTCCCTGCCTGACCAACCCCCGACGACACTCATGGATCCATTTGGGTACAGTTTTTCATCAAATTCTGGCGCATGCACGGGCCGCACTGAGTCTAACATGTGTGAGAAAGCTGCATGAACGCGCAAGCCATATATCACTAAGAACTCTTTGACCCGGCCAGGATTCGAACCCATGCCGTCCAGGATCACCCCTAAACGTACACAGTACCGTGACCACCGCACCAATGATCGTCTATAAGGATTGGTCAGTCTTGGCGCTTATTAACTAAGCTCCCTGACTGACCAACCCCCGACGACACTCATGGATCCATTTGGGTACAGTTTTTCATCAAATTCTGGCGCATGCACGGGCCGTACTGAGTCTAACGTGTGTGAGAAAGCTACATGAACACGCAAGGTTCTTGGAACTCTTCTACTGCCGAAGCCTACCACTATTATCACCACTAAAGTCATCAGTATCAATCATTTACGCTCGTTTTACGTTCCATAGTATTCTTTGGCTTCCCAAGACACTATGTCACTCCTGTCTATTGTGCTGCAGTTGCCATACGAAGTAGCTGGTAACTTACCGCCCTGTGACCTGCTATTATAACTTATCGACTGATGACGTCAGAAACTTACCACCCCTCTGACATTGCAATAATTTACCACATTGTAACTTCTCATGTTAACTTAACGAGTTATAACTTGCCACCGTGTAATTTGTCATAATAACGTTCCACCTTTGGACTATTTGCCATAATAACTTACCACCTTGGGACTTGTCACTAAACGTATGCAACTCAGTTTATTCAACACACCGACGACCTAAAGCACGTCTGTACATTACTATTTTGATTGTAGCTGTATTCCTAAATATTTATTAAACTTATTTTGGGTTCACAACACTATCTTAAATGTTAAAGGTGAGGAAGTTATGTTTGCAGATGATGAGCTACAATAACATGGTTGAAGAAATGTTGACCAAAACCACACACCAGATGATGAAGAAACGACGACGTTTCGGTCCGTCCTGGACCATTATCGAGTAGATTGCGACGTTTTAGTGAAACGTCGTCGTCTCTTCATCTTCTTGTGTGTGGTTTGGTCAACAGGTATGTCTGGTCCTAATATTAGGGAATTAGTAAGTATATCTTGCCTAAATATTAGGAATAAGGTGGGTTTACCTGGTCTTGATATGATGATCAAGCAAGATATATCACGCATTAATGTGAATACCGAGCTAGAAATATCTATCATATAATATGCATTGGTATATAAATTATACCAATGTATAATATATACATTGGTATATAAATTATACCAATGTAATATAAATTATATAATTTACAAATTATATAAATTTACAATTTCGGTATATCTTGCCTAAAGGGTGTATTCATGGAAATAACCATGATGCGTAGGGAAGCTTGAGCGTAGTGATGCTCACATCATCACAATGTTGTGTCTGCAGCTGTTCTAGCTCACACATGTGCCATGACTAGATGAATTTCAATGTTTTCCAACAACAACCACTCACATTACAGTGTTTGGACTGTTCCAGCTGTGCAAAGCTTCAGGACGACATAAACACGCCTCAACCCTGACTGTTAAAACATTGAGTGTGTGCACCCTTCCTCCCTTAAACCAGGGGAGGAAGGGTGTACATAAACCTCCCCTTCCCCTTAACACCCATCCAAAGCACATTTCTGCCCGTCACCCTTTAACTATTTTCTTTTCTCGTCGCCCCTCTCTCCCCTCCACAAACCAAGAAACATACCCAGCAAGGACTCGTTGATTAGAACAGGCTAAATTATTTTTTTCCGTGTACGACCACGATGAACCTCATACCCATCTTGTGGGCTGTAGTGGACAGCATGGGCATGCGCCATGCCCACGCTGTCTGCTGTACTGGACCCCATACCCGTCCCGTGGGTTGTAGTGGATCCCATACCCATCCTATAGGTTGTAGTGGAAAAGGGTTACAGAGGCATATAGTGGGCTCAGGAACTGAATCCCAAAATGTTATTTATCTAAGCAAATAAAAATTTTGGGGAGCCAATTAAATCATTTACTGCATTTGTCAATATTTTTTTCTAGCACAGGTAGTTCAAGAAATAGCTCACAATAGTCTGAGCTGAGCAATTTCCACCTTTTGTGAGCTACGTCTAGAGACGGCGATGGGGAAGAAGTCACATGTCTGCCGGTTGAGCCCGGAATTATTATGCAGCCGCCCCTCGCGATTGGATTGCCAGACCTATGTCTGCCGGTTGAGCCCGGAATTATTATTTTGACCGCCGGTGTAGCAGGAAGCCCCACCAACAACGACCCCAGAAGCTGGAGATCATTGCAACGGACTCGGTAACAAAAAAATTATAATTTGCTGCTCCGAAATTCTTACGGGACAGACGCAAGGACCATATTTCACCGCACCAGAAATGAATATCTATTATTCATCAGGTGACGACCCTCCGACTGCTGCCGTTCCAGCTGACCTGCAATCAGCAAATTCACAGGGCCGTTAAACGTACCACGCATTCGGAAAGCAACTTATTATGGAAACAGCTGCATTGGACCTTATATTTCCTATATTATTTATCCATCCACATACTCCTGGAGTCAGTGCCGTCCGGACGCACGCATGTACACATGTGCTGACCATGCACCAAGGGGAAACACACATCAGTGGTCGGCAGCTGAGAAAATTTGTAATGTGCAAACATTCCCACAACAAACACATTGCTTATACATTTGTAATAAGTTATCTCCGAATTCTGAGATTTTTCCACATTCAATTACATAAGAGTCCTGGGAAATGTAAGTAGTTCTACTGACAGAGTTTACATTTGGTCAGATCTACTTCAGCAGGTGGTGAAAAGTACCAGAGGTACTTGTGCCGAGACTAACACTAGTAGTAGTAGTAGCATCTTGAATTCTGATGACATTATTGGATGATCTATAGATATGTGGTTCTTCCTGCATAGTAGTCTGATGATGGCTGGGATAACTAGTGTGAATTTCACTTTGTCTCAGACCAACAAGATTTTGTTACAGTTCTCGGTATATTACTTCCCTCATGTTGTTAAAAAAAATCAAAGAAGGTAATCAACTTCCACTTCAAGAACACATGCTTTGGCTAACTCATCAATTCTATCATACAATGCGTCACCCCGTGAGTGTTGGTGGACCCCATTCCCATCCTGTAAGTGGTGGTGGACCCCATTCCCATCCTGTGAGTGGTGGTGGACCCCATTCCCATCCTGTGAGTGGTGGTGGACTTCATTCCCATCCTGTGAGTGGTGGTGGACCCCTTTCCCATCCTGTGAGTGGTGGTGGACTTCATTCCCATCCTGTGAGTGGTGGTGAACTTCATTCCTATCCTGTGAGTGGTGGTGGACTTCATTCCCATCCTGTGGGTGGTGATGGACCCCGTATCCATCCTATGGGTGGTAGTGGACCCCATTTGGTGTTTCTCCTGGCCTCCGCCAGGTGGTCGTCCTGGCCTCTGCCTGGTGGTCGTCCTGGCCTCCGCCTGGTGGTCGTCCTGGCCTCCGCTTGGTGTTCGTCCTGGCCTCCGCCTGGCGTTCGTCCTGGCCTCCGCCTGGCGGTCGTCCTGGCCTCGGCCTGGCGTTCGTCCTGGCCTCCGCCTGGCGTTCGTCCTGGCCTCCGCCTGGCGTTCGTCCTGGCCTCCGCCTGGCGTTCGTCCTGGCCTCCGCCTGGCGTTCGTCCTGGCCTCCGTCTGGCGTTCGTCCTGGCCTCCGCCTGGCGTTCGTCCTGGCCTCCGCCTGGCGTTCGTCCTGGCCTCCGCCTGGCGTTCGTCCTGGCCTCCGCCTGGCGTTCGTCCTGGCCTCCGCCTGGCGTTCGTCCTGGCCTCCGCCTGATGTTCGTAATGACCTTTGCATTCTGTTCTGGTCTACGCCTGATATTCTTCTATAGTCCGTCTGGAGTTCGTTCTAACTTGTTGTTCGTGATCGTTGCATGTTGTATAAAATGTCATATGTGTTATTGCTTGTATGTAGTATGTGTGTCATGTGTCGAATGTTGCACCATATAGTGTGTGCTCTCAATGTGGTGCGCTATATGTTGTGTGCCTCATATGATTTTGGGGATCAGGTCGCCCCAGTCAGGCGCCCGTCTTGACCTCAGGGAGCCAGGGTAGCAACACTCAAGTCTCTAGATCCTCGTCAAGTATTGACGGTTCTAAGGTGGCGATGTGTTTTGACCGTCGAGTGCAAGAAGGCAACCCGTTCTCACACAAGACAGCACATATATGACTTAATGCTTAAAGTCAATATGTTGAATATGAATTAGTAAATATGTGATATATTCCCAGTTACTTTTTTTCCAAGGCCCAAACTCTTCCTCGCGTACCAATTTACGTCTCACAGTACCCGTCCGTCAACCTAGATAGCAGAATAGTCGAGATTGGTTCAATTATAAGGAAAATTGTAGTTTTCAGGTCCCACATGGGTTGTGAAATTTACCTACTATTGTCCATGCTCTTAGAATATTATAGATCAGCTACTTTCTATTGAAGGCTCGTAGTTTTGTTTTGAGAAATATTAGTTGTTCTTAGTAAATTATAATAAGCACTAAAAATGATTACATAGAATAACAGTCCTTCACCAATCAATATTATATACCATAGTTTGTGCTTTACAAATCTTTAAAGGATGTTTTGTAGGAACGCTAACAGAAAACGATGGTACATTGGAATGTCTATGGGGTAAACTACTGTAAACAGGATGGTATTGTGTCTACTATACCAACTACAGGATCAGTATATTGTCCACTACCACCTGTTAGGTGAGTAAGGGGTGCAATACCACCCTCAGGATGGGTATGAGGGTCACATCCACCTAGAGGATGAGTATGGGGATCACATCCACCCACAGGAAAGGTATGGAGTCCAATACCACCCACAGGATGAGGATGGCGTCCACTACAACCCACAGGATGGGTATGGGGTTCCAACCACCCATAGAATGGGTATGGGGCTCCAACCACCCATAAAATGGGTATGGGGTCCAATAACACCCACTGGATGTGTATGGCGTCCGTTGCCGTGCGTCGAACTCGAAAACCGCAGCATTCATCTCAGAACCATGCCTATTTCACGCAGATTCCTTAATAAACGTAAGAGTTTTATATGTCAAAAGAAAGATAGAAATATAAGCTTCATTCTAAATACCTTACCATGGGCATATTTAAATTTAAAGCGAAGATACGTGTACTTTTATAATAGCCGAGCTCCGACCCCGGACAGATCGATCGACCGAGCAACTCTCTCTCAGAACAATGTTTATTTCACGTGAATTCGTTAGTAAACATATATGTTTTATATGTCTCAAGAAAGGCAGACATATAAGCTTCACTTTAAACACTTTACTATAGACATATTTAAAGTTCTAATGAAGATTCATGTATTTTAAAAATTACGGAGCTCCCACCCCGTACAGACTGAACGACAGAGCAACTCTCTCTCAGATCAATGTTTATTTCACGTAAATTCGTTAATAAACACAAATGTTTTATATGTCTTAAGCAAGATAGAAATAAGAGCTTCATTTTAAATACATTACAATAGACATATTTATAGCTCAAGTGAAGATACATATGTTTTTATAGTAGCGCTTAGTAGCTTGTCGGGCATGGAGTGCAGACGCCTACGCACTTGCCGATATATTGTATAATTAACAAAGATTCGCTAATAAAGCCTAAAATCTTATATGCCTCCAGAAAGATCGAGATATGAACATTATTATAATTGCACCAAAAGAAATATATCATGTTCGAGAACAAAGATATATCAATTTTAATTTAAGTTTCGACTCTCTCTCGGGTGAGACAGATGGGGCGACTCTCGCCCCATCTATTGGAGATTCTGTGCACTAAAGACCCAAAGCTACTCAAACCCTCCTAGCATTATTTAAGTAATGAAGTAATATGATATATTTACTCACTATAATGTGGGTGCTGAATGCAGAACATGAGAAAACATATATTTACTCCAAACTAATATAATTTCATTATGAAATAAGTAGCATCAAAGGAAGTCGATGGTCCAAGCGGCAATGTTGTGGAGCGACTTATCCAAGATATGTCGTTGTTTGGTAAGTGTTTGTTGGCATATCCAGTTGTCGCACTTCTCTGCACAAATTATCACAAATTTAAATTATAATGTTAACAAGTAGAATAAGTATTTTTAATAAAATCTAACATAACTAGCCAGAAAACATTTAACATTTATTAAAAAAATATATGTTTGGAAGTTAAATCGACTTCATAGGACAATAGTTTTGTTATATATACTCGTTATTCGTTGACATGCGTTCGTTACTTAAACTACCATGTACTGTACTTATGTAAAATCTCCCATGTCTCTTCACTCATCTCACCGAACCCTACAGGCTCTGTGATATATTGTTTAATTAATTGAGATTCACAAATAAAGCTAATAATTGTATATGTTATCAAAAAGGCAGAGCTTAGTTTAGTTCATTTATTATGCACCCCATACCCATCCTATGGACGATAGTGGAGTGTTACAGAGGCACATAATGGGCTCAGGGACTGAGCCCCACAATTCATATAGCCAAGCAAGTTATAATCTTGATAGGCTAGTTACAAAAGTCAATACACATTGTCACATCAACAATGGGCTCGAGACCGACCACAAGTACAGTTTATAATTTTTTTTTTTTTTTTGAGATATATACAAGAGTTGTTACACTCTTGTACAGCCACTAGTACGCGTAGCGTTTCGGGCAGGTCCCTGGAATACGATCCCCTGCCGCGAAGAATCGTTTTTTCATCCAAGTACACATTTTATTGTTGCGTTAAACAGAGGCTACAGTTAAGGAATTGCGCCCAGTAAATCCTCCCCGGCCAGGATACGAACCCATGACATCGCGCTCGCGGAACGCCAGGCGAGTGTCTTACCACTACACCACGGAGACTGTAAGCAACTGATTTATATGGAGGGCTAGTGTCACAATTGATGTTTATCCTACACATAACCCCCTCTCCCCCATCCAGTAGGCAGCGGTGGATATGTTACAATCAAGTCTTTTTTTGCGTTTTATTCAGAGATTAGGTCTTATTAGGTGAGGAAAGATATTCATATTTTAAAGAAGGCTTCTTGGCTGATGCTCTCCATTGATGGAAAATATACAATCTTTTGAAAATCAATATTAGTTTGATCTAGATATTGTAATTAACGAAAGTATTTATGTCATCAGAAAGGTAGAAATATAGGCTACATTTAAAATCCTTTGTCATAAATATAACTGAAGTGAAAACGAAGATATATGCGTTTTGATAGTTACTTGATGGCTTGCTCTGAGAGTGTGAAGCCCTGCACACCAGCCAATAAATTGTATAATTAGTTTCCATATATTTTAATTAATCTTAAAAATCTATATGTCCGAAGAAAGGAAGATGTAGTCGTTAATGTGACAACATTTAAAAATATATATCTCTTAAGTTAAATAAATAATACCACCTTATCGCCGGTGTCCGGACACATGAAAACTACCTAGGTATCAGTATCCACCCAGGCGGGGATCACAGGCTGCACAATACTGATAAATTATATAATGCACTACTTGTGGTCGATCTCGAACCCATTTATGATGTGACGACTTATAGTGAATTTTGTAACTAGCTCATCAAGACTGTAACTTGCTTAGCTAAATGAATTGTGGGGTTCGGTCCATTCATTTTCTTTCTTTATTATGCACCCCATAATACCCATCCTGTGGGCGGTGGTGTAAAGGATTACAGAGGCACATAATCGGTTCAGGAACTGAACCCTCTAGTTCGTTTAGCTTAGCAAATAACAATCTTTTGACGCTAGTTACAAAATTATTAATGTACACATACTTATGCATACATGTGTATATACATACGTATACATATATAAATACACATACATATTTAATCACCCACACAAATACACACATCAGTAATCTTTTGTGTCACAAGTGATTCAACAAGAGGCTCACAACAGTCACTATACAAGGCACTTTACATCTATGAGGAGTCGCACAGTTACTAGTCTTGCTGCACACCACCCAACTGGGCGGCAGCTTTACAGTCATGTGCTCCACACCCACCCAACTGGGCGGCAGCTTTACAGTCATGTGCTCCACACCCACCCAACTGGGCGGCAGCTTTACAGTTACCTGGCGTTATTCTTCACCTATATCTTTTTCTGGTTAATCCCTATTTACATTATGCAGTTCAGGTTTCGTTGCCATACTATAGTTTTTAGTTTAGTTAATTTATCACATAATGGGTTCAGGGACTGAACACACAATTTATTTATCTAAGCAAGTTACAATCTTGAGGAGCTAGCCACAAAATTCATAACACATCGTCACATCAACAACGTGGGTTCGAGATCGACCACAAGTACAGTTTCTAAATTAAGCAAATGTCATATGTGGAGAGCTAGTGTCACAATTGATATGTTTGTCCTGCACATTTTAACAGTAGTTTGCTTGGGTTCTTTTAATTATCTTTGATATCATTGAAGAGAACCTCCTAGGTACTATACTGTATATATACTGGTAAGAAGTATAATAATCCTGAGAAATCGTGTAAATTATGTTGTACGAGTGTTTCCAGTTAAGTAACATAGTTCATTTGTGTGCACGTGCTTGAAGAGGAAATGTTATCCACCCCCCTCCCCCCACCCCCCATTGTAAATATTTGTGGGTTTCAGACCATACGACCGCGGCTTACCCTCTCCGTGGTCGAGGGTAAGAACACTGGACTGGATGTATATACCCAGTATTACAAGTAAACATTAGCAATAACAATTATGGAAAGCTCCTTCACCTATACATAGACAAGAGACTGAACTTCAGCACCCACATACAACACATAAAGGGATGCTCTGAGAGAGAGAGGGGGAGAGAGAGAGAGAGAGAGAGAGAGAGAGAGAGAGAGAGAGAGAGAGAGAGAGAGAGAGAGAGAGAGAGAGAGAGAGAGAGAGAGAGAGAGGGGGGGGAGAGTAAAAATATCCACTGAGGTCTGTTTAAGTCCTTTTGGGGACCTTAATCATTAGGACGTCCAATGATTAACGCAAAGTGAAGCGTATTCAGATGGTATATTGACAACATTCAGCATATCTCATAATGACCTAGTAGTACTTGGTGCACAAATACCTTTCCCAAAGGAATCGCAAAACATAATTAAACACAACTGTACTGTACAGTGTTATATATTTATTTCAGTTTGAACAATTTTTAACATTAAAGGATAAATCCTTTAATTGGTTGAAATTGGTTTTAACATTCGAAATCTAATTTGTTGATGTTAAATAATATAAGGTTCAAATTTATTAAGATACATACTTTAAAAACTATTTCTATTTAAATTTAATTTAAATAACATAAAAAGAGTACAGAATATAACAAATACCGACTATATAAAAGACCTGACACTTGCAGCACTTAATTATGCTATTGTAACACATTGAAAGTAATAACATTATTTGATTCAGCAAAGCATTTGGTAAGGTTATAATAATAATAATAATAATGTATTAATTAAGTATTTTAAATTATAATTCACAATTTGCTAGCGCACAAGAAACAAATCCACGAATCATCATTACATTCTGTAACACCTACACATGATTCATGGTGCCAAATATTGCAACGGTCACAGCATACCATCAGCTTCAAATCATTTGGCTTTCTGCAAATGCAGTACACTTCCATCGAGCATGACCGGATGATTTGTTTTCTTCTCAGTGTCTGAGCTGCAGGGACTGAGATGAGACACTTTCCTTTAAAGTTCTCTTGAAGATGTTGTCTCATATTCTGCACATCATACGAGGTTCACCGGATCTACACCACTTGCAAGTGATGCAGCAAACGCCACAGCATATACTCCACTCATACTTGAGGTCCTATGTCTGCTGACATTCATTATATTGCATATCAGCTTATCATCCTGGCAATTAGCAAGAACATACAAGATAACTTCAGTAGATTTGGATGGTAATTTATGCCTGGTGTCGTATATGTTAATTTGTCCAGTTACTCCAATGTTGGAAACGGTGACCCAGTGACAACCATCAACTTGGATAATTTGAATAAATTCACCAATTGTAACTGGCCAGGAGAGGTCCCTCTACAACGCTGGGTCATGAAGGCCTTCTACGCTTGGCACAGTTTGTTTGATGAGGTCACATGCAGATTTTATATGAAGGTCAGAGAGCTGTACATTTGTTCCAATGTTCATTATCTCGTCATCTGTTAAATAATTTAACATTGTCGAATGTGAAGCACTGTTATCACTCTCCTTATTGTTGCATTGGTGTGAGGAGTGGCAGTGATTGGTGCAGTTTACTTTTTCTTTAATTAGGGACACATATTTGTACTGCAGATACCAGTACAGTTGCACCGTTTCTTTATATATTTTATACTTGGGTTAGCAAGGCGAGACGCTTCTCTTAACGTGATACTGTTGGTATCAAATAGAAATAGTTTTTAAAGTATGTATCTTAATAAATTTGAACCTTATATTATCAACATCAACATATTATATTATTTAACCTCAACAAATTAGATTTCGAATGTTAAAACCAATTTCAACCAATTAAAGGATTTATCCTTTTTAAAGGATTTAATTAAAGGATTTGACACAAAAATCAGGATGAAAATTTACCTCGGCTGAGGACATTGAAAAACTTCAAGCTGATATTAATAAAGTTTTCGACTGGGCATCAGAAAATAACATGATATTTAACAGTGATAAATTCCAGGTACTCAGGTACGGTAAAAATGAGGAACTTAAACATAATACAGAGTACAAAACACAATCAAATGTACCCATAGTAGGAAAACAGCATGTAAAGGATTTGAGAATAATAATGTCTGACGACCTAACGTTTAAGGAGCATAACCAAGCAAATTGTGGGAACCGACCTGTGAGATTTATATTTATTTAATTTATATGAATTTATATTTACGTTAATTTATATACTTCGATAGCAATTTGTATAATAATAAGTGGACTGTATTTCTGCAATAATCTCATAATCTCACAAATCGATCCTCTACACATTAGGGGGGGTTTAATAGTTTATATATATATGCAGCCAATCAAACTACAGTAATAGCTACATACATTGATGAGGTTCCTTATCTTATAGTACAGCAGGTTAGTCCACCAGGTATAACTAGGGTGTAGACACCAAATTATCCTCTTTGAGGTAGCTTCCATATCACCCAGTAACTGGTGCACAAACTCTTCCTCGTCTTGACCTGTCAAAAGGGCGCTAACTGTGAAGCCAGAATCCTATATATGACAAGTTATATCAGAGAAAACACTATACAGTACATGGAACATTAAAGACCTGGCTTAATTACCTTTAGTATGAGGCGATTTCGCGTTCTAACCGGGTCACCCTATATAATGACATTAATGGCCACTAATGATAGATAATGGGTTTCGGATAGACTTAACTTGAATTGTAGACATCGTGTTGGAGATGGTACCTTTGGTTTCCATAACACTACGTCCAAGTAAAATTAACAGGAGCCGTATTTGCTCCCGTGTGCCTCTGGTCTCGTATAAACAATGACTGTTTAACACTCCATACTATTGACGTTACTGGCCGACATTGTCCAGAATGATAGGAGCCGAATTTGCTCCACACGTCTCGGAGGTGACACAACAATGGCTGCCCTCCTTCCCCACTGACGCCTGGCCTACATTGTCCACATTTCAGAAAGTGATAGAAGGGTCACATTTACTCTACTTTAATATTGATAATTAAGATAATTTATATAAGATGTTTTTATGATGGTAAAGTCCAAAGACTAATGTATTTAAGAACAATTCCCAGCAGAATAGCTGGTGAATTATAATAGTATGTGGTGATGATATCCCGTTTTCTTTAGACGGAAATTCCACTACAAGTTACGTTTTCTATGGGTAACTTGTTGGTAATACAGCTATTATCTGTATGATTATTAAATGGTGTCGGATTTTCCGACATAATTCCCCAGGGGCTGCTCACGGGTCGAAGTCCTAATTAGAACAGACGAACACCGATACTCCTCCTTCGAATTATTAGATTAATTTGATGTTAGTAGTTAGTAATCACACATTTGTGCGTCTGTTCGTACAGGACGGATGTCCCGTACTAGAGTTGCAGGGGTTAGAAGTCTAATGCGATTTCATTTCCCTGTCAACTCTTGAAAGGCTAATATTCAAGCCTTATTACATATTATTTAACCCAGAAGACTGAATGTGATCAAGTACTACAGTCAAGTATGACTCAGGGACTGCAGTGAGATCAGTGACATTAGATATAACTTGAAGTTTCTTCAGGTAACTGGTCACTGATATATAAACACTGAGGCCCATGGAATACATCTTGATTAAATAATAAATGTATCAAATCAGTCATCAGATTTATTGGGGTTTAATTTAGTTAATTGATTCAGAAGATTGAATAGCTCATCATTAAAGTAAAGTATGGTTCTGAGACTGCAGTGGGTTCAGTGACATTGGTCGCAGTGACTTGTAGCTGTTTTAGGCTACTGTTCACTGATTTGCCACTGAAGCCTCATGAACTCATCTTCAGCTTTAAATGATGATACTAACATCAACTTCTGTTGGTATAGTCAGCTGTAATCTCCTTAGTATAATGCTACTGGAGAAATATAATCAGCTGACAAATTTAGATTTCTACTGGTATTGTTTATCTGCAGGCATAGGTCTCCTCAGGCTTGATACTGGGCCTGAGAGTAATTTACCTCCTGCAGAGTTTAACATGGTTATACCCTGATATTTAGTAGGGCTACCGATGAATCGATGGTAGTAGTCTGTCCCCACAAGGACAGCCATTTGGCATTTGATTTGCTCAAATTTACCTGCAGCTGCTTGATAATAGCTTTCCAGGTCAGCATAATCAACTGTTGATTGTTGTGACAAATCTTCACATTTCTTGATCTGTCTTGTTAAGTGGCCTTTAAGACCTGCAAGGGTTCTTTTCATTCTCCCTGCATTATCCATACTGGCTAGTTGGTGAAGCCTTGTGGGACTAGTACTTGGGCTGCTCATAATACTGAACAAGCTCTAATGGTAGCCTAGGGTAAATTCTGAACTCACTAGGCAATAATCCTACCTCTGCTAGAGGTTAGCACTTAAAATTAATACACATTATATATATACAATCATCCACACTAATGATTTGAGTGATAAACCAGTGTCACTGGAAGTACCTTTAGGTTAGCTCCTCTATATCACCCTAGGATGGTAGAGACACTAATTAATCACTCAAAGGTGTAATGATCATAAGTAAATTATTATATATACAACTCAATTCGAGTTGATAAAAATTACACCCAAAATAGGGTCTGGACCATTCATTAATGGTGTTAGGTTGATCAATATAGTACAACTGACTATGGTAATAATGGGACTAGGATGAACGATAATAGTTCAACTAGTCAATGGTTAATATCCTACCCTGTTGTGGGTTGGCAATTAGTAAATATTATACTGTGATCACTAGTGCAATATATATTAAATAATTCTCTATTTGGAGAAATAATATACACAATTATTGATAATAGCCTCTTAATTGCCTCTATGAAACTTCTAATATTATCTAGAAGTATTAAATATTATTAGTGACCTCGCGAAATAAAGTCCACAAAATTCGTAGATAATCTCTCGCGAAATGTAACACCACGAAATCCGTGAACAATCTCGCGAAGACACAGTCACTAATTTGGCTGGATTCTATATTAGCGCTGTCATTTCACGAAATAACACGCCACCAAATATCTGTGGGTGTGCATGAAACCGCTGACGAAGCTGAACTGGGCTGAGGGAGGCTCCTGAGCTCCCTCGAGGCTACGCTGCCGTCTTGACTGCTGGCTTTTGTTTAAATAACACTGCACTAGTATATTTAATGAATCCACTGGTTAACTGGTTCATCCGGTACTAAGATGAACAAATGTGGGTTCAAAGGATCAAATAATCCGTCATCCGGTTCGAAGATGACCAAATAATGTGGGAACCGACCTGTGAGATTTATATTTATTTAATTTATATGAATTTATATTTACGTTAATTTATATACTTCGATAGCAATTTGTATAATAATAAGTGGACTGTATTTCTGCAATAATCTCATAATCTCACAAATCGATCCTCTACACATTAGGGGGGGTTTAATAGTTTATATATATATGCAGCCAATCAAACTACAGTAATAGCTACATACATTGATGAGGTTCCTTATCTTATAGTACAGCAGGTTAGTCCACCAGGTATAACTAGGGTGTAGACACCAAATTATCCTCTTTGAGGTAGCTTCCATATCACCCAGTAACTGGTGCACAAACTCTTCCTCGTCTTGACCTGTCAAAAGGGCGCTAACTGTGAAGCCAGAATCCTATATATGACAAGTTATATCAGAGAAAACACTATACAGTACATGGAACATTAAAGACCTGGCTTAATTACCTTTAGTATGAGGCGATTTCGCGTTCTAACCGGTTCACCCTATATAATGACATTAATGGCCACTAATGATAGATAATGGGTTTCGGATAGACTTAACTTGAATTGTAGACATCGTGTTGGAGATGGTACCTTTGGTTTCCATAACACTACGTCCAAGTAAAATTAACAGGAGCCGTATTTGCTCCCGTGTGCCTCTGGTCTCGTATAAACAATGACTGTTTAACACTCCATACTATTGACGTTACTGGCCGACATTGTCCAGAATGATAGGAGCCGAATTTGCTCCACACGTCTCGGAGGTGACACAACAATGGCTGCCCTCCTTCCCCACTGACGCCTGGCCTACATTGTCCACATTTCAGAAAGTGATAGAAGGGTCACATTTACTCTACTTTAATATTGATTATTAAGTTAATTTATATAAGATGTTTTTATGATGGTAAAGTCCAAAGACTAATGTATTTAAGAACAATTCCCAGCAGAATAGCTGGTGAATTATAATAGTATGTGGTGATGATATCCCGTTTTCTTTAGACGGAAATTCCACTACAAGTTACGTTTTCTATGGGTAACTTGTTGGTAATACAGCTATTATCTGTATGATTATTAAATGGTGTCGGATTTTCCGACACAAATATTGCGACAGCCAGAAAAATGATAGGATGGATTAAGAGAACTTTCAAATCCAGGGATCCCATCACAATGGTTGTACTCTTCAAGTCACTTGTGTTGTCCCGTCTTGAGTA
>NC_091203.1:32333989-32436489 GCF_040958095.1 Procambarus clarkii | reverse complement strand
AACCTGTGATCCCCGCCTGGCTGGATACTGATACCTAAGTAGTTTTCATGTGTCCGGCCACCGGCGATAAGGTGGTATTATTTATTTAACTTAAGAGATATATATTTTTAAATGTTGTCACATTAACGGCTACATCTTCCTTTCTTCTGACATATAGATTTTTAAGATTAATTAAAATATATGGAAACTAATTATACAAATTGGCTGGTGTGCAGGGCTTCACACTCTCAGAACAAGCCATCATGTAACTATCAAAACGCATATATCTTCGTTTTCACTTCAGTTATATTTATGACAAAGGATTTTAAATGTAGCCTATATTTATACCTTTCTGATGACATAAATACTTTCGTTAATTACAATATCTAGCTCAAACTAACATTGATTTTCAAAAGGTTGTATATTTTCCATCAATGGAGAGCATCAGCCAAGAAGCCTTCTAAAAATATGAATATCTTTCCTCACCCAATAAGATCTAATCTCTGAATAAAACGCAAAAAACGACTTGATTGTAACCTATCCACCGCTGCCTATTGGATGGGGGAGAGGGGGTTATGTGTAGGATAAACATATCAATTGTGACACTAGCCCTCCATATAAATCAGTTGCTTAACTTATAAACTGTACTTGTGGTCGGTCTCGAGCACATTATTGATGTGACAATGTGCATTGATTTTTGTAACTAGCTGTATGTGTGTATGTATGTATGTATGCATGTATGTATGTATGTATGTATGTATGTATGTATGTATGTATGTATGTATGTATGTATGTATGTATGTATGTATGTATGTATGTATGTGTGTATGTATGTATGTATGTATGTATGTATGTATGTATGTATGTATGTATGTTTGTATGTATGTATGTATGTGTGTGTGTATGTATGTATTCCCAATCACGTTAAAGACTCCTCTCTATCATCCAATTAAAGAGTTAGTTTAGTTCATTTATTATGCACCCCATACCCATCTTGTGGGCGGTAGTGGAAAGGGTTACAGAGGCACATAATGGGCTCAGGGACTGAACCCCTCAATTCATTTAGCTAAGCAAGTTACAATCTTGATGAGCTAGTTACAAAATTCAATATAAGTCGTCACATTAACAATGGGTTCGAGATCGACCTCAAGTACAGGTTTTAAATTAAGCAACTGACATATGTTAAGCATATAACATACTCTGTTCAATGTGTTAATCAGTGCACTTTTAAACTTAGTAACTAGAAGGTCCAGCGACCACATCATTAGCTACGTGGATGATATACTGATCTACACCAATGGGTATACCAACACCCAAAATGTTCTGAACTCTGTATTGTACACATGTTAGGAACTATGCTTAGTCATCTCAGTAGAGAAAACAAAGATCCTGAACCGACACCCACCCAGACGGGGTGGGGCCGTTCGCAAAATGCAGTTGGATGATGGCTCTTTGCTCGACTAGTTACCAGATACAAATACCTTGGTCTTGAGGTTCTACTGTACCGCAATGTTTTAGCCAGACTGGGTCGCCAATGTAGAGAGAGGTTCCGTGCTCTCAAGGCTGTGGCAGGCTGTGGCAGGCAAACAACTGTACTGTACAGTGTTATATATTTATTTCAGTTTGAACAATTTTTAACATTAAAGGATACCTGGTTGATACCTGGTTGATGGGGTTCTGGGAGTTCTTCTACTCCCCAAGCCCGGCCGGAGGCCAAGCTTGACTTGTGAGAGTTTGGTCCACTAGGCTGTTGCTTGGAGCGGCCCGCAGGCCCACATACCCACCACAGCCCGGTTGGTCCGGCACTCCTTGGAGGAATAAATCTAGTTTCCTCTTGAAAATGTCCACGGTTGTTCCGGCAATATTTCTTATGCTTGCTGGGAGGACGTTGAACAACCGCTGACCTCTGATGTTAATACAGTGTTCTCTGATTGTGCCTATTGCACCTCTGCTCTTCACTGGTTCTATTCTACATTTTCTTCCATATCGTTCACTCCAGTACGTTGTTATTTTACTGTGTAGATTTGGTACTTGGCCCTCCAGTATCTTCCAGGTGTATATTATTTGATATCTCTCTCGTCTTCTTTCTAGTGAGTACATTTGGAGGGCTTTGAGACGATCCCAATAATTTAGGTGCTTTATTGCGTCTATGCGTGCCGTATATGTTCTCTGTATTCCCTCTATTTCAGCAATCTCTCCTGCTCTGAAGGGGGAAGTGAGTACTGAGCAGTACTCAAGACGGGACAACACAAGTGACTTGAAGAGTACAACCATTGTGATGGGATCCCTGGATTTGAAAGTTCTCTTAATCCATCCTATCATTTTTCTGGCTGTCGCAATATTTGCTTGGTTATGCTCCTTAAACGTTAGGTCGTCAGACATTATTATTCCCAAATCCTTTACATGCTGTTTTCCTACTATGGGTACATTTGATTGTGTTTTGTACTCTGTATTATGTTTAAGTTCCTCATTTTTACCGTACCTGAGTACCTGGAATTTATCACTGTTAAACATCATGTTATTTTCTGATGCCCAGTCGAAAACTTTATTAATATCAGCTTGAAGTTTTTCAATGTCCTCAGCCGAGGTAATTTTCATACTGATTTTTGTGTCAAATCCTTTAATTAAATCCTTTAAAAAGGATAAATCCTTTAATTGGTTGAAATTGGTTTTAACATTCGAAATCTAATTTGTTGATGTTAAATAATATAATATGTTGATGTTGATAATATAAGGTTCAAATTTATTAAGATACATACTTTAAAAACTATTTCTATTTGATACCAACAGTATCACGTTAAGAGAAGCGTCTCGCCTTGCTAACCCAAGTATAAAATATATAAAGAAACGGTGCAACTGTACTGGTATCTGCAGTACAAATATGTGTCCCTAATTAAAGAAAAAGTAAACTGCACCAATCACTGCCACTCCTCACACCAATGTAACAATAAGGAGAGTGATAACAGTGCTTCACATTCGACAATGTTAAATTATTTAACAGATGACGAGATAATGAACATTGGAACAAATGTACAGCTCTCTGACCTTCATATAAAATCTGCATGTGACCTCATCAAACAAACTGTGCCAAGCGTAGAAGGCCTTCATGACCCAGCGTTGTAGAGGGACCTCTCCTGGCCAGTTACAATTGGTGAATTTATTCAAATTATCCAAGTTGATGGTTGTCACTGGGTCACCGTTTCCAACATTGGAGTAACTGGACAAATTAACATATACGACACCAGGCATAAATTACCATCCAAATCTACTGAAGTTATCTTGTATGCTCTTGCTAATTGCCAGGATGATAAGCTGATATGCAATATAATGAATGTCAGCAGACATAGGGACTCAAGTATGAGTGGAGTATATGCTGTGGCGTTTGCTGCATCACTTGCAAGTGGTGTAGATCCGGTGAACCTCGTATGATGTGCAGAATATGAGACAACTGTGCAGAATATGAGACAACTGGAAATAGAAGCCAATAAGGAGGTGGAGCTGAAGCGAGCTGAACTAGAACTAGGTGTACCTGCTCCGCCGCAACAGGAAGACCGACGAGTGAGGGAACGAGACCTGCCGGTCTTTGTGCCTAGTGAAGCCGAAAGTTTCTTCGATCACTTTGAAAGGGTTGCTGCTCTGAAGAGGTGGCCGAGGGCGGAGTGGGCGGAGCTGGTTCAAGGGAGGCTCACAGGTGAAGCTCGTGAAGCCTACACTATGCTCGACTTCCAAGAATGCACCAACTACGATGCGGTAAAAAGAGCTGTGCTCCATTCCTTCAAGCTCACGCCGGAGCGTTACAAAAAGAGCTTTAGGGAATGTACCCGTTCACCAGGAAAGTCTCATGCGGAGACGGCGAGGCTCATGGAAAGAAAGTTCCTTAAGCGGCTGGACTCTGAAGGAGCGAGGTCGGTCGAAGAGGTCAAGGAGCTAATGGTCATGGAAAAGTTTATGTCCGTGCTCTCTCCTGAGATCAGGATGAGGGTAAAGGAGGCGGACATAAAGAACCTGAGGGCCGCAGCCGACCGAGCCGACATGTTAGAGGAAGCACTACGCCCAAGCCGAGAGGGACAGCACCGATCACCCGTGTACTCCGGAAGCAGTAGGAATTATAGGAGGACGGATGGATGGAGGACAGAAGCGAGTTCTCCCAAGTCCCACCTCTCGAGATGGGACGACAGAGGAACAAAAGGTGCTGTAGAGCCGATAGAGAAGAACCAAGCTGAAAGCTCGGGAGTTGTTGCTGCAACGAAGGAAACGACAGGTGGGGCGAGAAAGACACAGGGAGCGACGGCCTCTGAAGGCAGTGCTAAGGCGAGCGGTGGCGGATAGTCTCCGCTGAGGGTTTAGTGATGTTCGAGGACCAGAGGGCCGAGAGAGTGCGGGATGAACCCGTGCTGGATGGGGAGAAGAAAGTTCACCCATTCGTGTGTCAAGGAACCGTAAGGATGGGGGACGCAGACCCCATCCCAGTGAAGATGCTAAGAGACACTGGGGCTGATTTTACCCTGGTGAGTGAGACCCTGTTCCCCGAGGGTTACGAAAGTACCAGTGTGGGGGTGGCAAGCGTGACCACTGTGGGAGGCCCAGTGAGGATGCCCCTACACCATGTAACTTTGGAATCCGATTATGGCTGCCAGACCCTAGTGGTGGGAGTCTGTACATCAATGCCCAAGATGGAGGCGCAGGTCATCTTGGGGAATGACGCGTGTGGAGGATATGTCCTTCCGAATCTTGTGAAAGGCGAAGAGTGCCTAGAACAATACAAGGAGACGGGCGGAGTGTTAGACGCCTGTGGGGACGAGAAGGGAATCGCCCCGGCGGCGTTCCCAGTTTGTGCTGTGATGCCGAGACAGCGCCAAGAACAAGGAGGTAGTGGATCTGATGGGGCTGAGGAGACATCCGACAGCCTGGGAATAGATCACCTCTTCGTAGGACCCGGAGAACGAGCGGAGGGCGAAGGCAGCCCAAATGGTGAGTTGCAGGTGACCCTCACCAGTTCTCTAGGGGTAGACCGCACTCGTCTTGGACAGTTGCAGCAGGAGGAGTTCCCCGAATTGATTAGTGAGGCCAAAGGAGGGCGTGTGGGTCCTGAGAAGGCTTACTTTCCATTTATCTATGTTATATATGCCATGCTATCCATGCTGAGGGAACGATGGACACCAGGAGCGACAGTGGGAACGGTGAACGAATATGTCCAGAAGTTCAAAGAACGTCTCACGCGAGCGAAGGAACTAGCTGGAAAACACCTGAAGGAGGCGCAGCGTAAGATGTCGGAGTGGTACGACAGGAGAGCTGCGCAGAGGGATTTTCAGGTCGGATCCCAAGTGATGGTTTTGCTGCCAGGTAAAGGTGGGGTGACCGAGTCGCGGTTCGAGGGACCATACCAAGTGCTGCGACGGTTGGGTCCAGTGTCGTACGAGATTGGGAAGCCGGATAGACCCCAAAAGAAACAGGTGTGTCACGTAGACCTCCTGAGACCTTTCTTCACTGTGGAAGGAAGAGCCGCCAGGCAGGACGGAACGGTGTCCCGAGAACCCCAGCGGAAGACGGTTCTGTGTGTACAGGGGGACCGAGAACTCCCGGAGGAGGAAGGAAAGTGGTCCAGGGCGGACGGCACCCGTCTCACCAACACTGAGAGTCTGACAAATATCAAGGTCAAGCACCTCAAGGGGAAGGACAACGTAGTAGCAGATGCCCTATCCCGTATGCACTAACCAGACATGACTCTTATTTTAAGGGGAGGGGTATGTGACGGTGTTCCCCCCCTTATATTTCTCCCACGCTTGCAGTAAGAGTCATGTCCACTTTACCCAAGCGTTCTCTTCGTCGCAGGCATCAATTTGATATATGGGAGAGAGTGGAGTGTGCTCGGAGAGCCGAGAAATTTGTGAAACAGTAATATTTTGGCCTGTGGTTTAGGCCCTTTAGGAAGCCAAGATGGCGCTGGCTCTCCTGATTCCCCGCCAAAACCGTGTGACGTCAGTGGCACCGGATTGGTCACCGACAGCATTGTGGCACCGAGAGCCAATGAAAACCTCCCGTGGCGAAAGTGACGTCACGAAGGAAGGGGGTCCGGGCAGCGCGCCGCGCTGGCGCCAAGAGTCAGACACACACGCGGGAGACGGTAGGAGACACACGTGATTAGTGAGGTCCGCGTAAATTCGTCAATTTCTCGGGACATTGAAGGAGTATAGAGGCTAGATCATAGTATTTGGCTTCTCGCAGTGTGTAGCTTGCAGGGTGCAACATAGCATAGTCATATCGCTAGCGATAGTGCGAAGATTTGGCGAAGAAACCGAAAGTGGAGCTAGGGCATCACCGGTGCATGTAAGTGTGTGACCTGACCGGGTGGGACGACCCACCGTGGAGCTACCTGATTGTGCTGTGAGTGGTGACTGTGATCAGTGGTACAGTGAATTAGTGAACTGTCACATAACGATACAGTGACTGACTCCAGAGCTTTGTGTAGACAGAGAAGAAGACCTCATCAATCTACCAGCATTTAGTGAATCACCTAGTGGGAGACAACGAAGGATAAACATCGTCATCATACATCGCCCTGCCCTTACTCATCTGGTTGTGTGAGCGGGAGGCAGTCTGGTATGTACCCCTCTCTGGTCAATTAATCAGGTGTACAGATTGAGGTAAAAGATTATCAAATTCTTGTTCAGGATATCATATATATTTAAAAATCTCAGAGTGGCTCATTTAGGCAGAGGTAACGCATAAGGGATATCTTGACACATACAAGCACGCCCGCCCACGTACGTATCCACGCACACAAGTGTGCACACGCTAAAACAGACACACACACACGTGCACACACACACACACACAATTGTTCAGTCAGGGGAAAAGGCATTAACACCTGGGATAGGACCTTACTATCCCCCCCCCCCCCCCTCTTGACCCCACCATCTGACCTGACCTGACTTAGTCGCCATCTCCGCCCCCCCCCCACCCCCAGTCCCCGCATCGCCCATTCACACACTCTTCCCCTCCCCACTCTCCCTCTCTCCCACTCCCTCTCTCCCACTCCCACTATCTCTCTCCTGCTCTCCCTCTCCTGCTCTCTCTCTCCTGCTCTCTCTCTCCTGCTCTCTCTCTCCTGCTCTCTCTCTCTCTCTCTCTCTCTCTCTCTCTCTCTCTCTCTCTCTCTCTCTCTCTCTCTCTCTCTCTCTCTCTCTCTCCCTCCCTCCCTCCCCCTGTCCCTCCCTCTCTTTCCTTCCCCCTCCCTCTCCCTCCCTCTCTTTCCTTCCCCCTCCCTCTCTGCCCACACACACACACACACACCTCCCTCCCTCTCTCTCCCTCACCCGCTCTCTCCCTCACCCGCTCTCTCCCTCACCCACTCTCTTCCTCTCCTCTCTCTCCCTCCCGCCTCTCTCTCCATCTTCTCCCCCCCCCCTCCCCTTCTACTTTCTTCTCACTTCAGTGGAAGGGTCGGATCCCCCCCACCCACCCATTTATCTCTCCCTTTATCACTCCCTTTCTCTCTCTCTCTTTCTCTCTCTCTTCCTCTCTCTCTCCCTCCCCCATCCCAACAGGATCAAACATGGCAGCCAGAGGTCCCAGGGGAACAGGAAAGAGCCAAGGTGACGAGATGAAGGAAATGTTCGCCCAGTTTCTGGAGGACATCAAGAGTGAGATGCAAGAAATGATGCAGGAAATGAAGAACGAAATAAGCAACCTGAAAAGAGAGCTGACAGCAGCAAAGGAGGAGATTAGAGCCCTCAAAGAGAATGGTATCGAGGCTGAGAATCAGAAAACCACCCAGGGAGAAGGTGGTAATAGTTTTCTGGATGAGAATGCCACAATAAAAGCAACATTTGCGGAAATACTAAAAAAAAATAACTCTGAAGTAATGACTGCAGTGATGGAGGTGGCCATGAAAGAAGCCACCTCGCAGGAGGTGGCATGCTCCACTAGCCAACTGCTGGAAAGGAACAGATCAGTGGTTGCTGTGGGTATTAAGGAGCAGGAAGGATCTAATAGGACAGAGTGGAATGACAAGGACAAAGCAGCAGTGAATGAAGTACTAAAGGCACTAGACATGGAAGGGGCTGAGCATAGCATTGAGAAGGTTTTCAGGCTAGGCCGGTACAACAAAGACCGAGACCGAATGATAAAGATAGTGTTTGCAAACGAGAACACAAAAGAGAAGATCCTATCAAGGAAGAGCTCCCTGAAAAACGTGGGAAAATTAAAAAATGTATTCCTCCAGAGAGACATGACAAGGGAGGAGAGAGCCGTGGCGGCAGAAGCAAGGAAGAGGGCGAGAGGGGAAAACCAGGAAGTTACAGCTCCCAGCACAACACCCCCAGAGGCGAGGGGGGAACCCACAACCAGCTACCCAGTGACACCAGAAGGGAGGACAACCCCGCCTCCCTCCTCTGCATAGAAAACCCCTCTACCCCAAACCCTCCCTGCCCCCACTCAAATGTTCAGCCAAATCTCCCTCCCCCCACACCCAATCCCCACCCTTCTACCCCTACCCTCCTCCCGAGTCCTCCCTCCCCCCCTTTCCTTCCCGTCCTCCCTCCCCTTTCACCCCATACCCTCCCTGTCCCTCCCCCTTCACTGGATCCCCCGCCCCTCATCCCAGTATCCTCTGAGACCCTGTTATCCACCTCACAGGTCCTCACAACCATGGAATAGCCTCCCCCACCAGCAGAACACTCACCAAGGAGGCGATTTGAGAAGGGACAGAAGAAAGTGAGCCTCAAAGCGATGTACACTAACATAGATGGAATTACAAATAAAGCAAATGAGCTTGGAGAACTGGTACTAGAGGAAAACCCAGACATAATAGCCCTCACAGAAACAAAGATCACGAAAACGATAACAAATGCAGTGTTCCCACAGGACTATTATGTTATGAGGAAAGAGAGGGAAGGAAGAGGTGGGGGTGGTGTAGCTCTGCTGGTAAGAAAAGGCTGGGATTTTGAGGAGATGGATATTCAGGGCTGTGAAGGTTTCAGTGACTACATAGCAGGTACTGTAACAAATGGAGGGAAAAAAATTATAGTCGCAGTCATATATAATCCACCACCAAATGACAGAAGACCTAGACAGGAATATGATAGAAACAACATGGCCACCATTAGCATAATAGAAAGAGCAGCTTCTGTTGCTAGCAGGAACGGATATGGATTACTAATTATGGGAGACTTCAACCATGGGAAGATAGATTGGAAGAACAGAGACCCGCATGGAGGACCAGAAACATGGAGAGCTAAGCTGCTGGACGTGGCAACAAGAAACTTTCTAAGCCAGCACACCAAAGAACCAACAAGAATGAGAGGAGAAGATGAACCAGCAATGCTTGATTTGATATTTACCCTAAATGAATGGGATATAAGGGAAGTTAAGATGGAAGCGCCCTTGGGAATGAGTGACCACAGTGTATTGAACTTTGAGTACTTGGTAGAGCTAGGACTTATCTCCCCCAAAAAAGAACTAGGAATCAAAAGGCTGGCATACCGAAAGGGGAATTATGAACAGATGAGAAGTTTCCTAAGTGAAATACCTTGGGACACAAACCTCAGAGACAAGTCTGTACAGGGTATGATGGACTATGTTACCCAAAAGTGTCAGGAGGCAGTAAACAGGTTCATCCCGGCCCAAAGGGAAAAATCCGAGAAGCAACAGAAGAATCCATGGTATAATAGGGCATGTATCGAAGCGAAGAAACTGAACAAAAAGGCGTGGAGGAACTTCCGGAATAACAGAACACCAGAAAGCAGAGAGAGATACCAGAGAACCAGGAATGAGTACGTCAGGGTGAGAAGAGAAGCAGAGAAAAATTTTGAAAATGATATAGCAAACAAAGCCAAGACTGAACCAAAGCTACTCCACAGTCACATCAGAAGGAAAACAACAGTGAAAGAACAGGTACTGAAACTTAGAACAGGCGAGGTCAGGTATACAGAGAATGACAGAGAGGTGTGTGAGGAACTCAACAAGAGGTTCCAGGAGGTCTTCACAATAGAACAGGGTGAGGTCACTGTGCTAGGAGAAAGGGAGGTAAACCAGGCGCCCTTGGAGGAGTTCGAAATTACGAGAGAGGAGGTCAAGAGACACCTGCTGGATCTGGATGTTAGAAAGGCTGTTGGTCCAGATGGGATCTCACCATGGGTACTGAAAGAGTGTGCAGAGGCACTTTGCTTGCCACTCTCCATAGTGTATAGTAAGTCACTAGAGACGAGAGACCTACCAGAAATATGGAAGACGGCGAATGTGGTCCCAATATACAAAAAGGGCGACAGACAAGAGGCACTGAACTACAGGCCAGTGTCCTTGACTTGTATACCATGCAAGGTGATGGAGAGGATCGTGAGAAAAAACCTGGTAACACATCTGGAGAGAAGGGACTTCGTGACAAATCGCCAACATGGATTCAGGGAGGGTAAATCTTGCCTTACAGGCTTGATAGAATTCTACGATCAGGTGACACAGATTAAGCAAGAAAGAGAGGGCTGGGCGGACTGCATTTTCTTGGATTGTCGGAAAGCCTTTGACACAGTACCGCATAAGAGGCTGGTACATAAGCTGGAGAGACAGGCAGGTGTAGCTGGTAAGGTGCTCCAGTGGATAAGGGAGTATCTAAGCAATAGGAAGTAGAGAGTTACGGTGAGGGGTGAGACCTCCGATTGGCGTGAAGTCACCAGTGGAGTCCCACAGGGCTCTGTACTCGGTCCTATCTTGTTTCTGATATATGTAAATGATCTCCCGGAGGGTATCGATTCATTTCTCTCAATGTTTGCGGACGATGCTAAAATTATGAGAAGGATTAAAACAGAAGAGGACTGTTTGAGGCTTCAAGAAGACCTAGACAAGCTGAAGGAATGGTCGAACAAATGGTTGTTAGAGTTTAACCCAACCAAATGTAATGTAATGAAGATAGGTGTAGGGAGCAGGAGGCCAGATACAAGGTATCATCTGGGAGAAGAAATTCTTCAGGAGTCAGAGAAGGAAAAAGACTTGGGGGTTGATATCACGCCAGACCTGTCTCCTGCAGCACATATCAAGCGGATAACATCAGCGGCATATGCCAGGCTGGCCAACATACGAACGGCATTCAGAAACTTGTGTAAAGAATCATTCAGAACTTTGTATACCACATATGTCAGACCAATCCTGGAGTATGCAGCCCCAGCATGGAGTCCATATCTAGTCAAGGATAAGACTAAACTGGAAAAGGTTCAAAGGTTTGCCACCAGACTAGTACCCGAGCTGAGAGGTATGAGCTACGAGGAGAGACTACGGGAATTAAACCTCACTTCGCTGGAAGACAGAAGAGTTAGGGGGGACATGATCACCACATTCAAGATTCTGAAGGGGATTGATAGGGTAGATAAAGACAGTCTATTTAACACAAGGGGAACACGCACAAGGGGACACAGGTGGAAACTGAGTGCCCAAATGAGCCACAGAGATATTAGAAAGAACTTTTTTAGTGTCAGAGTGGTTGACAAATGGAATGCATTAGGGGGTGATGTGGTGGAGGCTGACTCCATACACAGTTTCAAGTGTAGATATGACAGAGCCCGATAGGCTCAGGAATCTGTACACCTGTTGATTGACGGTTGAGAGGCGGGACCAAAGAGCCAGAGCTCAACCCCCGCAAACACAACTAGGTGAGTACAACACGTCAAGGAGGTTGGACGTTCGACGATTGGTCCTGTCAGTTTGACAGTTGTTTCCTGCTCCCGTGGATTTACGCGTCACCTGAAATCTGCCAGTACTCTGTGAGGTCTTCCCTAGTTCATGTGTTGAACCAGAGAGGGAATCGACGGTTATTGAGCAACAAGTGCTCCAGTCAGGTACTGTGCAAGAAGAAGTGAAGTCTGTACAGTGACGTAGGCGACGTCTGAAGCAGTTCACTCAGTCGTGATGGCGTAGTGGCTGACAGAGCCACTGGGTAGCAGAGGAAGAAAAGGACTATTTGGGATTCCGGACGACTGCAGCTGAGACGTAGGCGGCAACCGTTGTTGGGAGAAGTCGACGGCCAGGAGACCGACTCCAACCCTACCAGAAGTCGAGGAAGAGTACGGACCTGCAGGGAAGAGGGCACGGAGACGACGCGCTAAACGGTGGGACGACGAGTGGTTCCGGTAGGACACGACAACGTGTGTGTGGGGGCGTTCCCGACACGAGGACCAGGAGCTACAACTCAACTCTCATCGGAAGATAGGTTGAAGTAGGTGTTTCTAGTTTCCCTCCCCATTCCCCTTTAGTTAGCTATATTATCTAGCCTGAGGATTTTATATGTTGTGAGCAAGTCTCACCCATGTCACAATAAAGCACCAGTGTGCAGGATAGTACTATCAAGAGTACTTATAATTTTCATGTTTATTATTGGTGTGTACAGGCACCCGGAACCAGTGATAAATTTACTGTGTTTTGTATATCTTTCTAGAGATTTTGATGTGAACATATAGTGATAAATTATATATAACATTATGCCAGTATTTGGAGGTTAGGCTATGTGCCCAGAAACTATTTATTTACCATATATTGATGTCTGATTTATATACACTATATATGTCTATGTTCATGCAGTGATTAATCATTTGTGAGTACAGTGAATTATTGAGTTATCGCCCACGAGAGAAAGTACTGAAAACTCCAGTGTTAAATACTTCATAATATATCATTGAATGAAGGGCAGGTAAAACCATTACAGTGAGTCATTGTCGCATTGATTGTAGAAACGAATATTTGAGCCCGAGAACAGTGTAACTAAGTAATACATGCTATTGTTTCCAATCTCAAGTGTGCGAGTTTCTAGAAGTATTGGAGAACTTAAAGAAACAGCGCGCGTGAATCTAGAAAACAAGCAATAAACTTTCGCGCGGGGCCAGGCAATCAGCTGTTCTTGACATTGACGAGAGGGGGAGGTGTTGCCACTTAGTGAGTGCATAATATTCGTGGGAACTACCGGCCACAGCCAGGATCAGCTGATTTATTTATTGATTGACCTTGTGACATCTTTCATGCATTTTAAGTAAAATACAAAATTACTTTTGTGTTTATATCATCCCCTCCATTGATCTTGTGGCTATATTATACTGGAAAGCAAAGAGTAATAAAAGTAAGTACCTGCCTGATTCCTGATCTTTTGAGTGTGACCTTGCCAAGGCTACCACTAATTCAACCAGTCCACTGAGGTGTTACTGGACACCGAAAACACCAGTTGGCGACCTTGTGGTTAATAGTAAAGCCCTAGTGTTGGGGCGGGCCACACAACAGTTAAGTAAACAAGAAGTGTGTTCCCACTCCTTCTCAATCAGAAGGCCGGTTGGGATTGACTGGGATACTCTCCTGGCGTGCAGTGGTGCCGAGAGGATTAGAGTGAAGACCCGCAGGGCTACGGTGAGTGACCTTGAGATAACTGGTGGTCACCCCGGAGTAAGAATAGAGTATAAACCCCAACATTGGCGACCTTGCCAGGATTAGGTAGAGTTAAGGTTGCTCACCGAGTAGAGAGAGAACTGGAAACCCCAACATTGGCGACCTCGCCAGGATCGATCGAAGTAAAGGTTGCAGTGGTGGTACTTGGCAGTGGTGTTAGAGATCAGGTGCAGGTTATCACTCATAGCACAAGATGGAGGATGATAAAGTAGCAAGGTTAATTGACTCTAGAGATGAACAGGTGCTGGAAGAGTGCACCAAGGCACAGTTACAGGCTATAGCGGACCATTTTGGAATAAAGCTGAGATCTGCCTGAGTGGCAGAAAGGAGGCTAGAGATAATGGCACAGCTCAGGGCACGAGACGAAGCTTTGGGGGAGGAACGGCCCCAAACACCTGCCAGTGTGGGTGAAACACCTGAGCATTGGTGGAAGCAGCAGGGGATCCAGCGGCAGCAGGCACAGCATTAAGCTGGAAATGATGAAGCTGCAGCTGGAAGCACAGCAGCGCAGAGAAGAGCGAGAAGCACAGCAGCGCAAAGAAGACCGAGAGGCAGAAGCACAACTGAAGCGTGAGGAGCGAGAAGCACAGATGAAGCGTGAGGAGCGAGAAGCACAGATGAGGCGTGAGGAGCGAGAAGCACAGATGAAGCGTGAGGAGCGAGAAGCACAGCTACGCAGGGAAGAACAAGAGCGAGAAGCACACCTACGCGGGGAAGAACACGAGCGAGAGGTTAGGCTGAGACAACTGGAAATAGAAGCCAATAAGGAGGTGGAGCTGAAGCGAGCTGAACTAGGACTAGGTGTACCTGCTCCGCCGCAACAGGAAGACCGACGAGTGAGGGAACGAGACCTGCCGGTCTTTGTGCCTAGTGAAGCCGAAAGTTTCTTCGATCACTTTGAAAGGGTTGCTGCTCTGAAGAGGTGGCCGAGGGCGGAGTGGGCGGAGCTGGTTCAAGGGAGGCTCACAGGTGAAGCTCGTGAAGCCTACACTATGCTCGACTTCCAAGAATGCACCAACTACGATGCGGTAAAAAGAGCTGTGCTCCATTCTTTTTTTTTTTTTTTTTTGAGATATATACAAGAGTTGTTACATTCTTGTACAGCCACTAGTACGCGTAGCGTTTTGGGCAAGTCCTTAATCCTATGGTCCCTGGAATACGATCCCCTGCCGCGAAGAATCGTTTTTTCATCCAAGTACACATTTTACTGTTGCGTTAAACAGAGGCTACAGTTAAGGAATTGCACCCAGTAAATCCTCCCCGGCCAGGATACGAACCCATGACATAGCGCTCGCGGAACGCCAGGCGAGTGTCTTACCACTACACCACGGGGACTGCTGATTCAAGCATTCCTTCAAGCTCACGCCGGAGCGTTACAAAAAGAGCTTTAGGGAATGTACCCGTTCACCAGGAAAGTCTCATGCGGAGACGGCGAGGCTCATGGAAAGAAAGTTCCTTAAGTGGCTGGACTCTGAAGGAGCGAGGTCGGTCGAAGAGGTCAAGGAGCTAATGGTCATGGAAAAGTTTATGTCCGTGCTCTCTCCTGAGATCAGGATGAGGGTAAAGGAGGCGGACATAAAGAACCTGAGGGCCGCAGCCGACCGAGCCGACATGTTAGAGGAAGCACTACGCCCAAGCCGAGAGGGACAGCACCGATCACCCGTGTACTCCGGAAGCAGTAGGAATTATAGGAGGACGGATGGATGGAGGACAGAAGCGAGTTCTCCCAAGTCCCACCTCTCGAGATGGGACGACAGAGGAACAAAAGGTGCTGTAGAGCCGATAGAGAAGAACCAAGCTGAAAGCTCGGGAGCTGTTGCTGCAACGAAGGAAACGACAGGTGGGGCGAGAAAGACACAGGAAGCGACGGCCTCTGAAGGCAGTGCTAAGGCGAGCGGTGGCGGATGGTCTCCGCCGAGGGTCCGCTGCTACAACTGCGGAATAATCGGACACGTCGCGCGGTAATGCAGACGCCCTAAGCAGCGGGGACACGTTGCTTTAGTGATGTTCGAGGACCAGAGGGCCGAGAGAGTGCGGGATGAACCCGTGCTGGATGGGGAGAAGAAAGTTCACCCATTCGTGTGTCAAGGAACCGTAAGGATGGGGGACGCAGACCCCATCCCAGTGAAGATGCTAAGAGACACTGGGGCTGATTTTACCCTGGTGAGTGAGACCCTGTTCCCCGAGGGTTACGAAAGTACCAGTGTGGGGGTGGCAAGCGTGACCACTGTGGGAGGCCCAGTGAGGATGCCCCTACACCATGTAACTTTGGATTCCGATTATGGCTGCCAGACCCTAGTGGTGGGAGTCTGTACATCAATGCCCAAGATGGAGGTGCAGGTCATCTTGGGGAATGACGCGTGTGGAGGATATGTCCTTCCGAATCTTGTGAAAGGCGAAGAGTGCCTAGAACAATACAAGGAGACGGGCGGAGTGTTAGACGCCTGTGGGGACGAGAAGGGAATCGCCCCGGCGGCGTTCCCAGTTTGTGCTGTGATGCCGAGACAGCACGAAGAACAAGGAGGTAGTGGATCTGATGGGGCTGAGGAGAAATCCGACAGCCTGGGAATAGATCACCTCTTCGTAGGACCCGGAGAACGAGCGGAGGGCGAAGGCAGCCCAAATGGTGAGTTGCAGGTGACCCTCACCAGTTCTCTAGGGGTAGACCGCACTCGTCTTGGACAGTTGCAGCAGGAGGAGTTCCCCGAATTGATTAGTGAGGCCAAAGGAGGACGTGTGGGTCCTGAGAAGGCTTACTTTCCATTTATCTATGTTATATATGCCATGCTATCCATGCTGAGGGAACGATGGACACCAGGAGCGACCGTGGGAACGGTGAACGAATATGTCCAGAAGTTCAAAGAACGTCTCACGCGAGCGAAGGAACTAGCTGGAAAACACCTGAAGGAGGCGCAGCGTAAGATGTCGGAGTGGTACGACAGGAGAGCTGCGCAGAGGGATTTTCAGGTCGGATCCCAAGTGATGGTTTTGCTGCCAGGTAAAGGTGGGGTGACCGAGTCGCGGTTCGAGGGACCATACCAAGTGCTGCGACGGTTGGGTCCAGTGTCGTACGAGATTGGGAAGCCGGATAGACCCCAAAAGAAACAGGTGTGTCACGTAGACCTCCTGAGACCTTTCTTCACTGTGGAAGGAAGAGCCGCCAGGCAGGACGGAACGGTGTCCCGAGAACCCCAGCGGAAGACGGTTCTGTGTGTACAGGGGGACCGAGAACTCCCGGAGGAGGAAGGAAAGTGGTCCAGGGCGGACGGCACCCGTCTCACCAACACTGAGAGTCTGACAAATATCAAGGTCAAGCACCTCAAGGGGAAGGACAACGTAGTAGCAGATGCCCTATCCCGTATGCACTAACCAGACATGACTCTTATTTTAAGGGGAGGGGTATGTGACGGTGTTCCCCCCCTTATATTTCTCCCACACCTGCAGTAAGAGTCATGTCCACTTTACCCAAGCGTTCTCTACGTCGCAGGCATCAATTTGATATATGGGAGAGAGTGGAGTGTGCTCGGAGAGCCGAGAAATTTGTGAAACAGTAATATTTTGGCCTGTGGTTTAGGCCCTTTAGGAAGCCAAGATGGAGCTGGCTCTCCTGATTCCCCGCCAAAACCGCGTGACGTCAGTGGCACCGGATTGGTCACCGACAGCATTGTGGCACCGAGGGCCAATGAAAACCTCCCGTGGCGAAAGTGACGTTACGAAGGAAGGGGGTCCGGGCAGCGCGCCGCGCTGGCGCCAAGAGTCAGACAACACGTCAAGGAGGTTGGACGTGCGACGATTGGTCCTGTCAGTTTGACAGTTGTTTCCTGCTTATGTGGACCAAGACATTTAACGTAAGATAGTGTGGTAAAGTAATTATTATTATTGTTATTGGTGTGAATGTATGTGAGGGGTTGTTAAGGGGGTAATAAATAAGTAAGTTAGTTAAAGGAGTATCTATTCTTCCTGTGTAGGAGATCTATGATCAACCTCTAGACTGACATTATCAGGTAGCCAATTAATATTCACTGTTGATATTTTTATTTCGGGGCCAGGCCTTTTAGATCTCCCATATTTGATAACTCCTAATGCTAACTACTGCCCCTACATCCATGTAATACTAGATGCCCTCATAGAACATTCTCCTATTTATAACAAGTGGTTGGCCTGACCGGGAGGAACAGTAAATTGTAAAAAATTTAATTTATGAGTGCCAAAACTAAAAATTCTTGTTTTCCGCAGAACGGTTGTGTGTTAGCCTAGGGTCCAGCTCATCTAATTAAGGGTAGTTTGTACGGACTGGGCACCCAGGTGGATCCCTTCACGATTGAGGTAAGTGTGGGCCTTGTGTTAGGGGCCGTGCAAATTTTAGTTTTTTCCAATTTTTATTTTTTATTTTTTTCTTTGGCTAGAAGCTAAATTAATTAGTGATGGAGGCTAAAATGCAGGAACTGGCAGGGAATCCTTCAGTGGTAGAGATCAAGAAGCTTACCAAGTCTCATTTAGTATTGTTAGGCAAGGAATTTGGCCTAGAGCTAAATGACGCGGATAAAAAGTGGACTTTAGTGAATGAAATATTACAACATTGTATGAATCAAGAACTATTGCCAGATGATACACCTTTATGCCAACCTAGTCAAGCGGAAAGTGCAGCTCATAGGGACAGAGAGATAGCTCTAGAGTTAGCAAAAATAAGACTAGAGGAGCAAAAACTTAAAACTGAGGAGGCTAAAATTAGAGCGTGTGCCACTGGACCACCACCTGCCGGGGATTCAAACCCCAAGCATTATGAGAAAAAGCATAACTTGCCTGAATTTTCAGAGTCGGACCCTGAAAGGTTTTTCAACCATTTTCAGAGATTGGCCATGTACATGAACTGGCCAAAGGAAGAGTGGGTGAAAATCCAACAGGGAAGACTTAGGGGTAAGGCCCAAGATATTTTTATAAACATGCCTGAAGACGAGTGTTTTGAATATGATAAAGTCAGGGAGCGAATTTTAAGGATATATAAAATTACTCCTGAAGCTCACCGCCAAGCTTATCGCAACCTTAGGCCTACTCACAACCAACCGCTCACTGAATTTGCTAATGATCAAATTAGATTGTTTGATAAATGGATTTGCTCGGCTAAAGCCGAAACATACGAGGCACTGAAGAATGTAGTTTTAATGGAACAATTTATAGATATTATGCCAGAGAATGTAGCACAATATATTAGAGGAAGGATAGAGGTAGATTCTAAAATAGGGGATTGGGCCAAGATGGCAGAAAACTACCAGTTGGCGGGCAAAAGGCCCAATAAAAATAATTATACCACACAGAGTTGCAAAACTTATACCCACAGCCAGTCCAGACCAGGTCATTCTAACCCTTTAACTACTGCACCTTCTGTTTCAGACATAACTATCTCGGTTAAATTGTCTAGCCCCACGACACCTAAGAGTGAACCGAAGGGTAATTCTGTTAGTAATGTCTCTTCTCCCCCAACGTATCTGTGGTCACTGTATACGTCCAAACCACATTACTAGCCGTTGGTGGCAACTGACCCGTAAAAAAGACCCAATGCTCTAGTTGTGACACAGGGCTTGAGGCCTTCGGAAGGGTTAGGGAGTAAGACCTCCAACCCATGGTGGTTGGACTTGCTTACCCCATTCTTATCAAAAGGGAGACTACTTTTGTCTGAGGGTTCTTCCTGGAAGGACGTGGTGATCTTCCGAGACACCGGTGCCATCCAGACTTTAATTTTAGAGAGTGCTTTGCAAGGTGCCAACACTCTCAACACTGGAGAGGTGGTACTGGTCGAGGGTGTCACTAGTGATACTCGAGCAGTACCCCTCCATAAGGTTACCCTGGAATCTGATTTCCACAAGGGTGTTTGTACAGTCGGAGTCACTTCATACCTACCTTTCCCTAATGTTGATGTAATATTGGGTAATGATTTAGCAGGGGGTAAGGTGGGGGACTCCATACTGCCTATTATGTTGCCTACCCCTAAGGTTTCCCTGGATCCACCCACCGCAGAGGATAATGTTGTGTACCCTGCGTGAGCGGTGACCAGGTCTATGGGACTTAAATATAAGGGCAGCCCTGTGCTTGCCAAGGTGGTAAATTCCGAGGACATGAGGAACTTTCCGAGTGGTGAAAGCCAAGTGGACCTTGCGGACACGTTCATGGCCCGACCCGATGACGTGGCCGAAGACATTGTGGACAGCCTGCCACTGCCGCCTACTGAGAGTAGTGAGGAGGTGGAGGAGAACACCGTTGAGCCTCGGCCAATGGCATCTGACCAAGGCCTAGATGCCTCCTTGAGTGAGTTATAGAAAGCTGAGCCCAGTGCAGAATGCCATGAATTAGCAACCTCTAAGGAGGAAATTGTAGACGCAGCAACTGGGTACTACTACAATGATCAGATTTTGATGAGAAAATGGAGACCCTAGAGTGCTCCCTTGTCAAATGAGTGGGAGGTAGTCCACCAGGTTATGTTGCCGACCTGCTATAGAGAAAGAGTTTTGTCAGCTGCTCATGATGATCCTATGGGAGGACATCAAGGTATTAATATTACTTATCACATAATCTTAAAGTATTTTTTTCTGGCCCAAGCTGAAAAGCGATGTGGTAAAATTTTGTAATGCATGTATTGATTGAAAACTTGTGGGGAAACCAAACCAGACTCCATCCAAAGCTCCTCTAAGGCCTATTGTTGTGCCGGAGGAACCATTTTCTCATGTGGTAATGTACTGTGTTGGTCCATTACCTACAACTAAGTCTGGTAATATTTACCTAATCACAATGATGTGTATCACGACTCGTTACCCAGAGGCTTTTGCTGTAAGGAACATCTGAGCAATGACTGTTGTTGCTCATATGTTGCAATTTTTTTCCACTTTTGGACTGCCTCAGGTCGTGCAAACTGACAACGGTACTAACTTTAAGTCTGATATTTTTTAACTTTTCTTAACTTAGTCTTTTATTTTTTAATTGAATGGTTCCATCTAACTCTGAAGCAGATGTTGAAGACATCGTGCGAGAGTTCCCACACCTTCTGGGATGAGAACTTGCCATATGTTTTGTTTGCTGCTAGAGAGGGGTTACAAAGTTCACTAGGTTGTTCTCCTTTTGAGTTAGTCTTTGGCCATAAAGTTCATGGACCCTTGCAAATGTTACAGGAGAATCTGTTAGGGAATGTAACGTTAACCGAAGGTTCGGCTTTCTTTGCGCAACACCACCAGAGACTCAAGGACTGCAAGGCAGCTGCACTAAAGTATCTTGGGAAGGCCCAAGAAAAGATGAAAGAACGAAACGATGCTAAGGCTAAGTTGCGGGTATTTCAGCCTGGCGACCCTGTCCTGCGTTACGGTGCCCTCTCCGATTTCTTTTGTTTGCCTGCTTTAAGTGTCATATCAGCTCTCCCTACTGATTCTCTGAGGTTCAGGGAGTCTATTGATATATGTGGCGACCAGACCGGCTGCCAGTTAAGGGAGAAAGTTACATTATAAGTTGTAAGTAAGGGGAAATTGGCGCCCTGATATAAAATGAAAGAGTATCCCCTACTGCAGATATGACGTTTTGGAAGGGACACTAGCCGATCGCGGATTGGCCGACTTAGGTCGCGGGCGACCAATCAGAGCCCGCCATGACGTCATCGAGTGCCCCGGGCAGCGCCAATGTCAGAGTTGACCTGACCGTGGAAGCAAGAGGACGCATCTCGGGCAGCTCTCAGGGTTTTGAGGCTCTACAAGCCTTTCTCAGTGGATTAGAGCTAGCCATCGCAGCTCATCTTTCATATTGGAGACCCCGCGCTTCTGGGAAGCAAAAAGGAACCAAGTTCTATGAGGAAAGGAGTGCCAAACTTGGAAAATATTCGGCGACGACGCTGGGCGGCGACGCTGGACGTGGAGGGCCTGGGAGGTGTGGCGGGCAGGCCTAGCTGTGACCAGGTCACATTCCCCGAGGGTTTTGGAAGGAGGACATCGTTCCTAGGACAAGGAGCAACGCCTTGTGGAAGGGGCGAGTGTGGAAAAAATAGTGATTAGCTCAGTGCCCATTGATGAACCAGGATTGGGGTAGCTGAATCTCAGGGAATGGAACGGCGACGACGCGAAGGCTCCACGACACCTGAGGACCTGTGGAACGTTCCTGGATCGTCAAGGATCGACTCAGGAAGTGTGGGAACCTCACACCATCGAGGGACACGCGTCGTGAGCCAGGAATGTAAAGTAGATCATTTACCCTCCCATTACCCCTTGTGTGAGTAGGCTAGATAGGCCATAATATTCACTTATGTATGTGGCAATAGGACATTAATACTTTAGTAGTAGAATAGGCTGCAAGGCAGCTTGTGTCCAGGACTGTCAGAGGGGACAGAGTGTATGGATGGCAGGACAGTGAAGAAGAGGAGCCGACGTGGTGAAGAGGCCCTCCTGTGAGAGAGTGTGGGACTCCTGTCTTTCTGCCCAGTTGAAGGAGTGTTGGAGGTCGTGGATGAAGAGGCTGACGATCTCCAGACTTATTATCCTTATTTTCATATTCATGTATTTCTTGTGATTGTATGTGTGTTCATGTAATTTCCATTATAATATTTCTCCTCCATTATAGTGCCTCCATTATAATATTTCTCTATGAGCATACACGAAGGTTATTATAGTACCACCTAGGGAACACTACGTTCTCTATAGAAGTTCTTATGGCCTGGAGAGTGGTAAAAGCAGCACAGACTTATATAAAAGTGTACCCTTAGCCATCCGATCAGTAACAGTGCCTGAATGGTGGCAACTAGTAACGTGGTGGCTAGAGAGAGGTAAAGCCACACAGACCTTCCTGGGAGAGTACCCTGGGCTGAGAGTCCAATAGCAGATCTATGGGAGTAGCAACCTTCTGGCAACAAACAATACATAATACACCCACTGAACTGCATTGCTGGGGTGCAGATATAATAACCCAGCTGGCGACCTTGTTAAGAAGAAGATAGAGAAGACAGGCGGGAAAGGAGTTCCTGCAACCTTATTGTCTGGCAGGCAAGACTCAGGGAGGTTATGGTTATAAGGTAAGCCTGAGTCTTCCTTCACTCCTCCACGTGTCTAGGCCGGAACTGTTAACAGTAGTTTCCCCATGTTTGACTGAAGGGCTTCCAGGGTGAATCAGTGGCACCCCGTTTGTGGTGGAAGCAAAGACCTGCGGAGGTGGGCATTGTTGGTCCTCTCCTGTGTGACCAAGGAGACTCCGGTGAATCCCAGGAGTCGGAGGGGCTGAGTATTCGGCCATTTGAACCCCTAGCAGCTGAGTGCTAGCAGAGCCTCGGCCCACCCCCCGTGACAAGAACTGGCGACCTTGCCAGGATTCGAACCCCGGTAGCCAAGAACTGGGAACTTCGCCAGGAAGCGTGGATCAAGCTACAGTGTGGGCCCAAATTTCAAGACAAGTGTTGCCAGGGTACTAATACAGTGTGGCCAGTGAATTCAGTGGTACTGTTACTCAACCAGCTAAGGGACTGAAACGATGAAATTAGTGCCTACTAACTTGTCTGTGCTGTCGTGTATGCTCAATGATACAGAGATGGAGGAGGACAAAGTAAAGAAATTTATTGTCACACGGGACGAGAGAATTTTGGAAGAGTGTACCAAGGCCCAGCTCCAACAAGTGGCAAACCACTTTGGGATCAGGTTGAGGACGAATAAGGTAGCGGAGCGAAGGATAGAGATCATGGCACAACTCACAGCTCGAGAGGAGGCGATGGGAGAGAAGCCATCTCAAGAGAAGCCGTCCCGAGGAGAGCCGTCGCAAGGTGAACCGTCCCGACTAGAGCCACCCCAAGCGCCTACCAGTGTGGAGAGAATTCACAGTGAACCTGGGAGCAGTGGAAGGTCCAGCTGTAGTAAGAGGAGCCTGCAACTGGAAATAATGAAGATGCAACTGGAAGCCCAGCTGCGACGAGAGGAGAGAGAAGCACGGCTGCAGCTGCAGCGAGAGGAACGTGCAGCTGAGCTGCAGCGAGAGGGACGTGCAGCTGAGCTGCAGCGAGAGGAGCGAGAAGCACGGCTACAGCGAGAAGAAGGAGAGAGACAACTGCGACTGGAGGAGATAAAGGCAAAGAAAGAAGTCGAATTGCGTCGCGTTGAGCGTAGTCTGCCCTTACTACCTGCATGGCGGGATGACCTCAAGGTAAGGGAACGTGACTTACCTACGTTCGAACCACAAGAAGCTGAGGCATTCTTCGAACACTTTGAACGGATAGCAACTCTGAAGGAGTGGCCGGAAGATAATTGGACTGCTCTGGTCCAGGGCAGGATGACTGGTGAGGTCCGGGAAACATGCTGGACCTAGAGGAGTGTACTAGTTACGACGCGATTAAGAATGCGGTGCTCCACTCATTCCGGTTGACTTCGGAGATGTACCGGAAGCGGTTTAGAGAGTGTACAAGAGCGTCGGGGAAGTCTTACGCCGAGACTGCCAGGGATATGGAACGGAAATTCCTACGATGGTTGAAGGCGAAGGAAGCGGAGTTGGCGGATGATATCAAACGACTGATAGTTTTGGAGAGGTTTATGTCAGTGCTCCATCCTGAGTTGCGAGTAAGGGTGAGAGAAGCAGGTATTAAGGACCTAAAGGCTGCAGCGGACCGAGCCGACATGCTGGAGGAGGCACTACATCTCAAGAGGGAGGGGCCACCCAGACACTCGCCTTACCCGAGGTCGGGAGGGAGCCTTAGGAGTTCAGGAGGAGCGAGGACGGGTGGGGACTCTCCTAAGAGTAGTGTGCCCGATGAAGTAACCCGGTTCAAGAGCTCAAGGGACACAGGGAGGAAGCCCCAAGCTGTGAGCAGTGGACCTAGCTCGGGAGCAAGTGCTGCAGTCCCGGACACGACGACAGGGAGTCCAAGGAGGACCCAGGGAACGTCTGCAAGTGGTAATGCCAGGGGGACTGGCGAGTGGCCACCCAGGGGAGGCAGCCGATGCTTTAACTGTGGTGTGAGAGGACATTATGCCCGCGAGTGTGAGGAGCACCAAAGGAATATAGGACTAATGTTGGAAGAGGAGAGAGTGTTTGTTCACACCCCATATTATAGTGGACCCAACGTGAATGGGTGGGAAATGAAGTTGGGTGAACATCCCTTCGTTTTCGGGGCCAACGTGAAGTTTGGAAAGTCAGATCCAGTGGAGGTTGCCGTTCTTCGAGATACGGGTGCTGACATAAGTATGGTAACCAGGAGTATTCTCCCCAAGGAATTTAATGATTCACCTGTGGGAGTGGTGAGGATACGCAGTGTGGGGGAGGAATACAGGTTACCACTTCACGAAGTACAGCTGATTGCCGACTGCGGAGTCGAGAAAGCTATAGTAGCTGTAGCCCCTAAGTTACCCCTAGAGCATGTACAGATGGTGCTGGGTAATGACCTCGGAGGAGGCAGGATACAACCCGATTGGGCCAGGAGTGCCTATGTTGCAAGCAGCGGTACAACCCTGCCAGGTGAGGTATCGGTCGTTCCAGATGGTAGTGAGGAAGCCGACTTCACCAGGGGAAACGTCGCCAGAGACGACGACAACGAGAGCGAGAGTGCATAGAGGTCGTCGGAGGTCGTGGAAAACCCCGACGAGGGCCTCCGAGTAAGCCTGATGATGCGTGTGGAGGAGTGGCGAGGAGCAGCTGTACAAACGCCTGGGGCAGTGAAGAGGCTGCAGACCGCACTCCCTCCACACAGAAACGTGAATAAAGTAAGCTCAGTGGATGAGCGAACGGCAGTGAGGGGCAGATTGGAGGAGCCACGACGCAGTGCACCCTATGCCAGCCAGATGAATAGTGATAGGTGCAAGATGAACCACCGTGGTGAAGTGAGCCACAGGGAGGTGGACGAGCTCAACCACGAACCGAAGAAGACGTCTGCAGGGAAGAGAATCTCATGGAGGAGTGAAAATGTTCGTCGGGAACGAAGGAGCGAATGGTATAGGAAAGGCAATACGAAGAAAGCAGGGAATAGGTACACCCAGGGTAGGCGCCAGCCTAACCAGAGGGGCATTGGGCCATCGCAAAAGCCTAGTGAGGAAGAGAGGAAGCTGCTGGATGGAGTACAAGTGACAAGTGCCACTGTGAGGAGACAACGCACCTATGGGAGAAGAGGAACCGAGAAGAGAGAAGATTGGCGAAGAGGAGCTCATGAGAGGAAACATGGAGTACCTGTAGGACGCAGTGGAAGTGCAAGACTATCTCGGAGTGCACGACGCGGTGGAGGCGCTGCATGCACTGAATCTTACAGTGGTAACGAGCCGTTGGAGTACACTCGTAGCCACGGAGAGAGGATTTCTTGTAGGTGTTCAGGGAACATCCATCACACCCGGTCCTATGCGAGGTGGAGATATAATGAGGCAAGTGACTGGCAAGGTGGTACGAGCCACGTCACCAACTGGAGGAGTGACGCTTCAGGAACGGAGGGAGCAAGAGTAGAGGTTGCCCTCTTGAGTGCTGCTCTTCCGATATGACTCTTATTTTAAGGGGAGGGGTATGTTACGGTGCCCTCTCCTATTTCTTTCGTTTGCCTGCTTTAAGAGTTATATCAGCTCTCCCTACTGATTCTCTGAGGTTCAGGGAGTCTATTGACATATGTGGCGACCAGACCGGCTGCCAGTTAAGGGAGAAAGTTACATTATAAGTTGTAAGTAAGGGGAAATTGGCGCCCTGATTTAAAATGAAAGAGTATCCCCTACTGCAGATATGACGTTTTGGAAGAGACACTAGCCGATCGCGGATTGGCCGACTTAGGTCGCGAGCGACCAATCAGAGCCCGCCATGACGTCACCGAGTGCCCCGGGCGGCGCCAACGTCAGAGTTGACCTGACCGTGGAAGCAAGAGGACGCACCTCGGTCAGCTCTCAAGGATTTGAGGCTCTACAAGCCTTTCTCAGTGGATTAGAGCTAGCCTCGACTAGGGAACACACTGTCCCACAAGTACGAAGACCCCTACATTGTGACAGAAAAGACTGGGGACCTCACGTACAAAGTGAGGCACTGACAAGCATAACCAGGTAATGCTTGTACACTTGAATCGACTGAAGTTCTAGGGCCCCAGGCCCATTGCACTAACCAATGTTTCCATTTCCAGTGAGGGAGGGGATGATTGTCCTGGGGACCCAACTAATCTCATTCTCAATAATTCTAGTTCTGTGAATGCTGTGGAGGAGGGACTGTCCCATTTACAGATGGCCCAACGTGAAGAGGTGCAGTCGTTGCTTGATGAATTCTCCAGTCTATTCTGGGAGGTCCCGACCCAAACTGATGCCATTTACCATGATGTCAAGTTGACGGACTACACCCCCATTCGCCTTCAGGGGCCATACCCGGAAAATCCGAAGAAAAATGGAATATTTACGATAAATTACGAAAAATACTACACTGTTCTGGCAACACTGTGGTGCAAACCGTTTTATGTTATCTTGAATAATAACGTAATTAGAGTCAAATTTCCCGCTGCAACTTTCGTGAATCTTGTCCTCGCGGCGTGGGTGCGCCGCGGAGTATTGTATCTTACGTTGTAGAAGTCTAATACTTCGCAATAGCGTTGAAAATAACATGTTATGCATAAAATGAATATAAACTCACTCATTGGCAACAGTCTCGTGTGAGAGAGGGTGGCGTTCGTGGCTCAGCCCCTCAGTCACTGAGTGTGCTCCTTAGGAGGTGGATGTATCACTGACGCGCTCTCACAATATCTCCCAGAACTCATGCTATTTTTGCTATTTGTACTGCAATATGACTTACCAAACGAACAAGAGAAAAGCATTGAAAGCTAGATGCATGCGAGATCTTCATAGAAGGTACGAGCTGGCCGCAATGCGTAAATCACGCATTGTCACGAGTGAAGATCGTGACCGCGAGTAGAGTAACTTGTCGCGGCGCGCTACGCCACTCCAACTTTTACAACTAGATCTGCCCTCACAGCCTTTATTTATTATTCAATTTACATGAAACTTGCACATTATATGTAGAGTTTACACCTCTAAAAACACATGTAGCTTTTCTTATCTACGTAGATTTATTGATTTTATAAATAATGATACACTTCATTTTGTTGCATACGTTTTTGGGAAACTTTTAAAAATCTGTATTATTGCACTAAATACATCTGGGATAAAAATCCTTGGTGCAAATCTTTATTATATAGTAAGGTCATAGCTGAGTGTCGTAGAAATGATTTTGGTTCACAATTGTGGGCTGTGAAAGCAATTGAACATTGTTGAAAAATTGTATAATTTTTTTTTTCTCCTTCTCTATTTAGGCTGAGATGCTGAAACTTGGCCTAGTTGCAGCACCTTTCACATTTATCAGGATAATAAATTATGAATACCCTACAACAACTCTCATAGTTCCGGTCAGATGCCCACTTCAACCCTACCGGATGAGTCCGGAAAAGAAGGCCATCATACAGAAAGAGGTCGAATTCCTGCTTCAGCACGGCCTCATCCGGCCGAGCCAGGGCTCTTGGTGCTCGCCCTGACTTTTGGTCCCCAAACCAGACGGCTCCTGGCGATTGTGCACTAACTATCGGCAGCTCAACAAGGTGACCATTGTGGATGCCTACCCGCTGCCCCTCTTCGAGGACTGCATCGACGAGCTGAGAAACGTCAAGTACGTCTCGAAATTTGATCTCTCGAGGGGGTATTATCAAATCCCACTCACTGAACATGCTAAACAACTAACTGCGTTCGTGACACCCGAGGGTGTTTTTGAGTATCAAGTGTTACCGTTCGGCTTGCGTAATGCCCCTGCCACGTTCCAGAGGCTAATGAACTCTTTGCTCGCTAATGTGCCAAATTGTTGGGCGTTTTTAGATGATATTGTGCTCTTTGATAGTAATTGGGCTGACCACATAGCTAGGTTACGCCAGTTGTTTACAGTTTTGAAAAATGCAAATCTGACCTTAAATGCAAAAAAGTGTCATTTTGGCCAAGGCACAGTGACGTACCTCGGTTATGAAGTGGGCCAAGGAAAAGTGTTACTTCGGCAAGATAAAATCAGTTCCATTCTGGAGTATCCCGTGCTTCAGTCTAAAATGGACATTCAACGTTTTATCGGTATGTGTGCATACTATCGACGCTTTTGTCAGAACTTTTCCCATGTTGCCACTTCTCTCACAGACTTGTTGTGGAAGGCCGTTAAACTTAAGTGGTCATCAGACTGTGCAGAGGCATTTAAAAATTTGAAATTGATCTTAGCTTCCGCCCCAGTGCTCGCTAGTCCAAGGTTCGACCGACCATTTAAAATTCATGTTGACGCGTCTGACTCGGGTGCGGGTGCAGTGTTGTTGCAAACTGGGGATGATCAAGTGGAACACCCAGTATATTATTACTCTGTGAAATTTGACAAGGCGCAACGCAATTATTCAGTGGTAGAAAAAGAGGCGTTGGTGCTAGTGTTAACATGTAAAAAGTTCGAAGTTTACCTCGCAGGTAATATAGTGGAAGTGAACACGGACCATAACCCACTAGTCTTCATGAATCAAATGAAGGGGAAGAATAAACGCATCCTCAGGTGGGCATTGTACCTACAGGACTTCAATCTTTCCATTATCCACCTACCGGGCCGGCTCAACGTGATAGCCGACGCTCTGTCCCGGTTGCCTGAGTAACATTCATCTGGGCCACAGGAAGCCATATACCAACTGTCATGCTTTAGTTATTTTTTTTTTTGTTGGTTCTCCTGTGACATTAAATATTCCGTGTCCAATTTATTTACTTCCCTGTTTTTTTTTCTTTTTTGTGTATGTGTTTTTTCTTTCAGAGAATTCCTTTGTACTTTTTTTGCAGAGAAATTGTGGTTTTGATTGATTTTTCTTTTGTCATAGATTTTCCTTTTTTATTCTCTGCATACTCTTACAAAAAAATATGACTACTATTCTAGTAGCCACAGTTTTTTTTCTCTGAAGGGGGGAGGAGTGTTATGACCCTGGGTTCCTCAAGTGGAAACCAGAGGTCAAATTGAGCTAAATAAACTACGTTATATTACTGAGACGAATGGCAAGGTGGTGGTGTTTGTATCTTCCTTGCCAGTCGTAAGACAAATCTTGATTGCTCACAAAGCATTCAGACTCTTGAGCTTGTTGGGGATTAAGTATAACATTGTAGTAATTATTAACTTTCCCTAGACCGAGTAAAGTAAACAATATGGTACATAGGTTAAGATTGTAATGTGTATAGCTGCACGATCAATTAGGCTCTTCCCGGCACCACACAACTCGGAAGCCCTGATCTGGTTGCTGGATGCGGTCTTCTCTGCTGGCGTTCGAGGTGTAAACATCTGGACCGTGTGGCTCTGCGCCTCTCCCCTTTGGCCTTCTACTCTCCCTTGCCTATTTCTATGTCTAGTGTCTAAGTTAAGTATAGAGTGTTAATTGTGCCTACTCTGGTATTGTAAGGTTGGTGTAGACCTGGGGTAGTATTTGCCAGTGTTTTGGGTACCCTCTAGTGTTGTGTTGTGTTAGGGTACCACGTGGTCTCACTACCCTAAGCTGCTTCAAGCTTCAGGTTCTTCACTAGTAGTACTTTACCCTAGCTTGTTCTCAGTGTAAACCTTGTATCCTGCTTATGTGGACCAAGGCTTTTAACGTAAGATAGTGTGGTAAAGTAATTATTATTATTGTTATTGGTGTGAAAGTATATGGGGGTTGTTAAGGGGTTAATAAATAAGTAAGTTAGTTTTAAAGGAGTATCCATTTTTCCTGTGTAGGAGATCTATGATCTATGATCTATGGGGAGCCGGTCTGCCGAGCGGACAACACGCGAAACTTGTGATCCTGTGGTCCTGGGTTCGATCCCAGGCGCCGGCGAGAAACAATGGGCAGAGTTTCTTTCACCCTATGTCTCTGTTACCTAGCAGTAAAATAGGTACCTGGATGTTAGTCAGCTGTCACGGGCTGCTTCCTGGGGGTGAAGGCCTGGTCGAGGACCGGGCCGGGGGACACTAAAAGCCCCGAAATCATCTCAAGATAACCTCAAGATAAGATATACCTCTAGGCTGACAATTGCAGTAATAAGCCACGATTAGTTTACTCTTGTATGTTTGTTGGGGGCTGGGCCTTTTAGATCTCCCATACTTGATAACTCTTAAATCTAATTACTGCCCTTACATCCATTTAATACTAGATCCCCCATAGCCCACCATTTAATACAGGGTCCACTACTGCCTACAGGATGGCTATGGGATCCACTACCACCCAAAGGATATGTATGGGGTCCACTACCACCCCACTGGATGGGTATGGGGTCCACTACCGCCCACAGGATGGGTATGGGGTCCACAACCGCCCACATGATGGGTATTGGGCCGACAACCACTCTCGGGATGGGTTTGGGGGGCCACTACCACCCACAAGATGGGCATGGGGTCACTACCAACCACAGGATGGGCTTGAGGTCCACTACTGCCCACAGGACTGGTGTGGGGTGCACTACCGCTCACTGGATGGGTATGGAGTCCACTACTGCCTACAGCATGGCTATGGGGTCACTACCACCCACAGGATGGGTATGGGGTCCACTTCCGCTTGCAGGATGGATATGGGGTCAACTACCACCCACAGGATGGGTATTGGGTCCAATGCTGCCCACAGGATGAGCATGGGGTCAACTACCACCAATAGAATGAGTATATTGGGGTAATATACATTTACTGTTACTACCCATAGGATGGGTATGGGATTTATAATTATAATAACCACTATTAGTTTATTAAGTTTATTATTACTTATTAAGTTTAGTATTACTATTTAATTATTATAATTAAGTACCTAATTTCATCTTCATAATAACGTAATATAACGAGGATAACGTAATAGTACCCTTATCCAGGTTTATTACTTGTACTCTTTCCCTAAGCTCACTTGCTTTGCTTGTAATCCCAACTATGTGTGAGTACATCACCTTGAATCTGACTCTTTTCTGTTCATCCTCAGTTTATGTTGGTTCCACCGGCGTAGGTAACCATGGAGGGTCCGGGATGGAGGAGGGGGAAGGCTTGGCCCTGGGTTGTGAAGGGGGCTGAGGGTAAGGGGGACCTAGGTTGAGAGGGGGCTGGGAGGATCTGGTTTGGAGAGGGTGGGAGCGAAGGGAGGGCTTGGAGGGGTGGGAGAGAAGGGGGGGCTTGGGAGGTTGGGAAAAAAGGGGGTAGGGGAGGAAGGATGAAGGGTTTGGGGGTTGGTGGAGAAAGAAGGGCTTGGGAGGAGGCGGAGAAAGAAGGGCTTGTTGAGGCAAAAGAGGAGAGGGGGCTTGGGAGGGGGTGAGGGAGAAAGGAGGGCTTAGTGGGATGTGGGAGAAGGAAGGGCTTAGGGGGTGGGGGAGAAATGAGGGGGTAGGGAGGTGGGGAAGCCACCATTCGTCCTGAATGGTGGCTACCTTTTATCCATTACCCTTAGCTCCACCCTGATTTCTCTCCACATTTGAAAGAGTATCTCCTAAAGCCAGTCATCTTGTCTTTCTCCTCCCTCTGTGTTACGTCTTCCCCCTGCCATGTTTGTTTCCTATTCAAATTTTCCAATCCAATGAGTGAAAGGGTATGTGTGTGTGTTTGTTTCCTATTCAAATTTTCCAATCTAATGTGTGTGTGTGTGTGTGTGTGTGTGTGTGTGTGTGCTGGTGTGTGTTTGTGTGTGTGAGTGTGTGAGAGAAAGTGTTTAAAACACGGCAATGAGCCGTGTTTGCCTTGTTCTTCGATCGAAGACGCCAGCGACCACGAAACAATGCAGCCTTAGTTCAGTGGAGATACTTAGAGTTATGCCTTAACTCTCCCACTTCTACATTAGTTGATGTGAAGTAGTGCTGTGACGATTGAGTGTGGTTAGAAACTTTAATTACAAAACTTTTCTAATGTAAATAAAGAGGTTATGCAAATAAAGGAACAATACATGCAACAGTGTAATGCAAATAAAGGGACCTAGTCTATGGAACTCACTCCCTAGCGAATTGAAAAGCTGTCAAACTTTTGCCTTATTCAAAAACAAAACCGGAAAGTACCTAATTTCATCTTCATAGTTTCCTACACTAAGCTTTAAATTTGCTCTGTATCTAGTGTTACCCAATCTTTATGTACTTAATCTAAACAACTTTATAAATGTGTTCATTGTTGTCTTCTTTTACGTGCTAGTCATATGCTGTATTGTGCCTACTAATTTTTGTTAAACTACCATTCAAGCTGTCATTGCAATCAATCTGAGCTACTTATGTGCTTTAATATACCTACAATTTTTTCTCATCTTTTAGTTTTTCTTGCTATGTAACTTTTATCATTTCTATAAATTTTGCTAGTATTTACCTACTTAAAAAAAATTTAGATTAAGGACCTGTCCGAATGTACTTTCCATTCCTTTCCTTTCCTTTCCTCACAATCCGAATGTACTTTCTTGCATATATATATAAATAAATAAATAAATAGAAATGTGTCTGAGTATAGTTTTCTGGCAAGGTTAGCACCAAGCAATGAAAAGAAGCTATTAAATTAATTTTCCATTTCTAAATCAGTTTACGGTGTATTGCCATCCTTAGAGAGTTTTATATGGTTGGGGGAGTGTTGTTTAGTTCCTAGGATATTGGAGATGTTTCCATGTGCTTTTCATGTTGCCTTTTGCTTCTTTGAATCTATTCTCATAATATGAGAGTTTAGCTTTTCTTATGATACTGGTAAGCACTGATAAGTACCTTTTAACTACTTCGTTTGTAACTAGGCCAATCCTAAGTTTCTTTTCATATTCATGTTTCTTGTTGATTGATTTGAAAATGCCACTTGTGAGCCGTGGATTGCTTAATCTTTTGTCAGTTACTTGTTTGGTAAGGAGGAGATGATGAGTGTTGTAGAGGCTTAGGGTTTTGGAGAGAAAGAGGTTAGCTAATAAGTTTATATCATGTGTATTATTGAATTCAGATTCCCAGTTAATATTGTGAAGTTCATTTGAGAGGTTTCCTACAGCTGCTTCACTATATAGCCTGAATGTGAGTTTCTTGCTTTCTGGTGGTGTTATGTCCATGTTTGCTATGAGGAAGGTAGGATAGTGGTCAGTTGTTCTGTAATAGATTATACCAGATGTAAGGGGAGCTGTTATATTAGTCCATAAGTGATCCAAAGTAGTGGCAGATATTTGAGTGACTCGGGTGGGCTTGGTGATTGTGGGGATTAGCATTCAGGAGTGCAAGCTGTTACGGAAATAGTCAACTTGAGGGTTAATTTATTGACCCAGGTCAATATTGAAATCACCTCCTAGAATGATGTGATTTTTGTTGAGATTGTTATTCATGATAAGATTCCTTAGGTTATCTGAGAATGAAGCTATATTGGTGTTAGGAAATCTATACATGGCACCGATAGTCAAGGAGGATTTAAGGGATTTACTGGAGAACTTGGCAAAGATATATTCACAATAGTCGTCTCTATCACTAATGACACTATTGCAGATGAAGGTATCTTTGAAATATATTGCTGTGCCACCTTCTTTTTTATTAGGCCTGCAGGTGTGAATGACTTTATAAACTGCTAAATTGTAGAGTTGAGTATAGTCTTTACGTAATCAGGTTTCTATTAAAATAATGAATGATAATTTAGTACCTAGTGCTGTGAGTAGTGCATTTATATCATCAAAATGTTTACCAAGTGATCTAACATTCTGATTGTAAACTGATAAGCAGGTGCTATTTAGGAGTTTGTTTTTTGCAACATTTGCTGTGTAACACCTGCAAAAATGATGATCAATGTGCTGATTGGTGTAGATATGAGACAGAAGATTACGATCAGGATCAATATTCGTATGCATATAGATGCAAAGGGGTCACGATACAATAAGACAAGCAATTACAGGAACAGTTAAATACTAAATCTGCTGTAGATAGAAAGTATTTATAGCAAAACACATCAATAATTGCAAGTACACAAAAAAGATAAATAATTAGATGTAGAGTAAAAATCACCGTAGATACCCAGGAAGGATACAAAAGTTCGGTAAAGAGAGAAAACAAAAAAATCTGTGACAGAGAAGATTTATTTATTTATTTAGTTATTTTATTTATTATTTATTTATTTATATACAAGAAGGTACATTGGGTTTGTGAGAATACATAGCATAGTACAGTATTTACAATCTTGTAAAGCCAATAGTACGCACAGCGTTTCGGGCAGGTCCTTAATCTAACAGATAATTTTAAGTAGGTAAATTCTATCAGAATTAATAAAATGATAACAAATACATTGCAAGAAAACAAATGAGATGAGAGAGATTAGTAAGTATATTAAAGCACATTGATATATTAAAGCTCTGATTGATTACATTGACAGCTTGATTGGTAATTTAAACAAGATTAATAGACACCATACAGCAGATTGACAGCACATATCAGAAGACAGCAATGATCACAATGATAAAGATGTTCAGATTGGGTACATAAAGATTGGGAGATTGGGTAGCAATAGATACAGTGCAAATTGAAAGCAAAAGGTAAAAAAATATGAAGATGAAATTAGGTACTTTTTAGTATTGTTTTTGAATGACGCAAAAGTTGGACAGCTTTTCAATTCAATAGGGAGCGATTTCCATAGACTGGGTCCCTTTATTTGCATAGAGTGTTTACACAGATTAAGTTTGACTCTGGGGATATCAAAGAGATATTTATTTCTGGTGTGGTGATAATGGGTCCTATTACATCTGTCCAGGGAGAGTTTCAGAGCAGGATTTGCATTTAAGAACAGGGTTTTGTAAATGTAGTTGACACAAGAGAATTTTTGGAGTGAGATTATGTTTAGCATGTTTAGGGAGTTAAACAAGGGGGCTGAGTGTTGTCTGAAAGCAGAATTTGTTATTATTCTGATAGCAGATTTTTGCTGGGTGATGATGGACTTGAGGTGGTTTGCAGTGGTTGAACCCCATGCACAGATACCATAATTAAGATAGGGGATAGATTACTGCATAATATAGAGAGATGAGAGGAGAGTTAGGTACATAATATCTGATTTTGGAGAGTATACCAAATGTTTTAGAGACTTTCTTTAGTTATGTGTTGTATGTGAGTACTGAAGTTGAGTCTCTTGTCTAGGAATAGGCCGAGAAACTTTCCATCATTTTTATTGCTAATTTTTACATTGTCTATCTGAAGCTGAATTGCATTTGTAGATTGGCTTCCAAATAAGATGTAGTAGGTCTTTTCTATGTTAAGTGTTAGTTTGTTGGTTGACATCCATAAGTGGACTTTTTTTTAGTTCATTATTAACAACATTATTTAGTGTATGTGGGTTGGGGTTAAAGTATATGAGGGTAGTATCATCAGCAAACAAAATAGGTTTCAGAATGTTAGAGACATTAGGCAGATCATTGATGTATATAATAAATAGGATAGGTCCCAAAATGCTGCCCTGTGGCACTACAACGGTTATTGGTAGAGTGGGAGAGGTTATATTATTGATGGCTACACATTGGTGTCTATCACTATGATATGATTGGATATAGTCCAGTGTATGGCCTCGGATTCCGTAATGATGGAGTTTACGTAAGAGGTAATTGTGATTAACAGTATCAAAGGCCTTTCTCAGGTCACTGAAGAGTCCAATCGGAAACTCATTTTTGTCAAGAGCTGAGTAAATTATATCAAGGAGACTAATAATCTATATAAAAAATTATAGATTAAACTATATAAAAAATAATAAGACAAATAATAATCGTAAAGTAAAGTAATCTTAAGGATAATTAATTTTATATAGCTTAGTTTATATCAGCTTAGGGAGCTGGTCGGCTGAGCGGACAGCACACTGGACTTGTGATCCTGTGGTCTTGAGTTCGATTTCGAAACAATGGGCAGAGATTCTTTCACCCTATGCCCCTGTTACCTAGCAGTAAAATAGGTACCTGGGTGTTAGCCAGCTGTCACGGGCTGCTTCCTGGGGGTGGAGGCCTGGTCGAGGACCGGGCCGCGGGGACACTAAAATAAAAGCCCCGAAATCATCTCAAGATAGTTATGAATCTATAATTAGTATGAACTTAAGAAAACAAAATGAGCTCAATAATTAATTTCAATAAATGACATGTAAATCAAATTACAAATTAAATATAAAATTAAAAAAAATAAGAGGGTAGGATTATATTTATGAGTAAAATATTTTTATGACACTTAGGTAGATGCTTACATAAATACTAAATCTGCTGTATATAGAAAATTATTATAGCAGAACACAACAATAAATGCAAGTACACAAAAAATAGAAATAATTAAAAGTAGAATAAAGATCACCTCCCTCAATATAGACCTCAAACCAATCTTATTTGCTGATGACACAACTTTCCTTTTCTCCAGTCCTGACCCTCTTGCTCTAAATGTCACTGTTTATACTGAACTAAATAAAGTCCATCTTTGGCTAACTGATAACAAACTCACTCTTAACACTGACAAAACTTTCTATATTTTGTTTGGTAATAAATCCTCAAATGAAATTAATCTAAGAATAAACAATATACAAATCAGTAGTAAAGTTGATGGTAAAATTCTTGGTGTCCTCGTCGATAAGAAGCTGAATTTCCAGGGACACATTCTAAATATAGTAAAAAAAAGTTTCTAAAACTGTTGGCATTCTTTCCAAGATCAGATATTATATACCTCGCCCTGCCCTGGTGACGCTCTATTACTCTCTCATCTATCCTTATCTCAACAATGGCATTTGTGCTTGGGGTTCTACTATCCAAAATCATTTACGTTCTTTAATTACCCAACACAAAGCTTCTATTAGAACAATATCTAACTCTGGCCCCAGACATCACTCGGTACCCTTACTCTTATCTCTGAATATGTTGGATATTAAGTCACTGCATATCCTCTCATATGTAATCTATATATTTAAAACTCTGAATTGTAATGTCAATCATGACCGTAGATGCTTCTTAGACGGTTGTAACATAACCCATGGGAACCACACCAGAAACAAATACCTATTTGATATTCCAAGAATACGACTTAATCAAACTAGAAATGCTCTACAAATCAAGGGACCCAGAATGTGGAATGGCCTTCCCAATCATGTCAGAGGCTGTACCTCTCTCAACCAGTTTAAGATGAAAACTAAGTACTACCTAATTAACTCCATGTAACCTACCTTACCCCTAAATGTCAACCCACGTCTTACTATTTTTAAACAATGCTGTTTGTTGACCAACTTGTATATTGGCTATTTTATACAATGTTCCCCCCCCCCCCCTTTTCTTATCTTTTATTTTTTTCTTTCAACGCAATTAATACTTTAAGCTCGATTACTATTAAGTTTTAGTCTAAGGGATTTTTTTCGCCACGTACCTCACCTTACCTGAAGCGCTATGCGTACTAGTGGCTTTAGGTATTCTAAGTACTAGCTCTATCTATAAATCCAACATTATGTTTGTAACTAATCTTCTATGTATGTATTTTTACCTGAATAAACATTTGATTTGATTTGATAAGGAGTAAAGTGTGCGGACAAAGACAAAGACACACACTCGAACACCAAATCTTGGACTGTAGTAAAATTGAGCCATTTAGAGATAAATATAAGCTCACGTTGTATGATATGACGACCAATCTTATTACCTAGGATAAAATACTTGAAATCCTTGCATCGTATTCATATTTCGCTCCCAGTAGATAAACGACATATGAGATTAAGAAACTAAGTATTGTGAAGACTAATAAATAAATAGCAGCTTCCCTATGACAGTAATATCTCCATTGCTCAAACAATTATGTATTAGCAATAAGACGTACCATTAATGTATAGTGACTTACTTGAAATATATAGCTTTTGAAATAGAACACTCACTGTTTACATGTAATTATTAACTAATTATGTAATATAAAATAATAGTAATTATGAACAGCTTACATGTAATAATAAGGTGTGAAGGATAGATGAAATTGTTTATGTAATTATCTAAGATGATGTCTGATAAAGACCTTTTGTGTCCTCTGTTATGCTTTTGCGCTACCTTGTAAACTCAAATATTCACAATAAATTAGTATATCGCATATGTACTTATGCATAAGCAAAATATTGACTTTAAGCAAGTGCGAGAATGGGTTGGATTGGCAGCACCTCCTGCCTGTGCAGCACTGAAGTTAACATAGGTGTTGGTTACGGTTGAAACCCAAGTGTATTCCCAAACCAACTGTCTACCACTCTTCCAGGGGTTCACCGTGATCCCGTCTGGGCGACTGACAGGTTAATCAGTGTTGCAGGGCATTAGGTAACTGGGCTCTCTCTCTGCTGGACAACCGGCCGTGGTAAGGCTTCTCTTGATAATGTCGTTAACCCCGTCGTGTCTTGCATGCCATCCTCCTGTCCTTTGGTAGAGAAGGCCATGCCGTCCGTACCTGTCGGCCAATGCCTCGCCACAAATACACCTGTATTCAGTGTAAATTGGGGCAGCGAGACAGAGAACCACAGCAATTCGGAGGGCCTGCGGTGTGAAATGAGTGCCAGTTGCTGACATTGGGGTTGCTAATAGGAAGTTCCCTGCATTGGGAGCTGCTACAGCTTTAAGTCGGCCAGTATCCTGTGGTGTTGTCGCAGCTTCTAGTATTGTCGCAGCTTCTTGGTCGGCAATGGGGCGATCCCAGCTGGATTGCTTATGGGCTTCAGAAAGCAGTGGTTGGGGTGCTGGTCCTGCGAGAGAGACCCATTTGGTGGTGCAGTCTTTAAAGCTGGGATCATGTATCCCTGCCCGTTGACCTAGGTGCTCAGGTAGGATTTCCTTCACCAAGTTGTCAGACTTTTATAGTTATCTATATAGAGTTGTCATATTTGTCATTAACTTGAATAGTTGTAATTTTCGTTAACTTGTGTGTATATATATATATATATTGTCGGGGTGTCTCTCCCTCTAGCCAGTCACTACCAAGTATTAGTAGTGATAAACGTTACATACTATAGCTCCCACAGATCTACACTCGATCCTCACGGTGCCACTGTTCACCAGGAGAGTCTCTCAGTTTGTCTCCGGCTGGCCTCGTAGCCTAAAGACGAGTGTGAACATGATCACTTCACTTGATCATGTGCCCGCCCCGACAGAGGGCTCTACCGCTCACTATAGGTCGCCAACTGGTGTTTACCATGTCCAGAAACACTTCAGGGGAATAATAGTAATATAGTAGTGGCCCCAGGGAATACTAATCAATTTGGTAACAGGTAAGTATATGTTTAAATTACTCACTCTTAGATAGTCTCAATAGCAGCAAGGTAATGGAGGGTTACCTTACCTTGAGGTTACCTTGAGGTGCTTCCGGGGCTTAGCGTCCCCGCGGCCCGGTCGTCGACCAGGCCTCCTGGTTGCCGGACTGATCAACCAGGCTGTTGGACGCGGCTGCTCGCAGCCTGACGTACGAGTCAGGCTAAAGAATCATAACTCTGCATCAACAACATGGCAGAGGAATAAATGAGCAGCCTTCTCTCCGCCCCTTCACAATTCTGGAACACTCCGGGAATGGCAACACTCCCAGTTGACATGCGTTCCCACGCTCATCATGCAGTGTTATCGAACGTTTGGCAACTCGCGAGATGTCACGCCCCCTCACACTCCTCACTGTTCCTCACACTATTCACTTCCTCACTATACTCACACTATTGGCATGAGGCGCCTATTATTCCCTCGTATTCACAGTATATCACAACACTGGCATAATCACTGTTAACTGTGGTGTTTGTGTGTTGCTGAGGAAGTCTTGGTTGTAGGGTTGACATAAAGCCATTGCTTGGTTACTGACTTTAATACTTAAGATGATACATGACTAGCAGCTTCCAAGCTTGGCGGGCGTCCTGTGCCCTCTTTGTTTACCTTCCTTCTCGGCTTCTGAGCCGCCGCCCATAGAAAACGGATGGTACCATTTTCTGTGAACATGACATCCTTCTTTTTCTTTAAAAAAGAATGAATACAGGATGTCTTCCATGCTTGTAGCACAAAGCAAAGTTATTGACACAAAGTAAGTTATTAACATATCAAGAGATATTGCATACCTTTAACATTAATTAAGCACACAAAGAATTTTGACAACTTAATCTTTACCACAAAGGATTTCAATGTTAAAAATACATATGCAATGTTAAACAAACATGAAAGAAACTGTAATACAAGGTTACAAAATATTGAATGAGAAATCTGCATTATTCAAACAATATTAAATTTAGTTCAGCATAACAAGTAAATACTTTGCATTACATAGGAACACAATTAATCATCAAACCGTGTAGGGCGTTTTGCATGACGTTTAGGATGAGAGTCCCCAAATACAAGAACATCCCTTGATGAATTGTTTGTCGGGTTATAAGTCATTTTTTCTTTTTCCTTTGTACGACTTTGCACTTCATCATTTTCTACACTAGTTGGAATCACTTTAAAATATGCCATATTACGTGTTATACTATGATCTCTATTGCATACGGCATATCTAGCTTTCCCTCTTTTTTCTTTTTAACTAGAACAGTGTCTCCAACCTTTATGAATTGTTTCTTTGCACGTTGATCATGAGCAATTTTCATTTTGCCCTTGGCTAGTGCATCCTTCTCAGCGAGACGTTTAAACGTTATCTTGGCTGGCATTACAGGTAGTGCGATTCTCATAGGACGTCCAAATAAAAGTTCAACCATGCGACTTGCCCAGTGTTCCATGTGGTGATGCACGGTAGTTCCTGAGAAAAGCATACATAGCTTGTTTCCAGGATCGTCCTTTGGCATTAGCACAGCGTACAGCTTTCATGAGAGGTTGCATGAATCTCTCGACTTCTCCATTTGCTTGAGGATGTAATGGCATCACACGGTGGTGTTTGAATCCAACATGCTCAGCAAAGTTGACGAAGTCTTGTCCATTGAATGGCGGTCCATTGTCCGTCTTGACAACCTCAGGAATGCCAAAATTTGAAAAGATCTTGTCGAGTTTCGGGATGACAGCCTTTGCAGATGTGGAAGTGATGATTTCTACTTCTGGATAATGTGAGTGATCATCAATGACTACCATCAAGTACTCTCCAGTTGGTAGCGGTCCGCAGAAGTCCATCGATACTTCCGTCCATGGTGCAGCAGGTAGTGGTGAAGGTTGTAGAGGTGTTGGTCTTGAAGTATTCACTGCAGCTTGGCAAGGGACACAGGCATCATGCATATCCTTTGCTTGACGATCAATGCCAGGAAACCATACCTTTTCTCGTAGCAGCTGTTTGGTCTTTACAAGACCTTGGTGTCCTTGATGTGCAAGCTTCAGAGCACGTTGCTGGAGAACAGCTGGAATGACGATACGAGTACCTCGCTGCACAGTGTCGCGTTGTTGCGTAACACTTAATTCTGTCTGGATGCGTTCAAGCGCTTTGAATGCATCTTGGTCAACTCCTGAGGGTGGGATGCGTGGAAACTTTTTCTTAGTGAATGCATCCACTGTTGCTTGCAGAGTTGGGTCCTCTAGGGTTGCAGTACGGATTTCATCAAGAGTTGTTGAAACCGTGGCTTGTTCGAGTGGGGACGAAACGGATGTTTGTTCGAGTGGGGACGAAACGGATGTTTGATCGAGTGAAGACGTAACGGATGTTTGTTCGAGTGGGGACGAAACTGAAGGTTTTTCGAGTGGGGACGAAACTGAAGTTTGTTCGAGTGGGGACGAAACGGAAGCTTCCTTGAGAGGGGACGAAACGGAAGCTTATTCGAGTGGAGACAAAACTGATGAAACATTGACTTTCGACGAGTTACATTGGATAATCAATTACTTATGCCGTAGTGGTTACGATACCGATTGTAGTGATGGAGAAGCTGTGGTTTGCTTGAGTGGGGACGAATTGGAAGCTTATTCGAGTGGGGCCGAAACTGAAGCTTGTTTAAGTGGGGACGAAACTCAAGCTTGTTTGAGTGGGGACGAAACCAAAGCTTGTTCGAGTGGGGACGAAACCGAGGCTTGTTCGAGTGGGGACGAAATTGAAGCTTGTTCGTGTGGGGACGAAATTGAAGCTTGTTAGAGTGGGGACGAAACGGAAGCTTGTTTGAGTGGGGATGAAACTGAAGCGTGTTCGAGTGGGAACGAAACGGAAGCTTGCTTGTATGGGTACGAAACTAATGAAACGTTGACTTTCGATGAGATATATTGGATAATCAATTGGTGATGGGGAAGCTGAATCTGGTTCGAGTGGGGAGGACACGGAAGTTTGCTTGAGTGGGAGCGAAACAAAAGGAACTTTGATCTTAATGAGATACATTGGATAATCAATTACCAATGTCGTAGTGATGGAGAAGCTGAAGGTTGCTTGAGTGAGAACGAAACGGAAGCTTGTTCAAGTGAGTTTATGCAGCAATGATTCTAATTGTGATTGTAGTGATAAAGCTGAAGCTTGATTGAGTGCGAACGGAAACGGAACGGAAATATGTTCAAGTGTGGTGATGTACTCACCTAGTTGTACTCACCTAGTTGTGCTTGCGGGGGTTGAGCTCTGGCTCTTTGGTACCGCCTCTCAACTGTCAATCAACAGGTGTACAGGTTCCTGAGCCTATTGGGCTCTATAATATATCTACACTTGAAACTGTGTATGGAGTCAGCCTCCACCACATCACTTCCTAACGCATTCCATTTGTCAACCACTCTGACACTAAAAAAGTTCTTTCTAATATCTCTGTGGCTCATTTGAGCACTCAGTTTCCACCAGTGTCCCCTAGTGCGTGTGCCCCTTGTGTTAAACAGCCTGTCTTTATCAACCCTGTCAATTCCCTTGAGGATCTTGAATGTGGTGATCATGTCCCCCCTAACTCTTCTGTCTTCCAACGAAGTGAGGTTTAATTCCCGTAGTCTCTCCTCGTAGCTCATACCTCTCAGCTCGGGTACTAGTCTGGTGGCAAACCTTTGAACCTTTTCCATTTTAGTCTTATGCTTGACTAGATGTGGACTCCATGCTGGTGCCGCATACTCCAGGAATGGTCTGACATATGTGGTATATAATGTTCTGAAAGATTCCTTACACAAGTTTCTAAAGGCCGTTCGTATGTTAGCCAACCTGGCATATGCTGCTGCTGTTATCCTCTTGATATGAGCATCAGGGGACAGGTCTGGCGTGATATCAACCCCCAGGTCTTTCTCTCTCTCGGACTCTTGAAGTATTTCATCTCCCAAGTGATACCTTGTATCTGGTCTCCTGCTTCCTACCCCTATCTTCATTACATTACATTTGCTTGGATTAAACTCTAACAACCATTTGTTCGACCATTCCTGCAGCTTGTCCAGGTCTTCTTGAAGCCTCAAGCTGTCCTCCTCTGTCTTAATCCTTCTCATAATTTTGGCGTCGTCAGCAAACATTGAGAGGAATGAGTCTATACCCTCAGGGAGATCATTTATGTATATCAAAAACAGGATAGGTCCAAGTACAGAGCCCTGTGGGACTCCACTGGTGACTTCACGCCAGTCTGAGGTCTCACCCCTCACTGTAACTCTCTGCTTCCTATTGTTTAGGTACTCCCTTATCCACTGGAGCGCCCTACCAGTTACTCCTGCCTGTTTCTCTAACTTATGCATCAACCTTTTATGGGGTACTGTGTCAAAGGCTTTCCGACAGTCCAAAAAAATGCAGTCCGGCTACCCTTCTCTATCTTGTTTAATCTTTGTCACCTGATCGTAGAATTCTATCAATCCTGTAAGGCAAGATTTACCCTCCCTGAACCCATGTTGATGGGTTGTCACGAAGTCTCTTCTCTCCAGATGTGTTACTAGGTTTTTTCTCACGATCTTCTCCATCACCTTGCATGGTATACAAGTTAAGGACACTGGCCTATAGTTCAGTGCCTCTTGTCTGTCACTCTTTTTGTATATTGGTACTACATTAGCAGTCTTCCATATTTCTGGTAGGTCCCCCGTTTCCAGTGACCTACTATACACTATGGAGAGTGGTAGGCAAAGTGCTCCTGCACACTCTTTCAATACCCATGGCGAGATTCCATCCGGCCCAACAGCTTTTCTCACATCCAGCTCCAATAGGTGCTTCTTGACCTCATCTCTTGTAATTTCGAACCTATCCAAGGTCACCTGATGTGTGTGTGTGTGCGTGTATGTATTCACATAGTTATATTCACATAGTTGTGCATGTATAGATTCACCTACTTGTGCATGTATGTGGTCACATAGTTGTGCATGTATGTGGTCACCTAGTTGTGCATGTATGTGGTCACATAGTTGTGCATGTATGTGGTCACATAGTTGTGCGTGTATGTGGTCACATAGTTGTGCGTGTATGTGGTCACATAGTTGTGCATGTATGTGGTCACCTAGTTGTGCGTGTATGTGGTCACATAGTTGTGCGTGTATGTGGTCACATAGTTGTGCATGTATGTGGTCACATAGTTGTGCGTGTATGTGGTCACATAGTTGTGCATGTATGTGGTCACATAGTTGTGCGTGTATGTGGTCACATAGTTGTGCATGTATGTGGTCACATAGTTGTGCGTGTATGTGGTCACATAGTTGTGCGTGTATGTGGTCACATAGTTGTGCGTGTATGTGGTCACATAGTTGTGCGTGTATGTGGTCACATAGTTGTGCGTGTATGTGGTCACATAGTTGTGCGTGTATGTGGTCACATAGTTGTGCGTGTATGTGGTCACATAGTTGTGCGTGTATGTGGTCACATAGTTGTGCGTGTATGTGGTCACATAGATGTGCATGTATGTGGTCACATAGTTGTGCGTGTATGTGGTGTGACGGAGTTCCCCCCCCCTTGTAATTCTCCCACGCCTGCAGTAAGAGTCATGTCTACTTTTCCCAAGCGTTCTCTACGTTGCAGGCTACAATTTGATATATGGGAGAGAGTGAAGTGTTCTCGGAGAGCCGAGAAATTTGTGAAATAGTAATATTATGGCCTGTGGTTTAGGCCCTTTAGGGAGCCAAGATGGCGCTGGCTTCTCTGATCTCCCGCCAAAACCGTGTGACGTCAGTGGCACCGGATTGGTCACCGACAGCAGTGTGGCACCGGGAGCCAATGAAAACCTCCCATAGTAAAAGTGACGTCACGAAGGAAGGGGGTCCGGCCAGCGCGCCGGGCTGGCGCCAGCAGTCAAACACGACACGTCATAGAGGTCGGACGTGCGACGAGGGGTCCTATCGGTCGGACAGCTGTTTCCCACTACCGTGGATTTACGCGTCACCTGAAGTCCGCCAGTACTCTGAGAAGTCTTCCCTAGTTCATGTGTTGAACCAGAAGAGGGAATTGACGGTTATTTGAGCAACAAGTGCTCCAGTCAGGTACTGTGCCAGTAGCAGTGAAGCCGTGCAGTGACGTATGTTGACGTCTGTGGCAATTCACCAGTTCGTGACAGCGTAGTGGCTGACAGAGCCACTGGGTAGCTGAGGAAGAGAGGACTATTTGGGGAAACCGGACGACTGTAGCTGAGACGTAGGCGACAGCCGTTGCTGGGAGAAGACGACGGCCAGGAGACCGACTCCAACCTTCAAGAAGTCAAGGAGGAGGACGGACCTGCAGTGAGGAGGCACGGAGACGACGCGCTAAACGGTGGGACGACGAGAGGCTCTGGTAGGACACGACGACGTGTAGTGTGGGGGCGTTCCCGACACGAGGACCAGGAGCTACATCTCGACTCTCATCGGAGGATAGGGTGAAGTAGGTGGTTCTAGTTCCCTCCCCATTCCCCTTTAGTTAGCTATATTATTTGGCTATATTATCTAGCCTGAAGATTTTATATGTCGTGAGCAAGTCTCACCTATGTCATGGTAAAGCACCAGGGTGCTAGACAGTACTATCAAGAGTACTTGTATTATTTATGTTAATTATTGGTGTGTACAGGCACCAGGAACCAGTGATAAATTTACTGTGTTGTGTATATCTTTCTATAGATTTTGATATGAACATATAGTGGTAAATTATATATAAGATTATGCCAGTATGTGGAGGTTAGGCTATGTGCCCAGAAACTATTTATTTTCCATGTATTGATGATTGATTTATATACCATATATATGTCTATGTTCATTCAGTGAATAATCATTTGTGAGTACAGTGAATTATTGCGTTATCGCCCACGAGAGAAAGTACTGAAAACTCCCGTGTTAATATTTCATAATATATTGTTGGATGAATAACAGTGTAAAGCCAGAACAGTGAATCATTATAGCATTGATTATAGAAAAGACTGTTTGAGCCTGAGTACAGTGTAACCAAGTGATACGTGCGGTTGTAGCCAATATCATGTATGCGAGTTCAAAGTAATATTGGAGAATTTAAAGGATCAGTGCGCGTGAATCTAGAAAACAAGCAAAGAGCTTCCGCGCGTCGGCCATTGCGATCAGCTGTTCTTGACACTTGATGAGGAAGGGAGATGTTGCCAACTGATGATCGCATAATATCCGTGGGAATTACCAGCCGCGTCAGGATCAGTTGATTTATTTGTTATTGTTTGGCCTTGTGACATCTTTCATACATTTTAAGTAAAATACAAAACTCTCTTTGGTTTTTATCATCCCCTCCATTGATCTTGTGGCTATACTATACCTGTAAGCATAGAGTGATAACAACAAGTACCTGCCTGATTCCTGATCTTTGAGTGTGACCTTGCCAAGGCTACCACTGAATACACCAGTCCACTGAGGGTGTTATTGGCCACCTTAAACACCAATTGGCGACTTTGTGATTAACCGTAGAGCCCTATTGTTGGGGAGGGCACACGACGGTCGATGTGATCGAGTCGTGTTCTCACTCTTTCTTAATAAGAGGCCGTTAAGATTGACTGGGAGACTCTCCTGGCGTGCAGTGGCGCCGTGAGGATCGAGGGAAGACCCGCAGGGCTACGGTGAGTTACCTTGAGCATAACTATTGCTCACCCCAGAGTAAGGGTAGAGAATAATAGAGAGGAGAAAACCCCCAACATTGGCGACCTTGCCAGGATATAGATCGGAGTAAAGGTTGCAGTGGTACTTGGCAGTGGTGTTAGAGATCAGGTGCAGGTTAACACTCGTAGCACAAGATGGAGGATGATAAAGTAGCGAGGTTTATTGACTCTAGAGACGAACAGGTGCTGGAAGAGTGCACCAAGGCACAGTTACAGGCTATAGCGAATCATTTTGGAATAAAGCTGAAATCTGCCAGAGTTGGTGAAAGAAGACTAGAAATAATGGCTCAGCTCAAGGCTCGAGACGAAGCTTTGGGGGAGGAACGGCCCCAAACACCTGCCAGTGAGGGTGAGCGCCTGAGTATTGGTGGAAGCAGCAGGGGATCCAGCGGCAGCAGGCACAGCATTAAGCTGGAAATAATGAAGCTGCAGCTGGAAGCACAGCAGCGCAAGGAAGAGCGAGAAGCAGAAGCGCAGCTGAGGAGAGAAGAAGCACAGCAGCGCAAAGAAGAACAAGAGCGAGAAGCACAGATGAAGCGTGAGGAGCGAGAAGCACAGATGCAGCGTGAGGAGCGAGAAGCACAGCTGCGCCGGGAAGAACAGGAGCGAGAAGCACAGACGAAGCGTGAGGAGCGAGAAGCACAGCTGCGCCGGGAGGAACAGGAGCGAGAAGCACAGACGAAGCGTGAGGAACGAGAAGCACAGCTGCGCCGGGAAGAACGAGAGCAAGAAGTTAGGCTGAGACAAATGGAAATAGAAGCCAACCAGGAGGTGGAGCTGAAGCGAGCTGAACTGGGACTAGGTGCCCCTGCCCCGCCACAGGAAGACCGACGAGTGAGGGAACGAGACCTGCCGGTCTTTGTGCCTAGTGAAGCCGAAAGTTTCTTCGATCACTTTGAGAGAGTTGCTGCTATGAAGAGGTGGCCGAGGGCGGAGTGGGCGGAGTTGGTCCAAGGGAGGCTCACAGGGGAAGCTCGCCAAGCCTTCACTATGCTCGACTTCCAAGAATGCACTAACTACGATGCGGTAAAACGAGCTGTGCTCCGTTCCTTTAAACTCACGCCAGAGTGTTACCGGAAGAGGTTTAGAGAATGTACCCGGTCACCAGGAAAATCGTATGCGGAGACGGCGAGGGACATGGAAAGAAAGTTCCTTAAGTGGATGGACTCTGAAGAAGCGGGGTCGGCCGAAGAAATCAAGGAACTAATGGTCATGGAAAAGTTTATGTCCGTGCTCCCTCCTGAGATCAGGATGAGGGTAAAGGAGGCGGACATAAAGGACCTGAGGGCCGCAGCCGACCGGGCCGACATGCTAGAAGAAGCCCTACGCCCACGCCGAGAGGGACAGAACCGACCACCCGCATACGTCGGAAACGATAGGAGTTATAGAAGGACGGATGGATGGAGGACAGGAACGAGTTCTCCCAAGTCCCATTTCTCAAGTTGGAACACCCGAGGATCAAAAGGTGCTGTAGCGCCGATAGAGGAGAACCAAGCTGAGAGCTCGGGAACTGTTACTGCAGGGAAAGAAACGACAAGTGAGGCGGGAAAGACACAGGGTGTGACGGTCTCTGGAGGCAGTGCTAAGGCGAGCGGTGGCGGATGGTCTCCGCCGAGGGGCCGCTGCTACAACTGCGGAATACCCGGACACGTCGCGCGGGAATGCAGACGCCCTAAGCAGCGGGGACACGTTGCTTTAGTGATGTTCGAGGACCAGAGGGCCGAGGGAGTGCGGGATGAACCCGTGCTAAATGGGGAGAAGAAAGTTCACCCATTCATGTGTCAAGGAACCGTAAGGATGGGGGTCGCAGACCCCATCCCCGTGAAGATGCTAAGAGATACCGGGGCTGACTTTACCCTGGTAAGTGAAACCCTGTTCCCCGAGGGTTACGAAAGTACCAGTGTGGGGGTGGCACGGGTGGCCACTGTGGGAGGCCCAGTGAGGATGCCCCTACACCAGGTAACTTTAAATTCCGATTATGGCTGCCAAACCCTAGTGGTGGGAGTCTGTACATCAATGCCCAAGATGGAGGCACAGGTCATCTTGGGGAATGACGCATGTGGAGGATACATCCTCCCGCATCTCGTGAAGGGCGAAGAGTGCATAGAACAGTACAATGAGACAGGCGGAGAGTTGAACGCCTGTGGGGACGAGAAGGGAATCGCACCGGTGGCGATCCCAGTTTGTACTGTGACACCGAGACAACGCGAAGAACAAGGAGGTTGTGGATCTGATGGGGCTGAGGAGTCGACTGACAGCCTGGGAACAGATCACCTCTGCGTAGGACCCAGAGAACGAGTGGAGGGCGAGAGTAGCCCAAATGGTGAGTTGCAGGTGACACTCACCAGTTCTCCAGGGGTAAGCCGCACTCGTCTCGGAGAGTTACAGCAGGGGGAGGTCCCCGAATTGGTTAGTAAGGCCGAAGGAGGACGTGTGGGTCCTGAGAAGGCTTACTTTCCGTTTATCTATATTATATGTGCCATGCTATTCATGATGAAGGAACGATGGACACCAGGAGCGACCGTGGGAGCGGTGATTAAATATGTCCAGAAGTTCAAAGAACGTCTCACTCGAGCGAAGGGACTGGCTAGGAAACTCCTGAAGAAGGCGCAACGTAAGATGTCGGAGTGGTACGACAGGAGAGCTGCGCAGAGAGATTTTCAAGTCGGATCCCAAGTAATGGTTGTGCTGCCAGGTAGAGGTAGAGTGACCTGGTCGCGGTTCAAGAGACCATACCGAGTGCTGCGACAGTTGGGTCCAGTGTCGTACGAGATTGGGAAGCCGGATGGACCCCGGAAGAAACAGGTGTGTCACGCAGGCCGCCTGAGACCTTTCTTCACTGTGGAAGGTGGAGCCGCCAAGCAGGACGAAACGAATACCCGAGAAACCCAGCGGAAGACGGGTCTGAGTGTACCGAGGGACCGAGAACTCCCGGAGGAGGAAAGTAAGTGGTCCAGGGCGGACGGCACCAGTCTCACCCGCACTGAGAGTCTGACAAGGATCAAGGTCAAACACATCAAGGGGCAGGACAACGTAGTAGCGGATGCCCTATCCCGCATACACTAAACAGACATGACTCTTATTTTAAGGGGAGGGGTATGTGACGGAGTTCCCCCCCCTTGTAATTCTCCCACGCCTGCAGTAAGAGTCATGTCTACTTTTCCCAAGCGTTCTCTACGTTGCAGGCTACAATTTGATATATGGGAGAGAGTGAAGTGTTCTCGGAGAGCCGAGAAATTTGTGAAATAGTAATATTATGGCCTGTGGTTTAGGCCCTTTAGGGAGCCAAGATGGCGCTGGCTTCTCTGATCTCCCGCCAAAACCGTGTGACGTCAGTGGCACCGGATTGGTCACCGACAGCAGTGTGGCACCGGGAGCCAATGAAAACCTCCCATAGTAAAAGTGACGTCACGAAGGAAGGGGGTCCGGCCAGCGCGCCGGGCTGGCGCCAGCAGTCAAACACGACACGTCATAGAGGTCGGACGTGCGACGAGGGGTCCTATCGGTCGGACAGCTGTTTCCCACTACCGTGGATTTACGCGTCACCTGAAGTCCGCCAGTACTCTGAGAAGTCTTCCCTAGTTCATGTGTTGAACCAGAAGAGGGAATTGACGGTTATTTGAGCAACAAGTGCTCCAGTCAGGTACTGTGCCAGTAGCAGTGAAGCCGTGCAGTGACGTATGTTGACGTCTGTGGCAATTCACCAGTTCGTGACAGCGTAGTGGCTGACAGAGCCACTGGGTAGCTGAGGAAGAGAGGACTATTTGGGGAAACCGGACGACTGTAGCTGAGACGTAGGCGACAGCCGTTGCTGGGAGAAGACGACGGCCAGGAGACCGACTCCAACCTTCAAGAAGTCAAGGAGGAGGACGGACCTGCAGTGAGGAGGCACGGAGACGACGCACTAAACGGTGGGACGACGAGAGGCTCTGGTAGGACACGACGACGTGTAGTGTGGGGGCGTTCCCGACACGAGGACCAGGAGCTACATCTCGACTCTCATCGGAGGATAGGGTGAAGTAGGTGGTTCTAGTTCCCTCCCCATTCCCCTTTAGTTAGCTATATTATTTGGCTATATTATCTAGCCTGAAGATTTTATATGTCGTGAGCAAGTCTCACCTATGTCATGGTAAAGCACCAGGGTGCTAGACAGTACTATCAAGAGTACTTGTATTATTTATGTTGATTATTGGTGTGTACAGGCACCAGGAACCAGTGATAAATTTACTGTGTTGTGTATATCTTTCTATAGATTTTGATATGAACATATAGTGGTAAATTATATATAAGATTGTGCCAGTATGTGGAGGTTAGGCTATGTGCCCAGAAACTATTTATTTTCCATGTATTGATGATTGATTTATATACCATATATATGTCTATGTTCATTCAGTGAATAATCATTTGTGAGTACAGTGAATTATTGCGTTATCGCCCACGAGAGAAAGTACTGAAAACTCCCGTGTTAATATTTCATAATATATTGTTGGATGAATAACAGTGTAAAGCCAGAACAGTGAATCATTATAGCATTGATTATAGAAAAGACTGTTTGAGCCTGAGTACAGTGTAACCAAGTGATACGTGCGGTTGTAGCCAATATCATGTATGCGAGTTCAAAGTAATATTGGAGAATTTAAAGGATCAGTGCGCGTGAATCTAGAAAACAAGCAAAGAGCTTCCGCGCGTCGGCCATTGCGATCAGCTGTTCTTGACACTTGATGAGGAAGGGAGATGTTGCCAACTGATGATCGCATAATATCCGTGGGAATTACCAGCCGCGTCAGGATCAGTTGATTTATTTGTTATTGTTTGGCCTTGTGACATCTTTCATACATTTTAAGTAAAATACAAAACTCTCTTTGGTTTATATCATCCCCTCCATTGATCTTGTGGCTATACTATACCTGTAAGCATAGAGTGATAACAACAAGTACCTGCCTGATTCCTGATCTTTGAGTGTGACCTTGCCAAGGCTACCACTGAATACACCAGTCCACTGAGGGTGTTATTGGCCACCTTAAACACCAATTGGCGACTTTGTGATTAACCGTAGAGCCCTATTGTTGGGGAGGGCACACGACGGTCGATGTGATCGAGTCGTGTTCTCACTCTTTCTTAATAAGAGGCCGTTAAGATTGACTGGGAGACTCTCCTGGCGTGCAGTGGCGCCGTGAGGATCGAGGGAAGACCCGCAGGGCTACGGTGAGTTACCTTGAGCATAACTATTGCTCACCCCAGAGTAAGGGTAGAGAATAATAGAGAGGAGAAAACCCCAACAGTGGTCACATAGTTGTGCGTGTATGTGGTCACATAGTTGTGCATGTATGGATTCACCTAGTTGTGCGTGTATGTGGTCACATAGTTGTGCATGTATGTGGTCACATAGTTGTGCGTGTATGTGGTCACATAGTTGTGCGTGTATGTGGTCACATAGTTGTGCGTGTATGTGGTCACATAGTTGTGCATGTATGTGGTCACATAGTTGTGCATGTATGTGGTCACATAGTTGTGCGTGTATGTGGTCACATAGTTGTGCGTGTATGTGGTCACATAGTTGTGCATGTATGTGGTCACATAGTTGTGCATGTATGTGGTCACATAGTTGTGCGTGTATGTGGTCACATAGTTGTGCGTGTATGTGGTCACATAGTTGTGCATGTATTGATTCACCTAGTTGTATTTGTGGGAAATTTTACCCAATATTTCAACATTATTATCTAAGAAATGTATTATTTCTGTATCATATCAAAAGTCATATCAGACTCACTACAGATTCACTGTATCCTACATCTGGATCCTACATGACAATGACACTATGATCACGTACACCATAAGGCCCATAGAACCTACATGACTTTGTGCATGATTTTCAAGGATCTAGAAGCTTCGAGAAAAATATCTTAATTAAAAAACTATTGGAACAATCAATCGATTTCCGGTGAGGATTAAATCAAATCCTTAATACGAATCAATGTTACTATCAAGTACTACCAATAATCTATAAATCCTATATCTAATTATATTGTAATCACATCTTATCTCATTGATATGTCTAGACAGTAAAAACAATCAATAAATATACCCTGAAGGCTGTCCTCTCTAGAGAGATGGGCGGAGCCAACTTGGGAGATAAAGCGGCCTAAGGGGTGCCCCGAGGTAGAAAACTTTTTTTTTTCTTTTTTTTTTGAGATATATACAAGAGTTGTTACATTCTTGTACAGCAACTAGTATGCGTAGCGTTTCGGGCAGGTCCCTGGAATACGACCCCCACCGCAAAGAATCGTTTTTACAACCAAGTGCACATTCCACAGTTTACAGTGAACACGTGACGTGACGGTGCTTTGTGAACATTTTCAGTGAAGTACACCACACTAATTTATCATTATCACCAGTGATTACCCTCTAGAACTAGGGGAATACCTGGACAATATCTATAAGGAAAAATTTATAGTACTTCATCTAAATACGAGTGAAGAGTGGCTCAAAACAGACGTCGACTCCACCAAACCTAATATTATCCTAGGCCAGACGCAACTAAGGACATAATCAACTTGCAAAACTACCAGACTATTAAAAAGAAAAAATGGCGTCTGTTCATGAGAGCCCTAAAAAAGCTTATGTGAACTCCGTGTAGCTGTGGGAGTTTCTACGGGCTTACCATTGCCTGTGCTACTTGAAACTTTTTGTTCCAGGTAGCGAATCTTTAACAACAACAACAACATGTGGGAGTTTTGAATGCTATGCTATACCTACGAGTGCCCTGAGGTGCCTTGTGCACCACTGATCTAGCGCCTCAGGCTCTTTGCGCAGTGCAGTGAATAAGGAGCAGTTTGTGGAAGCAAATTCTATTCATAATTTTAAACTAGATATGAAAGGGAAATAGGATTGGAGTCATTGCTGTAAGCAACCAATGGCTAGAAAGGTGGGATCCAAGAGACAATGCTCAATCCTATAGGCACAAATAGGCAAGTACAAATAGATGAGTACACACACGCAGGTGAGGGGGGGAAGGGGGGCCTGTGGCTGATTGGAGAGTGCTCTGGACTCGTAATCCTAGGGTCCGGGTTCAATTTCCGGCGTCAGAGGAAACAGATGGACAGAGTTTCTTTCACCCTGATGCCCTATTACCTAGCAGTAAATAGGTACCTGGGAGTTAGACAGCTGTTACAGGCAGCTTCCTGGGCGCGTGCGCGCACGTGTGTGTGTGTACTCACCTAGTTGTACTCACCTAGTTGTGTTTGCAGGGGTTGAGCTTTGGCTATTTGGTCCCGCCTCTCAACCGTCAATCAACAGGTGTACAGATTCCTGAGCCTATCGGGCTCTATCATATCTACACTTGAAACTGTGTCTGGAGTCAGCCTCCACCACATCACTTCCTAATGCATTCCATTTGTCAACCACTCTGACACTAAAAAAGTTCTTTCTAATATCTCTGTGGCTCATTTGGGCACTCAGTTTCCACCTGTGTCCCCTTGTGCATGTTCCCCTTGTGTCAAATAGACTGTCTTTATCTACCCTATCAATTCCCTTCAGAATCTTGAATGTGGTGATCATGTCCCCTCTAACTCTTCTGTCTTCCAAAGATGTGAGGGTTATTACCCGTAGTCTCTCCTCGTAACTCATACCTCTCAGCTCGGGTACTAGTCTGGTGGCAAACCTTTGAACCTTTTCTAGTTTAGTCTTATCCTTGACTAGATATGGACTCCATGCTGGGGCTGCATACTCCAGGATTGGCCTGACATATGTGGTATACAAAGTTCTGAATGATTCTTTGCACAAGTTTCTGAATGCCGTTCGTATGTTGGCCAGCCTGGCATATGCCGCTGATGTTATCCGCTTGATATGTGCTGCAGAAGACAGGTCTGGCGTGATATCAACCCCGAAGTCTTTTTCCTTCTCTGACTCCTGAAGAATTTCCTCTCCCAGATGATACCTTGTATCTGGCCTTCTGCTCCCTACACCTATCTTCATTACATTACATTTGGTTGGGTTAATATTATAGACTGTGGGTTGGTTGGTGTTGTCGTCGTTGATCCTTCTCTATGGACAACCCAACCCACAACTCGGTAGAGTGCTTATACTAGGAGATCACCCTTGGCGCTTCTGGCTCTTGGAGAGGGGCTCAACGTCACACGTTTAGGGGATGCGGCTCCAACACTTAGCCTCGTTGTCACGTGCACACACCCACTCGAGCCGCTGTGACTCCCCACTCTCTCCTTAGGTGATATGATCTCCTCAATCCCCTATGACTTACTAGTATTACCTCCTACCCTGTCCACAGCAGTGGTTCCTGGTTCTTTCTCTCTCTCTCTCCTTCTTTACTACCTCCTGGGAAGCCTCACTAGGACAAGGGCAAACACCAGCAAATTAGGATACATTTACTGGACGAAGCACATACACAATACATTCACACATATGATAATAATGAATCCTATACTCTATAATATTACAATCAGGTTGCTCTCCAACACAACCAGAACTCTACCATCAGCTTATCAAGTGGTATCCTATCTCCTGGTTCACCACCTGATACTATCAACCTCCTCAAGTTGATCAAGTCTACATACACTGTTGCACCATCAGCAAGAGAATATATATATAGAAAATCAGCATTTGAATGCAATAACATATATCAGTATAAATGTTCATTGATACACAACAATGATCAATCGATCACTGTCAGTCCTGGAACGCATACATCTGTAGGTAATCCAGCCTACGATTGTAACTCTAAACTTCAGTATAAAACACTCCTTGACATAAGAATGCCAACAGTCACTCACCTCTCACTGCGTCTTGCACGCTAATGACAACCAAACACTATCAACTCCCTATAAGTAATCCACCAGAACTTCCCCTTCCACCTCTGGAAGTTCACTACCCTAATATCCTTAGGTTCTTCCGGGCTTCACTACCAGGATCCTCTGCAGCTCCTCCAGGCTGCTATCATGAAGTTTCCTTGTGCAACTACGGTGCTTCACCCTTCTGCTAGGGTCCTCCACAGCTCTCTTGGCGGCTACACCATGAAGTTTCCCCGAGCAACTATGGTGCTTCTCCACCTCTACAGAAGCACGTGACACTCCTCTTCACTGCTGCTTCTCCTCACAGCTCGAGGTCCTCTGCTCCACTACCTTGGAGTCTCATCAGCTACTTCATCTGCTGGCTTCGAAGTTCTCAGCAACTTCTTCCCCAAAGACAAACCTGCAACCCATCGACACTCCAATAAAATGTTTCCCCTTTAACACATAAACAAAAAATATTCACACAATATGTTTGCCTCAAACCTCTATCTGTTCTCTACATACAGTGAGAGTGGACTCCCCCGTTTTGGGCGGGTCCATACTCCACCTCGCCTGGCGGCGGTCCTCACTCGCTGGGAGGGTCTTCCTCCGTCAGGAGCCGGGCTCCCTCAGTCGTCGGTCAGAGCTCAGAGGGGACGGACGTCGCTCCGTGCTCCTCCCTCTTCACTCTCCTATTTCAGGCTTTCTGCCTTATTAAAACATGTCTAACTTATAAATAAACATTGCTACTGTCGCTGGGCACATGACCAACTACAAGCAATCACTATGAACTGGCGTATATCGTGCTTACCACAGATTATAAGGTCGAGGGCGCTTTCCCTCTGACGGCGTCTGGTCAGGGCGCTCCACACAGCCCACGAAAATGCCTCTGAGTAGCTTATTAAACTCTGCTCGTCGACCACGACTTGAGACCACAACGTTCTCAGCTCAATTCCACAGCTGGCACGTCTGCACACTTCTCTTCTCTTAGAGATATATCACTAGGGGTTCCCTTCTGGCGGGAGCTCAAACGTAGCGCGGCTTTCCCCTGCGATGTCTGGCACTCAAGTGAGGTCAAGGTCCTCCGGAAGCGAGCCTCACGCCTCCAGCAAAATGTCCACATCTTCTAGCCAGTCATTTATCTGTTTTCTTCTTCATTGCCCATAATCTCAAACTGTTATACATATCCAAGCAACTATTTTACATATGCGTTATCACCTCAATATTTGCTAGACCTTCTAATCAGGTCAGGCTTGATGAATAACTCTCAAGGAGGGAGACTGGTTTCTCCTGCAGGCTGAGATCATAACAGTTAAACTCTAACAACCATTTGTTCGACCATTCCTTCAGCTTGTCTAGGTCTTCTTGAAGCCTCAAACAGTGTGTGTGTGTGTGTGTTTGTGCGTGTGTGGTGTGTGTATGTGTATGTGTGTGTATTCACCTAGAATTCCCCTAGTGGTGCTTGCGCGGCTAGAGCTCTGCTCTTTCACCCCGCCGCTGAAATGTCAATAAACTGTTTATACTACTAATATATTTTTCCCCACACCACACACACACACACACACACACACACACACACCAGGAAGCAGCCCATGACAGCTGACTAACTCCCAGGTACCTGTTTTCTGTTAGGTAACAGGTGCATAGGGTGAAAGAAAATCTGCCCATCGTTTCTCGCTGGCGCCCGGGATCGAACCAGGGACCATGTGTAGAGCGTGCTGTCCGCTCTGCCACCGGGCCCACTGCGCGCACGCGTGTGTGTGTGTGTACTCACCTATTTGTACTCACCTATTTGTGCTTGCGGGGGTTGAGCTTTGGCTCTTTGGTCCCACCTCTCAACTGTCAGTCAACTGGTGTACAGATTCCTGAGCCTACTGGGCTCTATCAAATCTACATTTAAAACTGTGTATGGAGTCAGCCTCCACCACATCACTGCCTAATGCATTCCATCCGTTAACTACTCTGACACTGAAAAAGTTCCTTCTAACGTTTCTGTGGCTCATGTGGGTACTCAGTTTCCACCTGTGTTCCCTTGTTCGCGTCCCACCAGTGTTGAACAGTTTATCTTTGTTTACCCGGTCGATTCCTCTGAGGATTTTGTAGGTTGTGATCATGTCTCCCCTTACTCTTCTGTCTTCCAGTGCCGTAAGGTGCATTTCACGCAGCCTTTCCTGGTAACTCATGCCTCTTAGTTCTGGGACTAGTCTAGTGGCATACCTTTGGACTTTTTCCAGCTTCGTCTTGTGCTTGACAAGGTACGGGCTCCATGCTGGGGCCGCATACTCCAGGATTGGTCTTACATTTGTGGTGTACAAGTTTCTGAATGATTCCTTACACAGGTTCCTGAACGCTGTTCTGATGTTAGCCAGCCTCGTATATGCCGCAGACGTTATTCTTTTTATGTGGGCTTCAGGAGACAGGTTTGGTGTGATATCAACTCTTAGATCTTTCTCTCTGTTCGTTTCATTAAGTACTTAATCTCCTATTCTGTACCCTGTGTTTGACCTCCTATTTCCACCACCTAGTTTCATTACTTTGCATTTACTCGGGTTGAACTTCAACAGCAATTTGTTGGACCATTCACTCAGTCTGTCTAGGTCATCTTGTAGCCTCCTACTATCGTCCTCAGTTTCAATCCTCCTCATAATTTTTGCATCATCGGCAAACATTGAGAGAAACGATTCTATACCCTCTGGAAGATCATTTACATATATCAGAAACAGTATAGGTCCAAGGACTGACCCCTGCGGTACTCCACTCGTAACGTCTCGCCAATCTGAGACCTCACCCCTCACACTGACTCATTGTCTCCTGTTACTTAGGTACTCCTGTATCCAGCGGAGTACCTTCCCTTTCACTCCAGCCTGCATCTCCAGTTTTTTCACTGGCCTCTTGTGTGGCACTGTATCAAAGACTTTCTGACAATCCAAAAATATGCAGTCTGCCCACCCATCTCTTTCTTGCCTTATTTTTGTTGCCTGGTCGTAGAATTCAAGTAACCCTGTGAGGCAGGACCTGCCATCCCTGAATCCATGTTGATGCTATGTTACAAAGTTCTTTCGCTCCAGGTGCTCCACTAGCTTTCTTCGCACAATCTTCTCCATCATCTTGCATGGTATGCAGGTTAGGGACACTGACCTGTAATTCAGTGCATCCTGTCTATCCCCTTTCTTGTATATCGGGACTACGTTAGCTGCTTTCCAAATTTCTGGCAGTTCCCCTGTTGCCAGTGATTTGTTATACACCATGGAGAGCGGGAGGCACAGTTCTTCTGCTCCTTCCTTTAGTATCCAAGGGGAGATTCCATCTGGGCCTATAGCCTTTGTCACATCCAATTCTAGTAAACACTTCCTTACTTACCAGCTGGTGATCTCAAACTCTTCCAGTGGTTCCTGGTTAGCTATTCCCTCTCTTATCTCTGGGATTTCTCCCTGCTCTAAGGTGAAGACCTCTTGGAATTTCTTATTCAGTTCCTCACACACTTCCTTGTCGTTTGTAGTGAATCCTTCTGCCCCTATCGTTAATTTCATAACCTGTTCCTTTACTGTTGTTTTTCTCCTGATGTGGCTATGCAGCAATTTAGGCTGAGTCTTTGCCTTGCTTGCGATGTCATTTTCGTATTGTCTTTCTGCCTCTCTTCTCATCCTGACATATTCATTCCTGGCATTCTGGTATCTTTCTCTGCTCTCCAGTGTCCTGTTATTCCTATAGTTTCTCCATGCCCTTTTACTTTGCTGATTAGCTAGCCTACATCTCTGATTAAACCATGGGTTTCTCATCTTCATTTCACTGTTTTCCTTTTGGACTGGGACAAACTTGTTTGCTGCGTCCTTGCATTTTTGCGTGATGTATTCCATCATAACTTGGGCCGTCTTTTCCCTGAGCTCTGTTTCCCATGCTATGTCTGTTAGGAATTTTCTTATCTCCTCATAGTTTCCCTTTCGGTATGCTAACCTTTTGGTTTCGGTATCCCTCCTCGAGTTCAATAACCCTTCTTCAATCAGGTACTCAAACACCAATACACTATGGTCGCACATTCCTACTGGGGCCTCAAAACTGATTTCTCTTATGTCAGAGTCATTCAGGGTGACGACCAGGTCGAGTCTCACTGGTTCGTCATTTCCTCTCATCCTTGTGTGTGTGTGTGTGTGTGTGTGTGTGTGTGTGTGTGTGTGTGTGTGTGTGTGTGTGTGTGTGTGTGTGTGTGTGTGTGTGTGTGTGTGTGTGTATGTGTGTGTGTGTGTGTGTGTGTGTGTGTGTGTGTGTGTGTGTGTGTACTCACCAATTTGTACTCACCTATTTGTGCTTGCGGGGGTTGAGCTTTGGCTCTTTGGTCCCGCCTCTCAACTGTCAATCAACTGGTGTACAGATTCCTGAGCCTTCTGGGCTCTATCATATCTACATTTAAAACTGTGTATGGAGTCAGCCTCCACCACATCACTGCCTAGTGCATTCCATCCGTTAACTACTCTGACACTGAAAAAGTTCCTTCTAACGTCTCTGTGGCTCATGTGGGTACTCAGTTTCCACCTGTGTCCCCTTGTTCGCGTCCCACCAGTGTTGAATACTTTATCCTTGCTTACCCGGTCGATTCCTCTGAGGATTTTGTAGGTTGTGATCATGTCTCCCCTTACTCTTCTGTCTTCCAGTGTCGTAAGGTGCATTTCCCGCAGCCTTTCCTCGTAACTCATGCCTCTTAGTTCTGGGACTAGTCTAGTGGCATACCTTTGGACTTTTTCCAGCTTCGTCTTGTGCTTGACAAGGTACGGGCTCCATGCTGGGGCCGCATACTCCAGGATTGGTCTTACATATGTGGTGTACAAGATTCTGAATGATTCCTTACACAGGTTCCTGAACTCTGTTCTGATGTTAGCCAGCCTCGCATATGCCGCAGACGTTATTCTTTTTATGTGGGCTTCAGGAGACAGGTTTGGTGTGATATCAACTCCTAGATCTTTCTCTCTGTTCGTTTCATTAAGTACTTCATCTCCTATTCTGTATCCTGTGTTTGGCCTCTAATTTCCACTGCCTAGTTTCATTACTTTGCATTTACTCGGGTTGAACTTCAACAGCCATTTGTTGGACCATTCACTCAGTCTGTCTAGGTCATCTTGTAGCCTCCTACTATCGTCCTCAGTATCAATCCTCCTCATAATTTTTGCATCATCGGCAAACATTGAAAGAAACGATTCTATACCCTCTGGAAGTTCATTTACATATATCAGAAACAGTATAGGTCCAAGGACTGACCCCTGCGGTACTCCACTCGTAACGTCTCGCCAATCTGAGACCTCACCCCTCACACTGACTCGTTGTCTCCTGTTACTTAGGTACTCCTGTATCCAACGGAGTACCTTCCCTTTCACTCCAGCCTGCATCTCCAGTTTTTCACTAGCCTCTTGTGTGGCACTGTATCAAAGGCTTTCTGACAATCCAAAAATATGCAGTCTGCCCACCCTTCTCTTTCTTGCCTTATTTTTGTTGCCTGGTCGTAGAATTCAAGTAACCCTGTGAGGCAGGACGTGCTATCCCTGAACCCATGTTGATGCTGTGTTACAAAGTTCTTTCGCTCCAGGTGCTCCACTAGTTTTCTTCGCACAATCTTCTCCATCATCTTGCATGGTATGCAGGTTAGGGACACTGGTCTGTAATTCAGTGCCTCATGTCTATTCCCTTTCTTGTAAATCGGGACTACGTTAGCTGCTTTCCAAATTTCTGGCAGTTCCCCTGTTGCCAGTGATTTGTTATACACCATGGAGAGCGGGAGGCACAGTTCTTCTGCTCCTTCCTTTAGTATCCAAGGGGAGATTCCATCAGGGCCTGTAGCCTTTGTCACATCCAATTCTAGTAAACACTTCCTTACTTCCCCGCTGGTAATCTCAAACTCTTCCAGTGGTTCCTGGTTAGCTATTCCCTCTCTTATCTCTGGGATTTCTCCTAGCTCCAAGGTGAAGACCTCTTGGAATTTCTTATTCAGTTCCTCACACACTTCCTTGTCGTTTGTAGTAAATCCTTCTGCCCCTATCCTTAATTTCATAGCCTATTCCTTTACTGTTGTTTTTCTCCTGATGTGGCTATGCAGCAATTTAGGCTGAGTCTTTGCCTTGCTTGCGATGTCATTTTCGTATTGTCTTTCTGCCTCTCTTCTCATCCTGACATATTCATTCCTGGCATTCTGGTATCTTTCTCTGCTCTCCAGTGTCCTGTTATTCCTATAGTTTCTCCATGCCCTTTTACTTTGCTGATTAGCTAGCCTACATCTCTGATTAAACCATGGGTTTCTCATCTTCATTTCACTGTTTTCCTTTTGGACTGGGACAAACTTGTTTGCTGCGTCCTTGCATTTTTGCGTGATGTATTCCATCATAACTTGGGCCGTCTTTTCCCTGAGCTCTGTTTCCCATGCTATGTCTGTTAGGAATTTTCTTATCTCCTCATAGTTTCCCTTTCGGTATGCTAACCTTTTGGTTTCGGTATCCCTCCTCGAGTTCAATAACCCTTCTTCAATCAGGTACTCAAACACCAATACACTATGGTCGCTCATTCCTACTGGGGCCTCAAAACTGATTTCTCTTATGTCAGAGTCATTCAGGGTGACGACCAGGTCGAGTCTCACTGGTTCGTCATTTCCTCTCATCCTTGTGTGTGTGTGTGTGTGTGTGTGTGTGTGTGTGTGTGTGTGTGTGTGTGTGTGTGTGTGTGTGTGTGTGTGTGTGTGTGTGTGTGTGTGTGTGTGTGTGTGTGTGTGTGTGTGTGTGTGTGTGTGTGTGTGTGTGTGTGTGTGTGTGTGTATGTGTGTGTGTGTGTGTGTGTGTGTGTACTCACCTATTTGTACTCACCTATTTGTGCTTGCGGGGGTTGAGCATTGGCTCTTTGGTCCCGCCTCTCAACTGTTAATCAACTGGTGTACAGATTCCTGAGCCTTCTGGGCTCTATCATATCTACATTTAAAACTGTGTATGGAGTCAGCCTCCACCACATCACTGCCTAGTGCATTCCATCCGTTAACTACTCTGACACTGAAAAAGTTCCTTCTAACGTCTCTGTGGCTCATGTGGGTACTCAGTTTCCACCTGTGTCCCCTTGTTCGCGTCCCACCAGTGTTGAATACTTTATCCTTGCTTACCCGGTCGATTCCTCTGAGGATTTTGTAGGTTGTGATCATGTCTCCCCTTACTCTTCTGTCTTCCAGTGTCGTAAGGTGCATTTCCCGCAGCCTTTCCTCGTAACTCATGCCTCTTAGTTCTGGGACTAGTCTAGTGGCATACCTTTGGACTTTTTCCAGCTTCGTCTTGTGCTTGACAAGGTACGGGCTCCATGCTGGGGCCGCATACTCCAGGATTGGTCTTACATATGTGGTGTACAAGATTCTGAATGATTCCTTACACAGGTTCCTGAACTCTGTTCTGATGTTAGCCAGCCTCGCATATGCCGCAGACGTTATTCTTTTTATGTGGGCTTCAGGAGACAGGTTTGGTGTCATATCAACTCCTAGATCTTTCTCTCTGTTCGTTTCATTAAGTACTTCATCTCCTATTCTGTATCCTGTGTTTGGCCTCTAATTTCCACTGCCTAGTTTCATTACTTTGCATTTACTCGGGTTGAACTTCAACAGCCATTTGTTGGACCATTCACTCAGTCTGTCTAGGTCATCTTGTAGCCTCCTACTATCGTCCTCAGTATCAATCCTCCTCATAATTTTTGCATCATCGGCAAACATTGAAAGAAACGATTCTATACCCTCTGGAAGTTCATTTACATATATCAGAAACAGTATAGGTCCAAGGACTGACCCCTGCGGTACTCCACTCGTAACGTCTCGCCAATCTGAGACCTCACCCCTCACACTGACTCGTTGTCTCCTGTTACTTAGGTACTCCTGTATCCAACGGAGTACCTTCCCTTTCACTCCAGCCTGCATCTCCAGTTTTTCACTAGCCTCTTGTGTGGCACTGTATCAAAGGCTTTCTGACAATCCAAAAATATGCAGTCTGCCCACCCTTCTCTTTCTTGCCTTATTTTTGTTGCCTGGTCGTAGAATTCAAGTAACCCTGTGAGGCAGGACGTGCTATCCCTGAACCCATGTTGATGCTGTGTTACAAAGTTCTTTCGCTCCAGGTGCTCCACTAGCTTTCTTCGCACAATCTTCTCCGTCATCTTGCATGGTATGCAGGTTAGGGACACTGGTCTGTAATTCAGTGCCTCATGTCTATTCCCTTTCTTGTATATCGGGACTACGTTAGCTGCTTTCCAAATTTCTGGCAGTTCCCCTGTTGCCAGTGATTTGTTATACACCATGGAGAGCGGGAGGCACAGTTCTTCTGCTCCTTCCTTTAGTATCCAAGGGGAGATTCTATCAGGGCCTGTAGCCTTTGTCACATCCAATTCTAGTAAACACTTCCTTACTTCCCCGCTGGTAATCTCAAACTCTTCCAGTGGTTCCTGGTTAGCTATTCCCTCTCTTATCTCTGGGATTTCTCCTAGCTCCGAGGTGAAGACCTCTTGGAATTTCTTATTCAGTTCCGCACACACTTCCTTGTCGTTTGTAGTAAATCCTTCAGCCCCTATCCTTAATTTCATAGCCTATTTCTTTACTGTTGTTTTTCTCCTGATGTGGCTATGCAGCAATTTAGGCTGAGTCTTTGCCTTGCTTGCGATGTCATTTTCGTATTGTCTTTCTGCCTCTCTTCTCATCCTGACATATTCATTCCTGGCATTCTGGTATCTTTCTCTGCTCTCCAGTGTCCTGTTAATTTTATAGTTTCTCCATGCCCTTTTACTTTGCTGTTTAGCTAGCCTACATCTCTGATTAAACCATGGGTTTCTCATCTTCATTTCACTGTTTTCCTTTTGGACTGGGACAAACTTGTTTGCTGCGTCCTTGCATTTTTGCGTGATGTATTCCATCATATCTTGGGCCGTCTTTTCCCTGAGCTCTGATTCCCATGCTATATCTGCTAGGCATTTTCTTATCTCCTCAATTCAAACTCCTCTCCACACATTTTCTGTGTGTGTGTGTGTGTGTGTGTGTGTGTGTGTGTGTGTGTGTGTGTGTGTGTGTGTGTGTGTGTGTGTGTGTGTGTGTGTGTGTGTGTGAAAAAAAGTAGTTACAGTTGATTGAAAGTTGAGAGGCGGGCTGAAAGAGCAGAGCTTAACCCCCGCAAGCACAACTAGGTGAATACTGTGCGTAAATTTCCGGGATTGATATATAAGGAGAATTACTTAGGACTTGTACTGTACTAAATTAAAAATTACTGTATGCAAAATTAATACAGGAAAAGTCCCTAGCTAGGGTTGTAAAGCCTAGCTCCTCTTGTCCTAATGACAGGCTGTAAGGGGCAGGTGGGGTCCCTAAGGGTGAATGGAGAAGTTGATTGAAGATCCACAATCCACCTGCAGGCAATTCAACACATCAGCTTGTATTGTTAATACAAGGATATAATTAAATTACTCGGTTCTATAGCTGAAAACTGGTTCTGTTTAAATCATGGATCTAAACATGTACACAGTTCAGCCTAGCACCATAACTACAACAGCCAATATTAACATACTAATTGTCATGTTCACAGAAAATGGTACCATCCGTTTTCTATGTGCGGCGGCTGAGACGCCAGAGAGAGGGAGGTAAACAAGAGAGCGTACAGGACGCCCGCCAAGCTTGGTAGCTACTACTCATGTAATCATATTAAGTATTAAAGTCAGTAACCAAGTCATGACTTTACATCAACCCTACAACCAAGACTTCCTCAGTAACACACAAATACCACATTGGCGACGAGGATGAACTGTGAACGCAGGTATTTGTTCAGTTTCAAACACAAGGGAGAAGCATGCTGCCTGGAGGAGGAAGAGAAGCTGTGAGCGCCATACCCGATGCTGTATGCTAACCGATGCTGTATGCTAACCGATGCTGTGTGCTAACCAATGCTGTGTGCTACCCAAGCTGTGCTGAAGAAACAGTACTGAGGAATCTGCCGACGTTGTGTACGAAACGACGCTTTGATGTGTACAAAACCTGATGTTTTGGTTACGAAACGACGCTTCGTGCTACAAAATTCATCACACTGAACTGACTGCTGTACCAACTGCTGCACCAACTGCTGTACCAACTGCTGTACCAACTGCTGCTGTACCAACTGCTGTGCCAACTGCTGTGCTGCTGCTGTGAGTAGGAACAACACATGTACACAAGGGCTAGGTAAGAACTCAGTTGCTGCTATATTGTGCACTGTTGTGAACTTTTGCATTAAAATGCTTGTGTGCTTTGCAAAATTAAAGTAATTACAGTGAATTCTTGACTAACATATACAGTGCAGTAAGTGTTTAATATTCTGAGGAACATTTAAGTGATAAGTTACATTTATTCAGTAAAAATGGCAAATATACCTCAGTTTCCTGCATTTGATCCTGACTGTGACCAGACAAACCTGTCACAGAGGTGGGTCAAATGGCTTAAAAGGTTTGAAAATTTGTTGATAGTTTCTGACATCAAAAGTGCTGAAAGAAAGCGTGCCTTTCTACTTCATTATGCAGGTGATAGAGTTTGTGACATCTTTGACACACTGAAAGACACTGGTGGTGCCAAAGATTATGACACTGCCAAAGCCAAACTAACAGAGCATTTCAAACCAAGGCAAAATACTGCAATGGAAATTATGCATTTCAGGAGAGCAAAACAACTCTCTAATGAAACTGTGGATCAATACCACACACGTCTGCAGGGTTTAGCAGCCCATTGTGAGTTTGCTGATGTTGACAAAGAAATCAAACAGCAAATAATTGAAACATGCACATCTACACGTCTCCGTCGAAGAGCTCTAGAACTTGTTAATGATGAAAGTTCTCTTACCAAGATACTGGATATTGCTCGTCGAATGGAAGATGCTGCACGTGATGCTCGTGTCATGGAGTGCAGTGCCAATAACGGTTCTGCCACTGTTACTAACAGTGATGAGGTATGTAAGGTTCAGGGAGGACATCGTAATCAAAGAAGATATGCCAAACCTAACAGTAAATTTAGCCGAGAACCACGTCACAACTGGGGTCAAGGAACAAGGCTCAAGCAGTCACAACGACCCACATCAGAGGGTGTCAACAATAAATGTTACAATTGTGGAGGAGACTACCCACACCAAGATAATGTTTGTCCTGCTCAAGGTAAGAAGTGCTATGAGTGTGGAAAACTAGGTCATTTTGGTGCTATGTGTCGTTCCGCACTAAAGAAACCACAGTCAATGAATAAAAGCACTGTACGAGGATCAGGTCATAGGGGTCGAGGTGGTAAACACAATATTGCACCTCATATCCAGAATGTTAATAATGTACAAGACAACATTTCATTACAACCAGTCTCAGATGACAGTGAAGGTAATTATACTTATGGAGTACAATCAATAACAGAATGGAATGATCTTCCAAACAACCCAGAGACTATAGTATATATTGCTGGTATTTGTCTCAAAGTTCTTATTGACACTGGATCAAACATTGACACCATGGCTGAGTGCCACTATGAAAAATTTAGAAAACAGTTCCCAAAGCTAGAAAAATACAATGGTAAAGCCACTGCTTATGCTTCGAAGTTAGCCTTGCCAGTGATTGGAACTTTCACTGCAGAGATTAAGTCAAAGAATGCAATGCTCATTACTACATTCCATGTTGTTAGGAATGCAAAGGAGTCTTTACTCAGTTACAAGACTTCAACCAAATTGGGGCTACTTCAGCTTTCTAATGCTGTAGCAGTGGAATCTGCAAACAATGTTGATGGTATTGTTGCTGAATTCTCTGATCGATTTAAATCCATAGGTTGTTATACTGATAGCAAAGTACATCTGCATATCAACCCAGATGTAATTCCAGTTGCCCAACCACATCGCCGACAACCATTCCATACTCGCAAGAAAGTCGATGCCGAACTGGATAGGCTGATCGACCTAGATATCATTGAACCAGTAACAGGCCCAACACCATGGGTAAGCCCAATTGTCACTCCACCAAAGCCGAAGAATCCAGATGAGATACGCATTTGTGTGGACATGCGTGTTCCCAACAAGGCAATAATGCGTGAACGCCATCCTACACCAACTGTAGATGATATGATCTACCGCTTGAATGGTGCAACTGTATTCAGCAAGTTAGATTTAAACAAGGGCTATCATCAGCTTGAACTTGATGAGGAGAGTCGATTCATCACAACGTTTACGACACATCGAGGTCTGTATAGGTACAAGCGCCTGAGTTTTGGTATCAACAGTGCTGCCGAGGTATTCCAGCACATCATCAGCCAGGTATTGCAAGACATACCTAATGCTGACAACATATCTGATGACATCATTGTTTATGGCCGTACCCAAGCTGAACACGACAAAGCTCTTCGTGCAACATTGCAACGCTTACGAGAAAAGAATTTGACGTTAAGCCGAGCAAAGTGTGAGTTCAATCAACATAAAATTGAATTCTTTGGACATGTACTTAGTGACAAAGGTCTGTCTCCAGATCCTAAGAAAGTTGCAGATATCAAGAATGCTGCACCTCCTTCAACGTCCACTGAAGTACATAGTTTTCTGGGAATGGCAAACTACTGTTCTCGCTTCATTCCAGATTTTGCTACCATTACAAAGCCTCTACGTGAGCTCCTGAAGAAAAACGCATCATGGTACTGGAGCGATATCGAGCAAAATGCATTTGATGCTGTGAAAAATGCACTAGTAGAGAATGCGACTGCTGCATACTTTGATCCATCAATGGACACTGAGTTAACGGTGGATGCTAGTCCTGTTGGATTAGGTGCTGTTTTAGCCCAACACAAACCTGGTCAACCAGATTCCAGAGTAGTAATTGCCTACGCCAGCCGTTCTCTCACAGATGTTGAGCAACGATACAGTCAGACAGAGAAGGAAGCTCTTGCTCTTGTATGGGGCTGTGAACACTTCAATGTGTATCTGCTTGGTGCACCCTTCACCACGATAGTCACTGACCACAAACCGTTGGAGACCATCTTCAATAATCCAAAGTCCAAACCACCAGCTCGCATTGAGAGATGGGCTCTTCGTCTGCAACCATACAACTTTACGGTGAAATACAAGCCGGGTGCAGGCAATCCCGCTGATTACATCAGTCGACATCCTGCCAACAGTTTCACCATCACCAAGCATCAGCAAGTTGCCGAGGAATATGTACACTCTGTAACCTGTGATGCAGTCCCTAAGGCTCTTACTCTTGATGAAATCCGTACTGCAACCCTAGAGGACCCATCTCTGCAAGCAACAGTGGATGCATTGACTAAGAAAAAGTTTCCACGCATCCCACCCTCAGGAGTTGACCAAGATGCATTCAAAGCACTTGAACGCATCCAGACAGAATTAAGTGTTACGCAACAACGCGACACTGTGCTGCGAGGTACTCGTATCGTTATTCCAGCTGTTCTCCAGCAACGTGCTCTGAAGCTTGCACATCAAGGACACCAAGGTCTTGTTAGGACCAAACAGCTGCTACGAGAAAAGGTGTGGTTTCCTGGCATTGATCGTCAAGCAAAGGATATGCATGATGCCTGTGTCCCTTGCCAAGCTGCAGTGGATACTTCAAGACCAACACCTCTACAACCTTCACCACTACCTGCTGCACCATGGACGGAAGTATCAATGGACTTCTGCGGACCACTACCAACTGGAGAGTACTTGATGGTAGTCATTGATGATCACTCACGTTATCCAGAAGTAGAAATCATCAATTCCACATCTGCAAAGGCCGTCATCCCGAAACTTGACAAGATCTTTTCAAACTTTGGCATTCCTGAAGTTGTCAAGACGGACAATGGACCGCCATTCAATGGACAAGACTTTGTCAACTTTGCTGAGCATATTGGATTCAAACACCGCCGTGTGATGCCACTACATCCTCAAGCAAATGGAGAAGTTGAGAGATTCATGCAACCTCTCATGAAAGCGGTACGCTGTGCTCATGCCGAAGGACGATCCTGGAAACAAGCTATGTATGCTTTTCTCAGGAACTACCGTGCAACACCACATGGAACACTGGGCAAGTCGCCTGGCGAACTTTTATTTGGACGTCCTATGAGAATCGCACTACCCGTCATGCCAGCCGAGGTAACGGATAAACGTCTCGCTCAGAAGGATGCACTAGCCAAGGGCAAAATGAAAATTGCTCATGATCAACGTGCAAAGGAACAGTTCATAAAGGTTGGTGACACTGTTCTCGTTAAAAAGAAAAAAGAGGGAAAGTTAGATATGCCGTATGATACAAAACCATATAAAGTGATTAGTGTAGAAGGAACTATGGTAACAGCTAGTAATAGAGATCATAGTATAACACGTAATATGGCTTATTTCAAAGTGATTCCAACTAGTGTAGAAAATGATGAAGTGCAAAGTCGTGCAAAAGAAAAAGAAAAAAATAGTTATAACCCGACAAACATCAAGGGATGTTATTGCATTTAAGGACTCTCGTCCTAAACGTCATGTTAAACGCCCTACACGATTTGATGATTAATTGTGTTCCTATGTAATGAAAAGTATTTACTTATTGTGCTAAACTAAATTTAATATTGTTTGAATAATGCAGATATCTCATTCAATATTTTGTAACTTTGTATTACAGTTTCTTTCATGTTTGTTTAACATTGCATATGTATTTTTAACATTGAAATCCTTTGTGGAAAAGATTAAGTTGTTTAAATTCTTTGTGTGCTTAATTAATGTTAAATGTATGCAGTATCTCTTGATATGGTAATAACTTACTTTGTGTCAATAACTTTGCTTTGTGCTACAAGCATGGTAGACATCCTGTATTCATTCTTTTTAAAGAAAAGGAGGGATGTCATGTTCACAGAAAATGGTACCATCCGTTTTCTATGTGCGGCGGCTCAGAAGCCGAGAAGGAAGGTAAACAAAGAGGGCACAGGACGCCCGCCAAGCTTGGAAGCTGCTAGTCATGTATCATCTTAAGTATAAAAGTCAGTAACCAAGCAACGGCTTTATGTCTGCTGAGACTTGATGTCGGCTGAGACGCCAGAGAGAGGGAGGTAAACAAGAGAGCGTACAGGACGCCCGCCAAGCTTGGTAGTTACTAGTCATGTAATCATATTAAGTATTAAAGTCAGTAACCAAGTCATGACTTTACATCAACCCTACAACCAAGACTTCCTCAGTAACACACAAACACCACACTAATGAACACAATAATTTGTATTATAGAGGAATGATATATGTAAATATGCAATTAAAGGACAATAATGTGGTCTAAGTGTACCGATATAACATCTTGGTTCAGAGGATTGTATTCAGTATGATAAACTTGTATGATAAATTAAAGATAACTAAGTAAACAATTGTTAACTATAAGTATATTATCAATTATATATACAGATATCAATTTATATGAAAAGATTCTGTCAAGCTTGACTTTCAATGAATGAGGTTAAATAATGAGTAAGTGTCCAGATAAATTGAAAAGATTGATAAGTTGCCAGAATTACAACCTCTCTTGCAGAGCTTCGGCACTATATTTTTATATCACTACTTTGCTGTTTAAATCGTGGGCAACATTCCCGGGTGTGTACACATTCTCAGTACTGAATAAGCAGGCGCACACAGCATGAGCTAACAGCACTGCTGTTCAGCTTGTGACCACAGCATCGCCTAAAAATGGCAAAATATATATGTAACTGGTATTATGTAACCATGATAGTATTACAGAAGAGCCTGTTTGTGATAAAGACCATGTACAATGTTCAGATATAAGTGAATCAATGTTGTTCAAGATGTTCACAGCGCTAGCCACAGCACGCTGCCATTATTTCGTCCATCCAAGAATCTGCAAACAACCTCTCGTGTTCTTTTACAAAAAAAATTTGTGGAAGATTATTCATTTACAGGATATAGTGACTGGGATTCTGATAATAGCAGGATTATGGTGAGCATTAGCGATGTGCTTAGTATGGTGGGAGGAGTAATTTTGGTGAGTAGGGAGGAGGAGATGGCTTCGTCTGCTGGCTGTTGTGTGACTTGTCAACCATTTTTTTGTTGTAACGATGTTGTTTGGACACCATACCGGCTTAGCTGTACAGTTATGGTGAACAAAACGTGTAGATACTTATATATAACATTTGTAAATAGTATAATAAAATCACAAACAGTATTCTGGGAAGAGGAATGTTGGCGAGTTAGGTGTTGGAGGAGTGAGGGGAGGGTTGGCTGGTGTAGCAGCCCACTCCTGTTTTTTGGGCTCACCATACCAACTTAGTGGTTCGTTATGGTGAACACATATGTAGACAAGTATATAAAATGTGTGTATATATAGTATAATAACAGCAAAAACACTGATTGATCATAGAATATAATGTATGTCACATATATATAAGCCACATAATTTTGAGCATATAGATGTTCCACACACTGAACGATATAAATTCCACAAATTTCACACTTTTGAATAATATTACAGCAAAAAAAAAAAAAAACAGAAAAGAAACGATAAACATCAAAATAATTGTGAAACATTATAGTCGCGACATCTGCCGCCCCACGGGGTGGGGGGGGGGAGGGGTGGCAGTGTCCCCGAGCACTCCATTGCTCAGCGCCCACAATTTGCTCAAATTCCCAGCTCTATCATGGCTAAAGTATGTCGCATACAATATTTTTTTTTTAGTTTCCCATGATCAGAGACTGTGAGAGTTTTGTTTTAATGAAATTTGAAATGGTTTTCAATTTTGGATTATTTCTAAAAAAAAAAAATATTAACTCCTTAACCTTTTTCCTGTCGTGATATTCAAATATTCATCCGTCGACTTTACAGGAAAATCTAGATGGGTCACCTGAGGAAGGACTTGCTTAGCCAACACACCAAGTATAGTAAGCAGTTCATTCCACACACTGGCACCATATAAGAACAATTGACTAGGCACGAGCAAATGCCGAGACCTCAAAAAGTTGAAATCCCATCCACTTAGGCCGTTGACTTTCGTCATTCGCAGGAGCGAATGACTAAGTGCTCACAACAGCACATTTCTTGCTGTGTGGTGCTATGATTTCAGAACTAAGCTCATGAATCAGTCTCAATTTAATAATCGAGTGGCAGAACAATAGACAATAAAAATGTGGGTGTAACGAAAAGACAGTGTTCAATATAACAATATAGTTTATTCAACAAAGTACTAACTACTACAAAACCGAAAGAAATATCAATGACGTTACTGGAAATCCTTCCTGTAACACTTTCACTGTCAGCTAGACACCAGCCCCGAAGACTGCATAATGAACTAACTCGAACATGCGGTGTGAACACAGGGGAATCAATCGAGCAAGCAGGACATCTTAATCTATAATCATTATTGCAACAATGACACAGGAGGCTAGGAGACACGCCTCCGATAACCTCCTATCTGTTCCCTACGCTTCTTACAGCCTACACCTGCAATGGCGGTTGCAATGCAATCAAGTTAGTAGCCTATCAATGGCATGACAACGACTAATGGGGTTACTGGCAACTCCAACAAACCTCATCAATTAAATCCTTATGTTAACACTCCGTCCCCTCGGACGAATCAACAATCAATAACAAATTGATTACGTTAATAACAAAGTAACATTTACATTAATTTAATCATGTCTTCTCACAGATAAATCAAACTTACAACTGTCACTAGTAACTCGGAAATTACACAAACACTCTACAAGTCGAGCATTCAGTGAGTAATCCCCATTAATCTATATACTTCCAGACAGCTGATTAATCTCTGAACTAGTTACGTTAACTACGTTATCGGTTACTATCACCCAACGATAGTGAACTCCAATTACATTGTCCAAAGTGCTAAGAGAACGGCAATCACTCGTGATTACCCTTGAGGAATTAATTACTATCCCGAAGATCAATAATTAAATAATACAGTTACGTAACCTTTCACACTGGCTCAGCAGTTTACATTAAAGGTATGAATTCCATCTGCGTCTTCCATACTCAGACCAATTCAGGTGACTAATAACGTTAATTAATCACCACGTTTACGTTATGCTGCAATGACGACTACCCGCGAGTCAATCAAATTACCTGTCCGCTGACAGATCAATAACCGACGTTACGTTAATGGAACAATGGAGCCTTCGTGTGAGTCGATCAACACGGATCAAAGTTAACTATTTTAACTTCCTGGAACCCGTTAATTACCTGCCCACTGGCCTGTAATTACAACAGACAATACTCTACAATTCATGTCCGACTTTGGAAGGTTCCCTGAGAGACTAACACAGCTGTTCCTAGGAATTAATTAACCCAAACTTATCTTACGTTACTCAAATTGTTATAGAACAATTTCTCTTAAAGGTGTTCCATTGGTTACGTCATATTAATTGCCTTGCAATCACCTCACTGAATACTGGACATCGATGTCCTACCAGATAAACAGGAAAATATAACCCTAGTACTCGACTCAGTGCCAGAGTTTCACCCTCGACAATGATAAATCACAATAGCAAATCACAGTGATTTGCTCTACAATCCGGTTGCAATTACAAAACTGCAGAACACCAGTAAATAACGCTCAGTGCTCTAACCCACTAGAACACGGCCCCTATAATGATTTACTGACTGCAATAACACGCACGGTGATTGATCAACACACTAGCAACAATCACCAACAATTACATCCCCTTTGCAATAATCCCACACGGCCTGTGCTATAATTTCCAATATATTAGAGCACAGAACAATATTTTACTGCCCTGTTGCAATGACCAACAGTGCTCTAATTACCATACAGAACACAGGCCCACACATTGCAACAACCACAGTAAATAACACACTAATCACACTGGGCTTCGTGACACTACGATTATATATATATCACTGCTGACCACTGTAGCCTTAAGCTACCAAACGTTAATGAGAACACTAAGGAGAACGCAAACATTCCTTAATCACTTGGGTGAGTGATTAGCGATCCCACGGATCGCTAATTACCCCCGAGAATTTACGGTACTCTACTGAGCGGTCGGCTGTCACTCCAGACAGCCTCGTCACTACCTGGTACAACACGTGACACGTGATGATGCTATAGCCTGACCCACAGCACTACCTGGTACAACACGTGACACGTAATGATGTTATAGGCTGACCCACAGCACTACCTGGTACAACACGTGACACGTAATGATGCTATAGGCTGACCCACAGCACTACCTGGTACAACACGTGACACGTAATGATGTTATAGGCTGACTCACAGGACTACCTGGTACAACACGTGACACGTGATGATGCAATTGCCTGACCCACAGCATTACCTGGTACACCACGTGACACGTGATGATGCTATTGCCTGACCCACAGCACTACCTGGTACAACACGTGACACGTAATGATGTTATAGGCTGACCCACAGCACTACCTGGTACAACACGTGACACGTGATGATGGTATAGCCTGACTCACAGCACTACCTGGTACACCACGTCACACGTGATGATGGTATAGCCTCACCCACAGCACTACCTGGTACACCACGTGACACGTGATGATGGTATAGCCTGACTCACAGCACTACCAGGTACACCACGTGACACGTGATGATGGTATAGCCTGACTCACAGCACTACCTGGTACAACACGTGACACGTGATGATGGTATAGGCTGACTCACAGCACTACCTGGTACACCACGTCACACGTGATGATGGTATAGCCTCACCCACAGCACTACCTGGTACACGACGTGACACGTGATGATGGTATAGCCTCACCCACAGCACTACCTGGTACACCACGTCACACGTGATGATGGTATAGCCTCACCCACGAGGAGACAGTTTTGGTGGTCATTCCTGTCCATGTATGGTTGACAAGGCCACATTAAACATTACAGTTTAACTGCATTTTATTTACTAACCATTCTAGACTAACAATAAGTAGTTTACTTCTACCAATCGATTAATTTCGACTGGTAGACTTTGTAATTAAACCCCCAACTTGTGTAGAAAGCTTCTTGTGGGAAAATTTAATATCATGCAGTCTACTTTCGAATCATACAGTTCGCTATCGAAATAAAAAAAAAAAAAAATTAAATTCATTATAATTTAATCATAAATAATTTAATAATTGATTTATTACTTGATTTATAATAAATCATTAAATCCCGTGAGTCAGTTTTCACCACAGGAGGAGGAACAAATTCCTTGAGGTAGGCAAGGTTGGTTGAGGCGTGTGAGAGGTGGAGCCAACCGGCCATCGACGCTTTATAATAGTCTTGGACTGACCTTATCTGGCCTCACAGCTTTACTTATATCTAGCGTTTTAAGGAGATGGATCACTGATGTATAACAACTTCAGTCATCTCTGAAGCAGTGCTTGGAGCAAGATATAGAGCTTATCGTTTAAGATCAGGGAATGGCATCTTGGCAGAAAAATGGTTTGCAGTTGGTACACCTGATTGCTGGTACCAACAGTACCATCCTCCCAGTTTAAAGACGAGAATTTGTCAAATGAATAACCCCGTCGACCTTTAACCAGGGACCAACTCTTCCAAATTCAAGTTTTCTTCGTGTTTCTGATTCCCATCTGGATATAGCTCACTCTTTAACCACTCAATATACAACAAGACTGTCAATGAATGTTTCTGTTATGAGCCGTGGGATGCTTTTAAAATCTCCTCAAGGCCTTATATATGGCCTCGACTGCCATCCGGCAGCGAAATCCAATTAGTGGGCTGATGAGTAGGCTTGGTCACATACTGCCGGCGAGGAATATGCTTGTGCTGGAGGTCCAGTATACAACTAGCGAAGACACTTGCTTGGCTGTTCACGTCTCACTGTACCGAGGTATTCCATTCAGTTGCTTCAAGCTCTGATTGAAATTGTCTCCAATGTACCAGATCCAGGTAGTTCGAAAAGATTTTTCACATCTATCAGTCGGGACAGCCAGAGTAGTAAAGACAGCTTGGTGGTCTGAAGGACCAACATATCCCAGAGGTCTGTAGTGCACTATACTTGAATGAAGGTCAGGTACTACAGGATCGAGGGACAAGACAGGTATGTGACGAGGAAAGTTGGCAAAAGTCTCGAGGTTGGAAACTGCTAAGAGCTCATCAAAACTCTCAGAATGAGATACTGATTGAGGTCACTCACACTTAATGTGCTGCTCCATTAGTAAAGTCTAGGTTGTCCATCAAGAATCTAATCGTGAAGCACCCTGCCATTGAGGTCTGAACATTGCACATAAAAGTATACAAGTTCCTGGGTATATGCAAATTTTGAAGAACATAATTTCAAGATGAACGTGAATGACCACATCAATAGGTTGGTCGTGTACACATTTACTGAAGCAGACTGGAACTCTCCCACCTTGGCCCTGCCTGTCGCGGCGCATCCATGAGACATAACCGTCAATCTTACCGAGGTTCTCAAGAGTCGTGACATCTAGAAATGTTTCCAGCACTACAACCACTTCAGGACGATAAGTGTTCACGAAACTGTGTGTGAAATTGCTAACATTGAGCCAGAGTCACATTCTGTCTGCTGGGATGTAATTCCTCTTAACCATCAACTTGTTGAACTGTAAACTTTTTGATCTTCATTGTAACAGTGAAGTACGTGAGGAATTTCAGACCACTAATCTTTTAGGATGTCAAAAACTCCAAAGGGTTTTAAAATTGCACATGTGGAAGCAGCGAAAAATGCTGCTGCCTTTTGCAAGAACCATCCTTTGTAACCAACGAATTTCTACACTCATGAACAAAGTACAGAAATCGGATAGATCCCGAAAATATCATCCAAGTTGCATTGAGATAAAAAGAGTCTTGATATCGTTGTTGTTTAATATATAATGAAACACCACCATTTATCCAAGACCTAAAATGTTTTGAATAAAATGATTCAGTTCTTCAATCCATTTTATTAACTTTGCATGTGTGCTATTATTATGACATCTTGCATGGCGTTATTGTCTTTTAGTAATTATTGACTTGCGAGAACAGAATTTTTTATCTTAAGTGCAATCAGCATTATCTAGTATTAGTTGACTTTTAAGTCTGGTTAGTATTATTTTAGCTAAAACAGATCTGAGATAAGTTCCCCAACCCCAGCTTTAGGTGGATCTCAGGTAAGCATACAGATGGCATACACCCCTTGTATGTAGGTATGGATACATCCGGCATACACCTCTGCATGTAAGTAAGCATACAGATCAACAGCCCCAGCCCATGTATGCGAATACGTTTGATAACAGAAAAATAGCACACTGATATTATGCATCACTTCAAACTCGGATTAATAATTTGGTATTTTTCTTTTTAATGACGGAAGTATTTAGATAATTTACTGTATATGATTTATGCAGTACTACTGTAGAGTTAAGTGACTCACATTTGACGTTACTGTATTAAATTGTGGGAAATTACCACCTGTAGCCAAAGTTATATGGAAGAAACCATTAGGCACTAATCCAACATCTGTACTATATTCAAGACTTGACGAAGTATCAACCAATATCTAGACCTTATACAGGACATGTGGAAGTATCACCTATATCTAGACCTAATACAAGACGTGAGGAAGTATCAACCTATATCGAGACCTAATACAAGACTTGAGGAAGTATTAATCTATATCTAGACCTAATACAAGAATTCAGGAAGTATCAACTCATATCTAGACCTAAAACAAGAATTCAGGAAGTATCAACTTATATCTAGACCTAATACAAGACTCGAGGAAGTATCAACCTATATCTAGACCTTATACAGGACTTGAGGAAGTATCATTCTGTATCTAGACCTTATACAAGACTTGAGGATGTATCATCCTATATCTAGACCTTTTACAGTACTTATACAGAAAGTATCACTCAATATCTAGATCTTTTTCAAGACTTGACGAAGTATCAATCTATATCTAGACCTTTTACAAAACTTGAGGAAGTATTTACCTGTATTCAGACCTAATACAAGACTTGAGGAAGTGTCAACCTATATCTAGACCTAATAGAGGACTTGAGGAAATATCAACATATATCTAGACCTAATATAAGACTTGAGTAAGAATCAACCTATATCTAGTCTTAATATAAGATGTGAAGAAGTATCAATCAATATTTATACCTAATACAAAGACTTGGGGAAGAATCCATCTATATCTAGACTTTATACAAGACTTGAGGAAGGATAAACCTATATATAGACCTTGAACAGGACGTCAGGAAGTATCAACCTGTTTCTAGACCTTATACAAACATGAGAAGTATCAACCTGTTTCTAGACCTTATACAAAACATGAGGAAGTATCAACCTATATCTAGAACTTATTCAGGGATTGAGAAAGTATCAATCAATATCTAGACCTTCATACAAGACTTGAGAAAGTATCAACCTATATCTAGAACTAATACAAGATTTGAGGACGTATCAACCTATATCTAGACCTTATACAGGACTTGAGGAAGTACTAATATATATATATTGACCTTATGTAATAATTGAGGAAGTATCAACCTATATTTAGACCTTATACAGGACTTGAGGAAGTATCTACCTATGTCTAGACCTTATACAAGACTTGAGGAAATATCAACCTATATCTAGAGATGTATCTCGTTCTGTATCTAAGATGGGAAATCATATGCAGGCGATGAGTCACAATAACGTGGGTAAATTATGTTGACCAGACCATACACTAGGAAGGTGAAGGGATGACGACGTTTCGGTCCGTCCTGGACCATTCTCAAGTCGATTGTGATGAGGAAAGTACATGCATTCAATAAATAGGCAAGAGCGAGTCAGGCGATGAGTCACAATAACTTAGCCACGTTATTGTGACTCATCGCCTACATATGGATACCACACGTAAGCGTCTTAATCTGTTTAATTTCTTCGATGCTCTACCTTCCTTTAAACAGCCTTTTCGCGCCTTTGAATCTTCCCTTCTTGCCGCCAAGCGTCGAAAGAACCAGCTCAGGTTTCTTAAAGACTGTCTTGCTGAGCAAATTCTCCCTCTTTCTTTATCTCACTTTCTCCGTTTCAACACTTCGGGATCTCCTTTTCCTGAACATGCCCGCCTTCTTCATCAAGAACTTATTCATACCACCTTCTTGCAAGTTGATGGTCCTCTTGCAAGCTTTTCTTGCTGTTCGGCAACATCAACGCTTTCTGTCCTCTTCTCTTCCCAGTGATCTATGAAATATCATTTTTCCTGACACTGTTCACGTCTCCTCTTCCCACCACTCTTCCACACTACACAACAAACTTCAACGCCTGATCTCCAACAGTCTTTAGGCCAAATACTCTCTCTCTGACAGTGTTACCAACCTTTCATCTTACCCTCTTTCTAAGCACCAGCAAGAACTTACTTGGCCTTGGTCTTTCTTATGCTACTTCCCCTGGCCCACGCTATGGCATTGATCTCATTAGTTCCTTTGACATGGTTTGTCAATTCTAACTCTAGTACTCTTTCGGACCTGTCTGCCTTTAGAGGGGTCCTTATCCCCGTTCTTGACAGCTTGTTTTCTAAAAATCACCACCTTCCTCGTCGCTTCCAGCTTGCCCTCGCCTCCCTGAAATCTAACAACTCTATTCTTATCCTTCCTTCCGATAAAGGCAATTCGGTGGTTGTCCTTGACCGTGAGCACTACCTCCGAAAAGCAGATGTCTTGCTCTCTGACTCTCGCACTTATGCTCCTCTGACTTCTAACCCTTTGGATCGCATCAAAACTTCCTTTAACCGCAAACTAAGACAGCTCTCTAGTCTTTGTCCTCCTGACTTTGATCTCATTAACCGTTTCCGTGTCATCTGCCCTTCTCTTCCTTATTTCTATGGTCTTCCTAAGACTCATAAACCTGGTGTTCCTCTTCGTCCTATCATTTCTTCACGGGGCTCTGTCAGCTATCCTCTTGCCTCCTGGCTCGCTAAAACCCTGACGCCTTACCTTGGCACTTTTTCCCCTGCCCACCTTCGTCACTCTCAGGACTTCATAGAAAGACTGCGCCTGCAACCCTCTTGTAAGATGCTTAGTCTTGATGTCGACTCTCTGTTTTACTAATGTTCCGCTCGATGACGTTCTCTCTTTCCTTAGACAGAAGGCGTCAGAGGGTCCTCCTTCCTCTCCCACTTCCCACTGACGTTTTCCTCGTACTCATTAGACTCTGTGTTGACTCTAACTCTTTCTCTTTCAATGGTTAATATTACACTCAAACTTTCGGTGTCGCTATGGGTTCCCCTCTCTCCCCTGTTCTTGCTAATTTCTACATGGAATACTTAGAAACTGTTCTTCTTCCTTCTATTGATACTCGTCTCTCTCTGGATTCGCTATGTTGATGACATTTTTGCTTTATAGCCTCATGACCTTAGTCTTTTCCTGCCCGAAACGCTTTGCGTAATAGTGGCTTTAGGCATTGTATGTACTAGCTCTATCTATAAAGCCAACAAACTTTGTAAAATCTCTTTATGTATGTACCTTACCTAAATAAAAATTATTATTATTATTATTATTATCTTCTCTTAACAATCTGGCTCCTATCCATTTCAAAGTTGAGTGGAAATCTAATTCCCACCTTTCTTTTCTTGACGTTTACGTTCACAGCTCTGTGTCCGGGTTCTCTTTCTCTGTCTACCACAAACCCATGCACAGTGGCATGTACATTTACTTCTTTTCCTACCATCCTCCTTCTGTTAAGAAAAGTGTCCTTGTATCTCTCTTCCTCCGCGCTCTACGCCTCATCTACCCTCAGTTTCTTGATTCTGAAATTGCCTTTATCTACAAATCATTCTCTCGCCTTGGTTACTCTTTGCATTTCATCAGCTGTGCCTACTCTCAAGCAAAACGCAATTTCTTTCATCCTAAACCTGCTTCCAACACTAGTAGCACTGTACTATGCCTTCCCTTCATATCTGAACTCAAAACTTTTACCAATACCTTTCGTCCTCGTGACATAAAGCTCGCCTTTCGACAAACACACTTCGTAGCAATCTAGTTCACACTGCTCCTCCTGCTTCTAATGCTGCTGGTGTTTACTCTATTTCCTGTTTGTCTTGTCCTCTCCACGTGAGAAGCAAGCCATGTCTAGATATAAACTGCACAATTCTAAAGATTGGCCCCGAGCTTTGTTGATGATGATTGCAAACGCCAATCGAATTGGAAATTACAATCTCTTATATTGAAATGCCATATCTGTTGGAATCGTATGAATGCAAGAAATGAGGACATCTTCCCCTTTATAAGGTCCTGTCAGATTGTTGCTTCTACGACGTCGCTGATTAATTTTTTTGCTGCAAGGCGCGTGGCATTGCAAAGTTTTGGCTGGTTGTTATTTCGCAACATGATAATTGGCAAGTTTTTTCAATTGCCGTACGTGTGACGGTATCCCTGGCAGATCAGGTGAAGTATAAAATCCTGTTGGATAATTAACCGCTTCATCTGCTTCCTCAACAGTGTCGACGGACTTGTATGTGACTGCCTCGCTTTGAATGTTAGACTGAACAATATTGTTATGGTCGTAGACGATTTGTTCTTGGCCACAAGAAGAGCTCGTTCACTCAGCCAATCATGATTCTTATAATTGGTTTCAATATTGGGAAATACTTTTTCAATTGAATTGAAATAAGTTTATTGAGGTAAAATACACACAAAGGGATGAGGTAGCTCAAGCTATTCTCACCCCGTTAATGACCTTTTCAATCAATTCTTCTCTTGACGTCACTAAATTACAGAAGTTATGAGGCAATGAAATTCGTCCTGAGGTCAGATCAACCGGCCCGTTTACGTTCCCAATTTCTAGAAATTAATGTGAGAATATATCAGCTGATGGATCGTTTTATAGTGGCTACATAACTACATGCATATTTATAGTTAGTTTAAATGTCTTTACGTGGCGCCACAAAGTAGAGTATTTTAGGCAAGCATTTATTTCGTCCACTGGTGTCGATCGAGGAATTACAAGTAATGTTTGCCTGAAATCTCCTGCAAGCAATATTAATGCATTTCAAAACGGTCTGATGTTTCCACGAAAATCTTTCAATGATCGATCAAGAGCCTCGAATGATTTTTGTGGGGCATTGTGTATTCATCCCAAACAATAAGTTTGCATATCTGCAATACTTTTCCCATGCCGGATGCATTGGAAATGTTGCACGTCGGAGTTTCACTGAATTGCAGTGGTCAATGGCGATTTCAAAGTCGAAGTAGCAGTTCTTCCACATGGTAGCAATGTCGCAGCAATTCCAGACAACGCAAGAGCTAAGGTTATGCCATTTTGTGATCGAAAGGCTGCCAGAATCAATCTAATTAGGAAGGTTTTATCAGTTCCTCCTGGCGCATCTAAAAAGATTTCTCCAAGCCTGTTATTGACAGCTTGAATTATATGATTGTTAATGCCTTTTCGCTCAAGCGTTAGCCTAGGAATATTTGATTGCACATACGACAACAGATCACCCGTGTTGTAATTTTGGTCACGACGCAAGTCTACGTCGAACGAAGCAGCAGCAGATCGATTCGATGAAGGCATTTCCAATTCATTGAGAACTTTGTTCGCGATTTTAAGCATAAGTCTTCAATCATTATCAACGCTTCGTTGAAGATTTTTTGCTGTAAAATCCATGTTCGTATTTGAATTTTCTTTGTGTATTCGACGGATAATATCTTCAGCCATGTGCGATATATAATTATCCCATAACTCTGTTGGAGATAACGGAGAGCCGGTGGTCAATAAAATTGCAAACATTGCACGAATTTGATTTGGATGTTACGTGTTGGACGCGTCATTAATGCAGACATACCAGTGCTAATCATTCTCCAATAAATTCAGAGCTTGACATGCACTACGGGAAGTGGCATGTGTTATGCAGTTGACAAATCTCAATGGCTGGAAAGACGTTGGACCGGGCACATTTACCAACATCATACGATGAAAGAAGCATTCATCCTGATTAGCTTGCACGGTGTACAGTCTGCCTATGGTAGTTTATTTGAATATGCCAAGTTGTCCGTCGACTCGCTCTCCTCGTTTGAGTCGTTTAAATGATTTTCTACTGGCATTCCATGTGTAATACGAAGGTACTTCCAAATATAGCATTGTTTTCGCGAACACGTCATATTGACATAACGTGCGTTGTAGCCGGTGGATTCACAGCTGTTTGTTGCGCATTTGCAGCTGTGAAATAAACGTGTTGTCCATTATCATGTTAAAAAAAAAAAAAAAAAAAAAAAAACGATTTCAATAATTCAAACGCAGATCAATCGACACAGCTCAATTTCGCCACCAATTGCTCTGAAAAATAGGAAGAACAGTTAAAAGAAGGAATGAAAAACAATGAAAAAAGAAACAAATAAGCTATACCCACGAAATGAACGGAATGGTAAAAACACAGCTCAATTCCAGTGCAATGTCACACAAAAGAATTAAATCAAAATGAAAATAAATCAAAATCTACAAAAATTCAATTTATCAATGCAATCGGAAACATTGAAATGGAATCGTAACATAATTTGTATAGCTTGTGATGGTCTTACGTGCAACAGATGGCGCTGTTTTAAAAAAAAAACATGTTTTTACCTGTCACAGGTGTGGCATCTAAATAGTAGGTGTATAAAAACATGCACGTATTCGAATGGAACGTTGTGTTAAAAGTTCAAAGCAATCAGTGAAGAACTTTCGGAGATTAAACCATATAAATATTGGTTTATATAGTGTGACGGTAACGCGTTGGTGTTCGGCTGTCTAAGGCTAGGGGTATGGCCTCGTCACATAGTTATAAAAAAAAATAGAAAACTGGAACTTCGTCTGTGGTAAGGTAAGGAGAAGACACACAAAACACAAGTAAATTTTAACAATGAAATTTTAATTACGTTAAATAAATAAAACATGAATAAAATGGACAAACAAATTCTTATAATAAAATCAATCAATCAAAGATAATAAGAATAATTAAATGACACAATGAAAAGTTACGTTAAGACAAAATAACAAGAAGTGCAATACAAAAATAAAGGGAAGGTGCTGGAATATTGGCTTTAAGCTACCACCTCTCTCAGTACACGCTAACGTCTAGCCGGGAGGAGTGGTAACCGTGGAAGCACTGAATATTCTGAGGTCTGAGGTCGTGGCGACCCCAGACATCAAGTAGTATGGGGGGGGGCGAGTGCAGTTGCAGCCAGACCGGCGACCAATCAGCGGAGCCGGTAGTAAGACAGGTAGTTTGGCGGTTTGAGTCCGAGCAGGTGTCCCTGGCTGCATACGTTTTGCTCTCTGGCAAACCTTGCTGGTGTTGTTGTCGTTGTTGGACATTTCTTCCATAGTAGTTATATATATTTGTTGCGACGTATTTGTGGAGGGAAGAGCAGGCTCAATCTCTTGAAGGAGATTATCGTCACAACTCTCCCCCGAAGCCTGCGGTTCTGGAAGAAGTACGTCGTTATGTGGTGGAGTATTAGATGGAGTTGCTTCTACTTCATAAACTCTGGAGAGATCATGGGCTAAGATGTTGTCAGACTCTTGGTATAGCGTGTCTCCAGGTTGAATTTCTGCAGGTAGCAAGCCCATAGTAGAAGACGTTGAGATGAGAAGTGGGCGTGCTGCAGGAGATGTAGGGTGGTGTGGTCCGTATTGATGGTGGACCGAGCACTTTTCAGGTGTGGAGTGAAGTGCTGAAGCTTCAGGATGAGGAAGAGTAGCTCCTTGCCAATTGTTCCGTAGTTCCTTGTAGCAGTAGTCGCTGACAGGTGTATTCTTCTCGCCTCGTTGCTGCATCACGACACCACCAACGTCGGTACCATTGGCGTCGACATGGAGGATGAAGGGCTTATCTGACGAGGTGAGAGTGGAATTAGAAGAGGGCAAAGGAGCACGATTATTATCCTGAAAGCATTTGGGAAGATCATTAAGGATTTCGGAATTAGAAAGCGCTGACTCCTTGTCAGTGCTTTCGGGAGGAGAAGCTGGGATGGTCTCACTGTGGATGTAGGGTTCTGTGAAGGTAGAACAATTAGTCAGGACAGTGGGAGGAGTACCATTATATTGCTTCAGGAGGTTGACGTGGCACAGCTGGGTCTTCCGCCGCCTATCTGGAGTCTCTATTACGTAGTTGTTATTATTCCTGCACTCTTTGACGCGGTAGGGTCCTGAAAACCTGTTTTGTAAAGGTGAACCTGGGATAGGGAAATATGCAAGGATGAAGTCTCCCGGCTTGAATTTTCGTACTTTGCTGGTCTGATTGTAATGTGTTTTCATCTTCTCCTGGGCTTTCAATAGATTATCATGGGCAAAGCGGTGGACTCTCTCTAGAATGTGTTGAAGGTTTTGAAGAAACTGGGGCACATTCTGATGCTCACTGAAGGTGGCATCTCTGAGAGAGTCTTTGAAAGCCTTAAGGGGGAGTACAGCACTTACGGCCGTAGAGCATCTCATAAGGAGATACTCCTAGGGACTCATTGGGGAGACTTCTGAAAATACACATTATAAGGTCAATCTGCTTATCCCAATCCTTCGAGGTTTCACTACAAAACTTTTTCAAGAGTGCTTTGATGGTTTGATGACTACGTTCAAGAGAACCCTGTGAAGCAGGATGGTAGGGGCTGGACAATACCTGTTTGATGTTGAACTCCTCCAGTGTCCTTTTGAAGAGATCACTGGTGAAGTTGGTACCACAGTCGCTTTGAATCTCCCTGGGAAATCCGTATTGAGTGAAGATCTTCAATAGATGTTTTATAACCGTAGCAGCCGTGATGTTCTTCACTGGAACTGCTATGGGAAATCTGGTGGTAGGACACAGGATGGTTAGGATGTAGGCGTTACCTGAACTGGTCCGAGGTAAAGGACCAACACAGTCTATTATGAGTCTGTGGAAAGGTTCCGCAGGCACCTGTATGGGAATCAGTGGCGCTCTGGGAATGGAGATGTTCGGTTTGCCTGCCATCTGACATGTATGACACTGTTTTACGTACTGTTTGACGTTATTTACCATACCTGGCCAGTAGTAGTCTTGACGAATCCCATGGTAAGTCTTGTTGAAGCCGTAGTGGGAGAATGCTCCGTGGGCCAGGTGTAGAATAGTGGGCCGCAGGCTGGTAGGAATCACAAGTTGTTCGATGTTGGCCCAATCGTCCTCCTCCTTCAGTTTACTGGGTCTATATCTGCGGTAGAGCAAGTCGTTCTCTAGGAAGAACCCAGGAATACTGTCGGGTTGAGTCTCAGCCTGGAAAAACAATGGTGTTAAAGTAAGATCTTCCCTCTGCAACTTACGGAACTCCAACTTGGTCAGATGCGGGGGGAGTTTCTGAGGGTCTTGAGGGACAGCGGTAGCAGTAGAGTCAGCTGGCTGTGGACGTGCGGCTTGTGCACGGGTGGTCACGAGAACCGGAGGAGAAACTTCATCACTCTCTTGAACCTCTGCTGGAACATACTCTAGAATAGGGTTTAGTGGCACAGAGGTGCACACCTGGGGTTTGTCCATGACGATCAGGTTGGTCGGTTGCAGGTCTTCTGCCAAGTCGTTGCCTAGGAGAAGTTGCACTCCAGGCATGGGAAAAGGCTTTTCCCTGACGGCGACTTGGACTTCCCCGTTCACGTAGGGACAATCCAGGTGGACTCTGGCGAGAGGGTATGGAGTGGTAGCAGTGAGGTCAGTGATGAAGACAGTTTCTCCGGTGTAGGTGATGTTGGGCACAGCCGACTTCAAGATGATCGATTGAAGAGCCGCTGTGTCCCTCAAGATCTTCAATTTGAAACGTCCCTCCGGATTTGAACCGTTGGCAGAGACAGTTCCAGTATACAGGTGGTTACTGAAAAGAGAAAGATCATTAACCTCAACACCAACATTCATCACAGGCTTACCGGACTTAGGAGGAGTGGGTTTGGGTTTTTGTTGGTCAGTGGTTCCCTTGTATTGAGACTTACCACACTTGTCTATGGTATGTCCATAGAGTCTACAATACTTGCAGTACAGTTGTGAACCAGCTTGATCGGGGCTCACCTTCTCGTAACTGTACCACGACTTCTTACTGGAGGATGGTTCGGGTGTCAGCCGGTGGATGAGGCTGTAAGTGTCAGCCGACTTAGCACACTTCAGGTAGTCGGTTTCTTCTTTATCTGCTAAGTAGAGGCGGACAGGAGGTGGCACACGTCTCAAGAATTCTTCAACAAGCATCAGGTTGACGAGTTCTGTAAAAGTAGAGACATGTGCTGCTTCCAGCCATTTCATGAAATACCTCCGTTTCGTGTTAGCAAACTCAAGGAAGGTAGTGGTACTTGCCTTCAGGTGGTCACGAAATTTCCTTCTATAACTTTCGGTGGAAAGTAGGTAGGCGTCCAACACTGCTTGTTTCAGAGTCTGGTAGTCATTCTCAGACGCCAGAGTACTGAGTGTGACTGCCGCTCTACCTGTAAGATGGACTCTGAGAAGTGTGGCCCATTGGTCGACAGGCCAACTGAGTTGATTAGCAAGAGTTTCAAAGGTGGTGAAAAACACATCAACTTCTGCTTCTACAAAGGATGGCATTAACTTACTTGCGTGTGATATATTAAAACTGACGGGAAGATTGGCAGTAGCTTGTTGGCGTTGAGCGAGGTGTGAAGTTTCCAACGTGTATTCTCGTTGACGACACTCTAGAGCCAGAGTCGCTTGTTGCTTGTCATGTTCACGTTGCATTTCCAACTCGCGTTGTTTGGTTTCAAGCCGTATGCGTTCCCGCTCCTGGAGTAAGGCAATCTCACGTTCTTGTTCTTCCCTTCGTATGGCAGCTGCTCGTTCTTGTTGTTCACGTTCAATCTTGGCCAGCTCTAGTTTGAGTTTCATCGTTGCCAAGTCAGTTTTATCTGCAATATAGTAAGTTTCATGAATTTCAGAGTCTATCTTACCTTGCTCTAAATAGTAATCCAGCAACAGGTTGTATAGGTCATTCTTGTTGGCTTGGTAGGGAACTTCTAGTTGATACTCATGTGCAAGAGTTTGTAATTCAGTCCTCTTGGCACGACTTAAAGTCCCTATTTCACCTGCTGGATTTGCACGGAAAGTTTGGAGACGAAACATTGTGAAATTAGCAAATAAAGGTACACGAATATTCAATAGTGAATGTCAGAAACAGGACAACGTGGCAACTGGTACCTATCCTGTGAGATCTTTAACAATTAAAGTAAAGTAAAAGATTTTAAATGATTAAATTAAATCAAGGGCGCAGGAAATCTTGTACCCGGTACTCATGTAAGAGGATAAGGGCAAGAAAATCCTACTAACAAATGAAACAGAGTTTCGAAAACAAATGAAACAGTAAATTGTCTCAAAAGTAAAATTGGTAGTCAAAGGATGTAGGCATACCTTGCCAAGTCTCTATAGGACATAAAGCAAGTTTTTCCTACTGAATTTAATATGATACTTACAGAATTAGCGAACTTTTGTGCTCTGAAAAGTAAGCTAATTCCCTACCGTTGTATGTATCATCATCTCTGACTGACGTGTAGGGGTGCGAGGTGTCAACTGGTGACGAGAACTGCTGCTGAGGTCCCAATTCAGCAACTAAAGTTCGAGCTAGAGGAACTATGGCCCTCTTTGTCCTCCTACAGTCAGATTGCAGAAGATTGGGTACTCTTGACCCGGGGCAGACCACAGTACCAGGGTACCAATATGATGATCTGTCAGAAATGAGAAATATTCAAGGGACAAAGATGGTAAACACGAGTAATAACACGGAGGGAGAGATGACCAATTAAGAGTATGACTGCGGCCTACAGTCACCACGTAATCCAAAGTTGTCTCACCTTCACCATATGTTACTCTCGTAATGCACAATACACCGCACCTTATAAAAAATGAAATTGAATATGAAAAATAGTAAAGCTACGTTAACAAAGTTAAATACGCTTACCATAAATTACCACTTGGCACCAGTACCTGAGTGAAGCTCCCGGACAGGCCCCCATATAACTTGTGACGGTAACGCGTTGGTGTTCGGCTGTCTAAGGCTAGGGGTATGGCCTCGTCACATAGTTATAAAAAAAAAATAGAAAACTGGAACTTCGTCTGTGGTAAGGTAAGGAGAAGACACACAGAACACAAGTAAATTTTAACAATGAAATTTTAATTACGTTAAATAAATAAAACATGAATAAAATGGACAAACAAATTCTTATAATAAAATCAATCAATCAAAGATAATAAGAATAATTAAATGACACAATGAAAAGTTACGTTAAGACAAAATAACAAGAAGTGCAATACAAAAATAAAGGGAAGGTGCTGGAATATTGGCTTTAAGCTACCACCTCTCTCAGTACACGCTAACGTCTAGCCGGGAGGAGTGGTAACCGTGGAAGCACTGAATATTCTGAGGTCTGAGGTCGTGGCGACCCCAGACATCAAGTAGTATGGGGGGGGCGAGTGCAGTTGCAGCCAGACCGGCGACCAATCAGCGGAGCCGGTAGTAAGACAGGTAGTTTGGCGGTTTGAGTCCGAGCAGGTGTCCCTGGCTGCATACGTTTTGCTCTCTGGCAAACCTTGCTGGTGTTGTTGTCGTTGTTGGACATTTCTTCCATAGTAGTTATATATATTTGTTGCGACGTATTTGTGGAGGGAAGAGCAGGCTCAATCTCTTGAAGGAGATTATCGTCACAATAGCAACGTTGGACGTTGCTCCTACGTCCAACAGATGGCACAGTTTTTCAAAAAAAGCATGTTTTATCTTGTCAAAGGTGAGGCATGTATATAGTAGGTATATTAAAACGCTTGCCTATTCCAATGCAACGTTGTGTCAAAATTTCAAAGCATTCGGTATAGAGGTTTCGAAGATTTCCCTCACATGAAAAACACACGAAAAACACAGTGTTTAAAAAAAGCACGTTTTTTTCCCGTCACATACGTGATATCGATATAGTGTGTATATGAAAACTTGCTCAGATGCGAATGGAAAATTGTGTGAAAAATTCAAAGCAATCAGTGAAGAACTCTCGGAGATTAGCAATTTTGAACAAATGAACATTTCCATTTTTATTTATATAGATTAACTGTTCATTCAAATAATCCTTTTAATGCGGTAAACTCCTATAAAATGTTATTTATATATTTTATGTTGTGCCCGAAATGCGACACGTTTTAGTTGATTTACTATATATACATCTTTGTATATTTTAATGTTTTTGTTGTTGTTTATAAAATTTTATATGTTTATTTTGTTATGAATTGTTGCCAAAACTACAGATTCTAAAATGTAACAGTTAATGACAGTCGTCATTAAGTATCTTTTTTTTATTTGTTATAATTTGATAAATATTCTCAACATCTCAGATGATTTACCTTCTGGTTCAGTGTTGTTTTCTCATTATCTCCAAGAAAACTTGTTCTTATTGAACTATTTTTCACTTTGCCTGAAAGATACATATTTGTTACTATTATATTCTTAATATAATATTATATTATTAATATAATTATGATGCAAGCATCAACAAATTATATAGTAGACAGCAAACAAGTATAACTTCTTTCTTTACACTACACACAGAAATCACAATAACATGATGCATCAATAAACAAATCCACAAGGTCTTGTGGATTTGACTTTATAACTTCTTTCTTTTGTGATACTCATAAATGAAATATTCTAATAACAAACAGTAAAGGCGGAAGGCTATTAACAGTAGATGCTGTTTAATTAAAACATAGATAGTACATCCTCGTGATCCCATAAAGGGTTAACGAGCCAACGAGATGTTCGCTGGCTCTGGTCTCTCTGCTCACCATGTGGGACTCATAAACAACCTGAGCTGGAGGCTGCGTGGTCAACTTATAGTTAAACCCAAATGATTTTGGTAATACTGTAGCTACGCCAGACAAGTGAATTATATAAACCAATAAAACTATCCTTTCACACCTAGACAATTCAATTGGAGTAATGGGGAAGCTTATATACATATAAACAAGGGGTGAGTTTCCGTTCCACTTTATGAAAAAACTAAATAAAGTAGATATAGATATATATATTGTTTGTTGGCGAATTTAACGGAGCCTTAATTTAGAGTAAAGGTGGAGTGGTAAGAAATGGGATGAGACCCGAAAATAAGTTATTACAGATTGTTGCAATATTCCATTGATATTCACGAATCTTACCTTTACGAAAAGTAAAAGAAATGAACAGAAAAAACTATAGTCGTGGTAGATTTTAAGGAACAAGAAGGAAGAGTGGAGAGTGAAGGACAAATCAGCAGTGTTATGGGGGATCCTGAAGCAGATACAAATGGAGGTAGTTGAGCAATGTATAGAGAAGGGTTTTCCTGCTTGGCTGGTTCAACAAAGACGACAATTGATTGATAAAGATAGTATTCAGGAACGAGGCCATTGAGAAGGACATTCTAGTAAAGAAAAGCAAACTGCAAAATGTAATGGAATACAGAAAGGTATTCCTACCGAGGGACAAGACCACGGACGAGATAATCTAGACAGCAGATGAAAGGAAGAGGCACAGGGAGAGGGAAGGGAACCAGGGAACCCCAGTTTCCAACCCAACAATACCAGAGGGGGGAGGGGGGGACCCACAACTAGGAATTCAGAAACCCCAGAGAGAACCTCAATACCTTTACCTGCCACCCCAAAGGACCCACCCTCAATCTCAAACCCGAACCCTCCCGACCCCAGTATAATGCCTGCTATGCTACCCAAATCCCCCTCTTCCTGCCCCAAGCAGACTTAAGCAAGATCTAAGCCCTCCAGACATAACGGAGACCTAACGGAAAGCTGGAAGACAGCTAATGCAGTCATAATATAGAAAACCTGTGACAGGCAAGAGACGCTGAAATACAGGCCAGTTTCCCTAACTTGTATACCATTCAAGGTGATGCAGAAGATCGTGAGGAAACATATCGTAGAACATCTGGAGAGAAGGAGCTTTCTAACACGCCACCAGCATGGGTTCAATTCCTGTGAACAACATGGCACTCTACTCTCGTCCTCAGTCTATCCAAATTCTTCTTCACCTCTCCTCAGCACATTTATCTCCACTTTCTAACTCTCGAATTCAGCAGGCTTGGGTCTACTCAGGTCCGCTCTGGTCATATTCTTCTTCTCCGGCCGGGTCATCTTTACTTCTAGCCTCTCCATGCCCTCATTTTCATGAGGTGGAACTTCACCAAACAGCCATGCTATCTCCACGTTGATATCTTCACTCAGTGGAGTCGACACTGTCACATCCTCTCCAGTGCCTTTCTCGTCGGCCACCTCTGCCCTCATCACTACACAGGCAGTGTACTGAATGATTTGGTTGTCCTCTGACTCATCCTCTAGGATGCTAGTCAGGTTCACTTTATAAGGTGTCCCATCAGTGCCGTGGCCCTCCTGGCACACTTCCGGTACAGCTTCTGCTATGAGCTTCGGTAACACCTTCGACTCGCACAAGTCATAACACCAGGATCACTTGGATTCCTGTAACAGGTATGTCAGGGCATATTCCCAACATCACCTCCACCGACAAATAATCTGACTTAAGCCTGACAGCACAAACGGGCATGTCACCCTCAGACAATAACCCGTTCACCTTTTTCTTCCTACTGCAAGCTAAAAGTCGGTCATCCGCGATCAGGCTACTCATAATCACCCTTTGATTCGCTCCAGTATCCTTTAGGATACTTACTGCTACTTCAGGTGGCCTTCTATTCTAACCCAACCTTTAATAATGAACGGGCTATACCTCTCGTTCCTCAAATTCACTTTCTGCTGTTTATCCTGTATCAAATTAACACATGCATTTCTAGGGTCACACATGGTCTGGGTCACAACTCTCTTGCCCTGCCAACAATCATTCATCATGTGACCACGTCCGTCACATTTATAGAATGTTATGTGGGAGAAGTCTCTTCAATACCCTCCTGAGTGGCTTTGACTCTGTCCACTCGAGTTCGAGGTTCTCTGTGCAGGCGCACCACCTGCAGGAAAGAACGCAACATGCTGCAACAGGAAAGAACGCAACATGCTGCACTTCTCAGTTCAATAATCCTGGCATTCCTCCAAAGACAACTGTGCATACGTCTCTCTGGCAGCACTGGTCAGTCATAACTGTACCAATTAAGCCCACTCTTCCTGCGGCCAGTGTCTGATGTTGGTTATCTTCTCAAAATGCTTGAAGAAGCTCTCTGACTATTCAGGCACAAAAAGGGAAACGTCTTTTTCTCTAACTTTATTTTCCAGTGGGTGTCACACATGCGTGGTGCTCTCTGGTAATCCACGTTCAATCCTACGCTCTGCTAAAGCTCTATTTGCTTCTATTTCTATTTGTTTTTTTCTCTCTTTTTCTCTTTCAACTTGGGCTTTCTCTCTTCCTACCGTTATTTTTCTTTTTTCTTTTTCTTTCTCTACCTCTAGTCTGGTTCTCTATTTATCTGCTTCATTTTTCATCCTAAATTCTAACCTCAACTCTTCCAGTTGGAACTGCGTCTTCTCACGCTCACGTTCTCGTTGCATCTGGAGTTCTAGCTGAAATCTTTCCAAACTCCTGTTCCTGCTACTCCTGCTACTGCAGCTTTTCCTACTACTCCTGCTTGATCCTTGGGATCTCACTTCATCCCATAAATCATCTTCTTTTGGAAGACAATGAACGGGATGAACTGTTGAACTGTAATGGAGAAGAGTTCCCAAGACACTAACTGGTGACCATGGAATACAGTCTTTGATGGTGGAGAGTTCCCAGGACACTAACTGTGACCATGGTATACATACTGTGATGGTGGAGAGTTCCCAGGACGCAAACTGGTGACCATGGTGTAGAGACTATGATGGTGGAGAGTTCCCAGGACGCTAACTGGTGACCATAGCGTAGAGTCAGTGATGGTGGAGAGTTCCCAGGATGCTAACTGGTGACCAACGTGTACAGACTGTGTTGGAGGGGAGTTCCCAGAACACTAAGTGGTGACCATGGTGTTCAGACAGTGTTTGTGGAGAGTTGCTAGGATACTAACTGGTGACCATTGTGTACGGTCTGTGTTGGTGGAAAGTTTCCTAGATGCTATCAGATGACCATAGTTAAAAGACTATGATGATGGTGAGAGTAGGGAAAATTGAGACTAGAACCATGCACAACACCTGAGCAGGTGAGCCAAGTGGCCCCCCTCGGCCCAGGTATCGCACCAGGCTCTTGTCTCAAGGGGTGTGGCGGTTCCCCGTGGGCTCGTGCGTGTTTACCCCCTCGCGGGACGTTGTGGGTTGCGTGGGGTTAAAGGAGTAAGTATAGGAACAGGTGTACAGGAGCAGTTGGAGTGTAAGATGAAAGTGAACGTCTTGGTATCATAAAGTTAATCATCATATGCAGATTTATAGTTAAAAGATAATAATAATAGTATGTAAGGAAGGAAATGACTATGTTGAGCGAGGAGTGGCCCCCCAACACACAAGAGAAGACAAGGGGTAGGAGAGCTGGTAATATGTTGTTGTTGTAGGGTGTGAGTCAAGTGGTGTTCGATTGGAAGATTGATAATGGCTGTAGGAGGAGGCATCTGCTGCACTCAGCCTCGTCTCTCTCCCTCTCTCATGTTGTGTTTATGAATGGGTGGGCTGTGGTATGTTAGCAGATGTGAAGATGTTCCCAGCATGCATAGTTGACAGTCCGAAAAAATTGTGTACTTCCAATGGGTCACTGCCTGCCGCCTACACCATAACACATGAGGAGATTAAGTAAATCTCATGGTGGTCCAGAAACCCTTCAACACACTCCAAGAGGGAGTCATTAGTTCATGTCAAACACACAGTCCTAGAGTATATGTCTTCACTATTCGTCGTCTCTGGTGCTACTGAGAGGAAGTGTGAGGTATTCTCAATATTTGTAAACTATGGCCCCCCTCACCCTCCCCTTCACCCTTGAACCACTATGGGTTTAAGAGCTAGAAGCATAGGGAGTTCCACATGACGGGCACATGCCACATGGCACATACCACACACCACATGGCAAGGAGACTGGGTAATATGATGTAATAGGGGACCGTGAGAGGCATCTGTTCGTCAGCGTCTCTCTTATTTTTATGAAGGAGAAGGAGTTGTGTGTATTACATCCTCATAGACTTGACTGCCGCCCCACACCATAACACACAAGGCGTCATCTCTTCCGAGGTATGTGAGTGAGTTTAACACCTGGTGGGTGGCAGCAGCAGCAGCAGGTTTCACATCTGGGTCCTGTTACCACTACCATACTTGAAACAACACCAATGTTTGTTTACCTCCGGGAGGCATATTACCACTATAGGCACTCATGGCAGCTCCCTCCCCCTACACCCCCCACCCTGCAATAACCACCCACCATTCACTTGATCCCTCCAGGTTACCAGCCTACATGCATTTCTCTGTATTCAGAACAATAAATAGTTAAGGGAAGTAAATCCATTGATATATAATATTATTATTTTATTAAACACTTAAGACATTTACAACGACAATAATAATAATAATAATCTATATAAATAAAAATGGAAATGTTTGTTTGTTCAAAATCGCTAATCTCCGAATGTTCTCCACCGATTGCTTTGAAATTTTGACACAACGCTGCATTCAAACAAGCTCGTCTTTTTACATACCTACTATATAGATGCCACCCCTATGACAGGTAAAAACATGCATTTTTGAAAAACAGGGCCATCTGTTGCACATAATAGCAACATGCACGCTATAATAAATGTCATGAATTTCATTTCAATGTTTCCAATTGCATTGATAAATTTTATTTTCATAGATTTCGATATATTTTGTTTTGTATTTAATTATTTTGTGTGATATTGTGTTGGAATTGAACTGTGTTGTTTACCATATCGTTCATTTCGTAAGTAAAAGTACAAATGCCACACCTGCAACAGGTAAAACTATGCCTTTCTTGAAAAACAGCGCCATCTGTTGCAAGTAAGAGCAACACACATTTTATACTAAATATGTTACAATTCCATTTCAGTGTTTCTGATTGCAGTGATAAATTGAATTTTCATAAATTTTGATTTATTTTCATTTTGATTTAATTATTTTGTGTGAATTGCATTCGAATTGAGCTGTGTTGTTTACCATTGTCACGTGGGGGGTGGGTCAGGGCTCTGCTAACACTCAGCTGCTAGGGGCTCAAAAGGCCCAAATACTCAGCCCCTCCGACTCCCTGGATTCACCGGAGTCTCCTTGGTCACACAAGAGAGGACCAACAATGCCCACCTCCGCAGGTCTTTGCTTCCACCACAAAAAGGGGGTGCCACTGATTCACCCTGGAAGCCCTTCAGTCAAACACAGGGAAACAGTTGTCAACAGTTCCGGCCTAGACCCGTGGAGGAGTGAAGGAAGACTCAGGCTGACCTTATAACAATAACCTCCCTGAGTCTTGCCTGCCAGACAAAAAGGTTACAAACTCTTTTCCCGCCTGTTCTCTATCTTCTTCTTAACAAGGTCGCCAGCTGGGTTATTATATCTGCACCCCAGCAATGCAGTTCAGTGGGTGTATTATATATTGTTTGTAGCCAGAAGATTGCTACTCCCATAGATCTGCTACTAGACTGTTGGCCCAGGGTACTCTCCCAGGAAGGTCTGTGTGGCCTTACCTCTCTCTAGCCACCACGTTACTAGTTGCCACCATTCAGGCACTGATACTGATCGGATGGCTAAGGGTATACTTTTATATAAGTCCGTGCTGTCTTTACCACTCTCCAGGCAATAAGATCTTCTATAGAGAACGTAGTGTTCCCTAGGTGGTACTATGATAACCTTCGTGTATGCTCATAGAGAAATATTATAAATGGAGGCACACTTAAACACAATGATGAAAGTGTGAATTTACTGATGCAAATTACATGATCACACATACAATCACAAGTAATACATGAATATGAAAGTAAGGATAATAAGTCTGAAGATCGTCAGTCTCTTCTTCCACGACCTCCAACACTCCTTCAACTGGGCAGAAAGACAGGAGTCCCACACTCTCTCACAGGAAGGCCTCTTCACCACGTCGGCGCCTCCTCTTTACTGTCCTGCCATCCATACACACTGTCCCCTCTGACAGTCCTGGACACAAGCTGCCTTGCAGCCTATTCTACTACTAAAGTATTAATGTCCCGTTGCCACATACATAAGTAACTACTGTGGCCCAACTAGCCTACTCACAAAGGGGTAATGGGAGGGAAAATGATCTACCTTACATTCCTGGCTCACAACGCCTGTCCCTCGATGGTGTGAGGTTCCCACGCTTCCTGAGTCGATCCTCGATGATCCAGGAACGTTCCACAGGTCCTCAGAAGTCGTGGAGCCTTCGCGTCGTCGCCGTTCCAATCCCTGAGATTCAGCTACCCCAATCCTGGTTCATCGATGGGCGCTGAGCTAATCACTATTTTCCCACACTCGCCCCTTCCACAAGGCGTTGCTCCTTGTCCTAGGCACGGTGTCGTCCTTCCAAAACCCTCAGTGGTTGTGACACGGTTACGGCTAGGCTTGACCGCCACACCTTTTCAGACCCTCAATGTCCAGCGTCGCCGCCCAGCGTCGTAGCCGAATATTTTCCAAGTTTGGCACTCTTTCGCTCAATAAACTTGGTTCCTTTTTGCTTCCCAGAAGCGCGGGGTCTCAAATACAGCAGATGGGCTGCAATAGCCAGCACTAATCCACTAAGAAAGACTTGTAGAGCCTCTAATCCTTGAGAGCAGACCGAGGTGCGTCCTGTCGCTTCCAAGGTCGGGTCAACTCTGACGTTGGCGCCGCCCGGGGCACTCGGTGACGTCATATCGGGCCCTGATTGGTCGTCCGCGACCTAAGTCGGCCAATCCGCGATCGGCTAGTGTCCCTTCCAAAAGGTCATATCTGCCTTAGGGGATACTCTTTCATTTTATATCAGGGCGCCAATTTCCCCTTATTTACAACTTATAATGTAACTTCCTTCCCTTAACTGGCAGCCGGTCTGGTCGCCACATATGTCATTAGACTCCCTGAAACTCAGAGAATCAGTAGGGAGAGCTGATATGACTCTTTAAGCCGGCAAACGAAAGAAATAGGAGTGGGCACCGTAACATACCCCTCCCCTTAAAATAAGAGTCATATCGGAAGAGCAGCACTCAAGAGGGCAACCTATACTCTTGCTCCCTCCGTTCCTGAAGTGTCACTCCTCCAGTTGGTGACGTGGCTCGTACCACCTTGCCAGTCACTTGCCTCATTATATCTCCATCTCGCATAGGAACAGGTGTGATGGGTGTTCCCTGAACACCTATAAGAAATCTTCTCTCCGTGACCACGAGTGTACTCCCACGGCTCGTTACCACTGTAAGATTCAGTGCATGCAGCGCCTCCACCGCATCGTGCACTTCCACTGCGTCCTACAGGTACTCCATGTTTCCTTTCAGGAGCTCCTCTTCGCCAATCTTCTCTCTTCTCGGTTCCTCTTCTCCCATAGGTGCGTTGTCTCCTCACAGTGGCACTTGTAACCTGTACTCCATCCAGCAGCTTCCTCTCTTCCTCACTAGGCTTTTGCGATGGCCCAATGCCCCTCTGGTTAGGCTGGCGCCTACCCTGGGTGTACTTATTCCCTGCTTTCTTCGTATTGCCTTTCCTATACCATTCGCTCCTTCGTTCCCGACGAACATCTTCACTCCTCCATGAGATTCTCTTCCCTGCAGACGTCTTATTCGGTTCGTGATTGTGCTCATCCACCTCCTTGTGGTTCGCTTCACCACGGCGGTTCATCTTGCACCTACCACTATTCATCTGGCTGGCATAGGGTGCACTGCGTCGTGGCTCCTCCACGCTGCCCCTCACTGCCGTTCGCTCATCCACTGAGCTTACTTTATTCGCGTTTCTGTGTGGAAGGAGTGCGGTCTGCAGCCTCTTCACCGCCCCAGGCGTTTGTACAGCTGCTCCTCGCCAGCCTTCCAAACGCATCATCAGGCTTAGTCGGAGGTCCCCGTCGGGGTTTCCACGACCTCCGACGACCTGTCTTTGCACTCTCGCCCTCGTTGTCGTCGTCTCTGGCGACGTTTCCCCTGGCGAAGTCGGCCTCCTCACTATCATCTGGAACGACCGATACCTCACCTGGCAGGGTTGTCCCGCTGCTTGCAACATAGGCACTCCTGGCCCAATCGGGTTGTATCCTGCCTCCTCCGAGGTCATTACCCAGCACCATCTGTACATGCTCTAGGGGTAACTTAGGGGCTACAGCTACTATAGCTTTCTCGACTCCGCAGTCGGCAATCAGCTGTACTTCGTGAAGTGGTAACCTGTATTCCTCCCCCACACTGCGTATCCTCACCACTCCCACAGGTGAATCATTAAATTCCTTGGGGAGAATACTCCTGGTTACCATACTTATGTCAGCACTCGTATCTCGAAGAACGGCAATCTCCACTGGGTCTGACTTTCCAAACTTCACGTTGGCCCCGAAAACGAATGGATGTTCACCCAACTTCATTTCCCAACCATTAACGCTGGGTCCACTATAATATGGGGTGTGAACAAACACTCTCTCCTGTTCCAACATTAGTCCTATATTCCTTTGGTGCTCCTCACACTCGCGGGCATAATGTCCTCTCACACAGCAGTTAAAGCATCGGCTGCCTCCCCTGGGCGGCCACTCGCCAGTCCCCCTGGCGGTACCACTTGCAGACGTTCCCTGGGTCCTCCTTGGACTCCTTGTCGTCGTGTCCGGGACTGCAGCACTTGCTCCCGAGCTAGGTCCACTGCTCACAGCTTGGGGCTTCCTCCCCGCGTCTCTTGAGCTCTTGAACTGGGTTACCTCATTGGGTACACTACTCTTGGGAGAGTCCCCACCCGTCCTCGTTCCTCCTGAACTCCTAAAGTTCCCTCCCGACCTGGGGTAAGGCGAGTGTCTGGGTGGCCCCTCCCTCCTGAGATGTAGTGCCTCCTCCAGCATGTCGGCTTGGTCCGCTGCAGCCTTCAGGTCCTTAATACCTGCTTCTCTCACCCTTACTCGCAACTCAGGATGGAGCACCGACATAAACTTCTCCATCACTATCAGTCGTTTGATATCATCCGCCGACTCCACTTCCTCCGCCTTCAACCATCGTAGGAATTTCCGTTCCATATCCCTGGCAGTCTCGGCGTAAGACTTCCCCGACGCTCTTGTACACTCTGAACCGCTTCCGGTACATCTCCGGAGTCAGCCGGAATGAGTGGAGCACCGCATTCTTAATCGCGTCGTAACTAGTACACTCCTCTAGGTCCAGCATGTTGTAGGCTTCCCGGGCCTCACCAGTCAACCTGCCCTGGACCAGAGCAGCCCAATCATCTTCCGGCCACTCCTTCAGAGTTGCTATCCGTTCAAAGTGTTCGAAGAACGCCTCAGCTTCTTATGGTTCGAACGTAGGTAAGTCACGTTCCCTTACCTTGAGGTCATCTCGCCGTGCAGGTAGTGAGGGCAGACCACGTTCAACGCGACACAATTCGACTTCTTTCTTCGCCTTTATCTCCTCCAGTCGCAGTTGTCTCTCTCCTTCTTCCCGCTGCAGCCGAGCTTCTTGCTCACGCTCCTCTCGCTGCAGCCGAGCTTCTCGCTCACGTTCCTCTCGCTGCAGCTCAGCTGCACGTTCCTCTAGCTGCAGCTCAGCTGCACGTTCCTCTAGTTGCAGCTCAGCTGCACGTTCCTCTCGCTGCAGCTCAGCTGCACGTTCCTCTCGCTGCAGCTGCAGCCGTGCTTCTCTCTCCTCTCGTCGCAGCTGGGCTTCCAGTTGCATCTTCATTATTTCCAGTTGCAGGCTCCTCTTACTACAGCTGGACCTTCCCAGCTCCCATGTTCACTGTGAATTCCCTCCACACTGGTAGGCGCTTGGGGTGGCTCTAGTTGGGACAGTTCACCTTGCGACGGCTCTCCTCGGGACGGCTCCTCTTGAGATGGCCCCTCTCCCGTCGCCTCTTCTCGAGCTGTGAGTTGTGCCATGATCTCTATCCTTCGCTCCACTACCTTAGTCGTCCTCAACCTGATCCCAAAGTGGTTTGTCACTTGTTGGAGCTGGGCCTTGGTACACTCTTCCAAAATTCTCTCGTCCCTTGTGTCAATAAATTTCTTTACTTTGTCCCCCTCCATCTCTATATCATTGAGCATACACGACAGCACAGACAGGTTAGTAGGCACTATCTTCACCGTTTCAGTCCCTTAGCTGGTTGAGTAACAGTACCACTGAATTCACTGGCCACACTGTATTAGTACCCTGGCAACACTTGTCTTGAAATTTGGGCCACACTGTAGCTTGATCCACGCTTCCTTGCGAAGTTCCCAGTTCTTGGCTACCGGGGTTCGAATCCTGGCAAGGTCGCCAGTTCTCTGTCACGTGCTCTGCTAGCACTCAGCTGCTAGGGGCTCAAAAGGCTGAATACTCAGCCCCTCCAACTCCCTGGATTCACCGAAGTCTCCTTGGTCACACAGGAGAGGACCAACAATGCCCACCTCCGCAGGTCTTTGCTTCCACAACAAAAAGGGGGTGCCACTGATTCACCCTGGAAGCCCTTCAGTCAAACACGGGGAAACTGTTGTCAACAGTTCCGGCCTAGACCCGTGGAGGAGTGAAGGAAGACTCAGGCTGACCTTATA